>NC_068313.1:23524602-23897102 GCF_025860055.1 Xyrauchen texanus | reverse complement strand
TGATGAAGCTGCTGGCACTTCATAATTCATTAGGCCAGGCCACCTCATGTGAGGGATGCGAAGTGCAGAGCCAAGCAGTCCTGTTCATTGTGTGGCAGGGCCCCTAGAGCGCTGCCACTGCAGCATAACACACATGCGCACACACACACACACTATTCTCAGCACTTTCTCTGCTCAGCTGCTGTGTGTAGTGCACCGCTGGGTAATTGCATGGTAATACTTCATTATGGCAGCACTGTAATTTGGGCACTGGACACTTCAAAGGGAGACAAAAACCTCTTCACAGACAGCGCAAATTACTGCAAGTCCACATAACCTCTGCTTTGTTTTAACTTGTATTGTTTTTGGCCACGAGTCTCGGTCCAAAATAAACACGGGGAGCAATCAGTGCATATTCTTGATCGTATAATCGTCGCAGTGGTGCAGCGTGAAAAAGTAAAAAATTGGATTTTGCCATCATGTGAAGCCAAGAAGAATAAAATACAATATCAAAGGCTTATCTAAACAAATGTCAGCTTCTGAACGGCGGGGCTATGGAGCTGGCCGGGGCATGATCTGGTAGGAGGAGGGCTGACCGGTGGAACAGTTGGACTCAATCCTCGCAGCAACTGACCAGCAAATGCTGCTAATTTTTAGGCTTTTACAGCTCATGTCCAATTCTGAGAACAACGTTCACACTCATGGTTGTTTACTCAGCCAACGGTGCTCTGGGCTTGAGTCTACGTGCTTCTGTCAAAGTGAACCAAAAAAACAAACAAACAAAAAAAACAAACAGGAGAAGTCTAGACAGCATGCAAAGACAAAACGCAGTAACTGCTCATATGTCTCTGTAACATATGTTTTACTCAACTCATGTCACATTTAAAAATTCCCTGGTCCTATTTTTCTCCAAAATCAAAAGAAACAAATAAGAATGATATTTTGCATATAAAAAAATGAAACCTATTTATACAGCCATTTTTTTTACATTGTGGCATTATTTTTAATACAGTTACACATATTTTACTTCCTATTAACACAATGCTAATATATATATATATATATATATATATATATATATAATTAAAACTTAAGTATTTATGCATCATAGTAGTATCCCTTGACATTTAAAAAAATCTATATCATTGTTCAAAGTCTTTTAATATAACAGTAAAAAAACAAACATGTTTTGCAGTAGAGAGAATCATCATTGAAACCGATGGGAATGTTAAAGATTATATGCCTGGACAAGATAAGGTAATTACAATTTTGGGGTAAAATATGTATAATATATATATATATGTATAATATATATATATATATATATATATATATATATATATATATATATATGTACTGAAAATAATGTCACAATGCAAAAAATCCTTAATGGTCTTAAATGTAGGTTTCTTTTTCTTTATTTGAAATATAATTGTATTTTCTTTTTTTTTTGATTCTGGGTTAAATATGACCAGGACATTTACTGATAGGTTTCGTGAGAATCACCAACTAAGATCAGATTCAGAGAAACCAGAGTGACAGTAATTTATAATCCACATTTGGTTGGGCAATCCAAAAATGTCAGTATTGACATAGTTACTGCATTTTGCCTTTAATGAATATTCTGGGTTCAATACAACTCAATCAGCAGCATTTGTGGTATAATACTGATTACCACAAAATGTGTTTTGACTCGTCCCTCCTTTTCTTTAAAAAAAGCAAAAATCTAGGTTACAGTGAGGCACTTACAATAGAAGTGAATGTGGCCATTTGAGGGTTTAAACAGAAATTTGAAGCTTATAACTTCATAAAAGCACTTATTATTATAATTCTTCTGTTAAAACTCATGTATTATTGGAGCTGTTCAGTTGTTTAAATCGTAATTTTTACAGTATTTTAGGGTTTGTTTATGTTACATCCTCATGGCAACAAAGTTGTTAAATTGTCTGTAACTTTACACAGAAAAGTTAGTAAGTGATTTTATCACACATAAATCATGTTAACCACAATCTGTTTATGTCTTGTGGCTATACTTTTGAAAAGGTGAGTATTTTAACATTCAAAAATCGGCCCCCATTCACTTCCATTGTAAGTCCCTCACTGTAATGAAGACTCGTCCCTCTTTATCCATTTTTAGAGAATAAGGAGTAACGAGTCAAAAGAAATGTTTGTGGTAATCAATATTATGCCACAAATGCTGTCGATTGAGCTTAACTTATTGAACCCGGAATATTCCTTTAAGGCAGATAGCTGTCACGCTTGACTTTAGGTGTTTAATATAGCTCTATTCAAACATGGAAGCTTCAAATCAAAGGTTCAATTAGAAATTGCATTGGATGTCTAATATATCTGGCAATTATGTTCTTTTTCTTCCTTCATATAAGAACTCCACTGCAAGAGAATAATAATAAAAAAGACAGGTATAGCACAAAGTTACAACTGCCAGCCAAAATATGACTGTAAAATTCAAACACGGCAAGTCTTAAATATTCATTAAAATGCAGTACTGATTCAAACGAGCTCACACACACAACTTTTCAGTCCTATTGTTGTGCAAATCTCACACACGGGTGCACACATGAAGCCATTGGGGTCTGTTAAACAAAGATTTTGTCCACAACTTATTCCCAAGTTACAGGGCATTGCTTCATCATGCTGGTATTACAAAACGATGTGCATACTCCAAACATGCCGAGATATATGGATAGCTGGGGCATGAAGGCAGAAACAACAAACATTTTTGAGCATAAATATTGCAATTTTTTATTTGTCTTTTCTAGACTCTGATGCTAAATATACACACAACTCCACCGGCCGTACACATGGCATTAGTAACAAGATCACAGCAGAGAACAAACAGCCAGGGGTTTATTTTTACAGATCTTAAACAGACAAGGTTTTTTTTTACAACATACTGTGCAGCAACACTGGGATTTGGTTTCGAACAGAAAATTCTTCATGTACAGCATCAAAAGCTTAAAGGCATAGTTTGCCCAAAAATTCTAATTCAAAAAGAGATGTTAGGCAGGATGTTAGCCTTCACTTTCATCATATGAAAAAAATTATGCATGAATGGTGACTGAGGCTAACATCCTCTTTTGTGTTCTTTTGCGTAAATGATGACAATATTTTCATATTTTGGGCGAACTATCCTTTTAAGTGATAACTAGTGGCAGAGCTTGAATTTTTGATATGTGGGTGAGAGTGAGAAAACCAGAGTTAGGTGCAAGCTCCAGAAATGGGAAAATACTTTATCTACTGTATATCAAACAGCTCCAATGAGGAAACTGATGGAAAATGGCCCAAAAGTGTGTCAAAATAATAACACAAAATAATATTACTATACATTTCACAGCCTGATCTCATGAAATTTACGTGAACATGACAACATTTTTGCAATTAAAATAATATGTGCTGTATAACACGTTTTGCTGCAGTTTTCCAGTGAAATGTCCAGCTGGGGGCGCCAAAAGCGAGTAAAATGGGTGTTGTATTCAGACAAAGATTTAAGGTGAAGTTTAAATGGATGTTTTTAAAACATTCCTCCCTAACGTAAAGCTTTTGCGTAAACCTAACCATTACTGTTTTAAAATGTAAATGAGATGTTAAAAAAACAAAAAAAAGACATCCTTAACAAATCAACGCCTAAACCTAACCATTAGTGTTTCAAAATGCAGACGCAAAATGAGTCCAACGCCCAATAAGGTGAGCTACCGCACAAGCTAATCACATTGGAATAAGTGTATATATGTACGTATGTCTGTAATTCAAGAATTAAAATGTATAATTTTTCAAAAGATGCATTAGAGTAAAAGTGTGTTTAAATCATAAAATAGCAGAGTCTCAGTAAGAGAAAATATGTATTAATAAAGTCATAATCAGCCATTAAAATTATGATCTGAGTGAAAGTGAATAAAAAAGACAGTTGTTGTATTGCCTCCAGTCTCACCTGGAATCTGCATTTTTACGAAATATTTAAAGAGTGTCACATTTTCATGATGAGGCCAGTTTGAAATTTCAAAGCTTTGTCTGCTTAATTGGCCAGTTGTTGTGTGTCAGCCACTGAAGATCTGCTACGGGTGATAAATGTTACCAAAATATGGGAGCTAATGAAGAGCAGGCTGCAGGCCTGTACCTCTTGTGCTTCTTGTATCAAATCAATAAATTTTCCAACTAAACATGATCTGTAGAGTGATCCTGCTTTGTTCAGGTCATGTTTGAACAGAGTAAAATCAGGACATGCAGTCACCAAAACAGAGTGCCAATGCCCTGAATTTGGTAATGTGTTAGACTCCCCTTTCTGAAGCCACTCTAAAAATGTCTTTCAGACTGAAAGGTCAAGAGAAGGAAAACAAAAAATATCCACCCAGCACTTTAGGTGAGTGTTTGCGTTTCACTGCAGCCATTAGTTGCTCTTTGATCCACATTTTGTACTAGTGCCATTACGCAGCACTGGTGGCAGGGAGCGTTGCGCTGGGCCATCCTCTCTCCCGTCCTCTCCACTCCACTCCTCTGCTTTCTTCTTTACTCTCACATATATTGATGGTAAATCAATAAAGGAAATGAAGGGAGGAAAGGAGTATGAAAGGGAAGGAGTGATGGAGTGGATGTGCATGCTAAAAAAAGAGGGCAAAAATAATAATATTGATAATAAAAAGACAGAAATGATAAACGGCAGAAAGAGAGTCCTTCAGGATATACCTGCAGAGAAACCAAAACACAAAGGAAGAAAGGAAAGAAAAAAGCGTGTGTTTAATGTCGGGTGGCCACTTTTTCAAGCGTGCAAGTTATTCCATCATTCCTGAGTGAGTCTATGTGGTGTGGGAGAAAGAAATGCACACTGTTTAAAAAAAAAAAAAAAAAAAAAGGCAATTCTAGCCGTTTCATATATGAACTCTCACGGACCTGTCAAGAGGCTGTGCTATTAGCTTATTAGTCATAATTTATTTTTCTTTTTCTTTTCTTTTCTTTTTTGTACCATACAAAAAAGGGGGAAGACTGTATATTAAAGGGATAGTTCATCCAAAATGAAAATGCAGTTGCCATTTACTCATGTTTTTCCAAACCAGTATGACTTTCTTCCGTGGAATACAAAGGAAGATGTTAGGCAGAATGTCAGTGATCGACAACCTCAGTCACTATTCACTTTCATTGAATGCAAAAAAGATACAATGAAAGTGAACAGTTACTGAGGCTGACCGAGTTTGCCTTTTGTGTACCACTCAAAACATTCACACCAGTTTGGAACAACATGAGGGTGAGTAAATGGTGAGAACTATCACAATAACACTGAATTACTGTAAATAGACTGCAAAAATTTGACGTAAACTGCCACAAAATGTCAAAGAAATGCATGCCAGGGACAAAAAGAAAAAAGATGGAGGCAATAAGTAGGTGTTCAAAACACAAGAGAAACACGTGTGTTCGACTCTTTCCTTTTCTACTTGTCAGAACAGTGAAAGGTAGTAAGTGGCATGTGAGCGTGTGCGTGTGTAGACTATGAAAGTGGGTAATGATTGTGCTAGCCAGCAGACCCTTTATTTGCCCATCTTAACTCAATTAAAAAAATAAGGCCGTCATGACCTTCAGATGAACTGCTCTCTCAGCTAAGGTACTGCTCCTCACAGGGCTAGAAATTATGTTCACAAGCTGTCAGTCAGAGGCTTTTACACTCCACACATGCTTGCATTTGTAAGGGTATGAGGCGCAGGCCGCACTATGGAGTTGCAGAGATGACCTCACTCTGATAGACCTTAACCATATTTATTTTGACATGACCAAATAATTAAGCTGTAATGGATTAAAGAAGTCCATACAATATACCAAAATATTGCTTATTAGGGTGTTAATTTTTCAGCCAACAAAACACAAAAATCATGTCTTTCCAAAAATCTTCCGTGGACCAAAAAGAAGAAAAAAAAAAAAACCCAGACACTCACAAACAATGGACAAAGATTTTCACTGAAAAATTATTTACATTTCGGTTACTTTCACCAACTTATCATATGCCTTCATAAGACTTGGAATGTGACGTGGACTATATATTTTTTTGGGGTCCTTTAAGCTATAAAGTGAAAAGACGGATTGGCCTATTCCAGCCTGATCTAATGATGTGACTGCACCACCACCACCATATATATAAATAAAATAAAAAATATTCAGATTATTATAATGCATTACATTCCAGTAGCAGAAGAGTTCATCATTGATAAGACCATACAAAAAGCGGCTTTAGAATACAATGTATTGTTTACTACCATATTATTGATCATAAGTCAATCATTGGCATTCAGTTCACAGCAATCCATTTCACAAGTGAATTTGTCAATCAGTTGGAGATTTTTTATGAGGGCTTGTTTAAGGACCCGTCAATTTACACCTACGTCAAACATGCTTGTGTAGTGTCTCGGGTGTGTTGTGTCATAAACATCAAATGTTTAGGTCACTGTGTCAAGTTAAATATAGTTAAATACTCAATCTTTAAACACATCTTGAGATCCCTTTGTTCACATTTTGTGTTTTGAACGCAAGAATGTAACGCATGTTTGTGTTGTTCTGACAACTGAAGTGTTTTCTTCACTGCTACAAGCTTGCATTTCTCAGGAATCTTCCATATTATGGTCCGGGGGCATGCGATTAATTGCGTTAATTTTTTTTTACACTTTATTTTTGGTAAAATGAATCGCACTGAATTACTGTGACAGCCCTAATTTTTGGAAGAAAATCTCAGCTCCGAAGTCAATACAATAAAAGTAAATGGTGACCAGAACACTGAATCTCCAAAAGCTATATGATAGGTGTGGGTGAGACACTGATCAATATTTAAGTCCTTTTTTACTATAAATCTCCACTTTGTGTTTTTCTTCTTCTTTTTTGCAATACGCATTCTTTGTGAATATCGCCACCTACTGGTCAGGGCTGGTCCAAGGTGGAAATTTAAAGGAAAAAAAGGATTTAAATATTGATCTTTTGTTGCACCTCTAGTGATACTCTATGTACAACAAGCAACATAAAAAATAATTTAGCAAAAATGTTGGTATAGTAACATGATTTTATGAGACCAGGTTGGGATATTCATTAAAACTTCTTTTCTGTTCCACATAAGAAAGTAATATGGATTTGGAATGACATGAGGGTGAGTAAATGATGATAGAATTATCATTTTGGGGTGACTATTCCTTTGTTGGAAAACATTTAAAAATAAAATTGGAAATGTTAAGAAAAAGAAATAGTACTCGATTTCCATTTCCACTGGCAATTGAGGAGTCGTAGCTGCCCTCTAGCTGAAGTTGTAGAGAGGGGCCCCTGCTCCAAGCTCAGAGACCAGGATATAAATATCTCAAGCCTGTTTGAAATGCAGCTACATGCAGCAGGAAGAGGAGGAGTGTGGCTAAGGTGAGGGCAGGAAACCGAGCACTGAATGAATCTAGAATGTGTGAAATGGTGCGGTAGAGGAACACCTGTCCAGTGTGAGAACATAACGGAAGTTTTCTTTGAGTATTCTGCTATGTTCCGTTTGTGTCTCAACGGTAGTGACCAAGTGTGCTCTCATCTCTCACCCATCAAGTACCCTCAGGGCAAGTACACATTTGTTAATTTTGAAAAATTGGTGGATGTGGCCTGAACAGGGTATGACTCATTCTTCCTGTAGAGCACATGGTCTGAAACAAGGACCATGCCACCCCATTCATATGTGTTTTATGGGTTTAATCATGCTCTCAGCTGTAGAACAGACTGAAGCCAGGGGTCTCTCTAAAGCTGAAGCTGGGCAGAGTGCCATCAATGTGGTCAAATCAGTCTGAGCCTCACTGTGCCTGTAGGCAGAGCAACACGGCAGAGCAGATGAGTTAATCAAGCTCAGAGATTAAGAGTCAGTAAAGCTGTGAGATGCAAACAGATCAGGGTACTGTATGAGGGGCATGTGTGTGTGAATAGTGAGTTGACGTGATCGTGATGATCAAAAACATGTTGGTACTTTTAGCGAAACATAAAGAGATGCAAAGGTGTTGACAAAAGACCTAGTCTCCACAGAAGTCTATCAATCTATCTATCTATCTATCTATCTATCTATCTTTCTGTATACCTACCTAATAATAATACCAACTAATTCACTGGGGTAGCAGTAGCTGAACAGACTATCACCTCGTGCTCGTCCCGTGCAACTTTGCAACAACCTACATCGATTTGGCAAGCACCGGCCCTGCATACACCAACACCTACCCCTAAACCTAACCCTACATTACAAAAATTAACCATGGTGTTTTGTAGTAAAATCATAGTAACACAAAATGAACAAACATTGTTCCAACATCAAAACCATATTTCAGTAGAAACACAATGGTTAATTGCATTAAAACTATGTCTTCTGTCAAAAAACATGAATACTCCAATATTACTATAGTAAAACCATGGTTAATTTTACTCGGATTAAACCTTTCTCTCAACTCCAAATCACTGCGAGACAATCAACTTTTAGATAAATTTGTATTTATTATTAGGGCTGCTGAAATCAGTGTGATTAGTTATATAAAAATAATGCATGAAAAAACTCAATCAGGAAACAGGATGTGGAAATGTAGGACAAAGGGAGAATCAAACCCAGGTCCGTCTGCATGAAAAATGCAAATCTACACCATCTTTAACTTAATCATGTCCCTGGATCGTAACAAGGAATATTCCTACCATCGGATAAACTCAAGTTTCAAGTACCACCTTGTTTCTCCAGGGGGCAGTAAGCTAAACTCCAGCTGTATAGGCAACGCACAACTTAAACAGAGAACAAACCAAACTCACCGACAGCAGACAGCACAAGAAGCGTTCTTGCATTCAAAAACAGCTTTTTCATGTTTCAAACTACATTTAACTTGACACAGCAACCTAAAAATGCAGTGTTTATGACGTGACACAACCAAAGTGAGATCCTCCAAAAACGTACCTCTGACGCATATGTACATGGACAAGTCCTTTGAAAAGCCCTTATAATAAATCAAAGATAGATTGATTAATTCAGTTGCAAAATGGATTTCTATGAACTACAGGCCAATGAGACTTATTTTCAATACTACAGAAAGAAAAAATATTTGCATTCTAAAATCACTTTTTTGTATTGTCTTCTTTAATGCTTTAGTTGACTGCCACAATAATTTATTTGCCATTTTAATTATCTGAATTATATATATTTTTTTTTATAAAAGATCAATTTTATTTGTAATTATTTCAATATAATGACTGCAATCATTATTAATTAATTATTTAATAATTATATACTGAATTATTGTTATTTAAGGAGCTTTCTCATCAAATATTATATATGTGATTTATTTCAATTAATTAGATTATTTAATCAGCATACCATGTAATAATTCTATTAAAACATTTTAAACAATTGACAGCCCTAATTATTACAAGTAGTATATACACTTCACACTACTTGTAATACAACATATACACTAGTAAGTAGTATTAAGAGTGGAGACCGGAAACAGGATGTGGAAATGTAGGACAGAGGGAGAGTCAAACCCAGGTCCGTCTGCACGAAAAATGCAAATCCACACCATCTTTACACACTACACCATTGCACTGACACCTGAGGATGCAGTTTGTCTTTAATTTCTTTGTTTCAACAAAACTATTAGAGTGCAAATAGCTGCGCCTTGTGGCAGGTGGTATTTACACCTATAGAGCAAATAGGCACTCTGTTTTGTTTTTTTATTCTATTTTCTAAATTTGTTCCAAATTTTTTATTTTCTAGATTCTTCCCTAATTCTTCTAGTATCAAAAATTGTATCCAAAAAAATCTATGGCTACCACTGAAATCTTTTTTATTGTCATATTGCAGATCTTGAGCATTTGAATCAATTGCTGCAAAATCGACATCCATAGAGGAGGGAGGATGAAGAAAAGACCACACAAACTGAATGACACAGCCACCTGGACCAGTGGCATTACAGCAGACCCCTCATCTCCCCTCCCCTCATAATTGAAGAGAGACAGTCCTGCAAGCACAATGTGGGGACGATTCCCACTGTATTTGAGGAGGTGCCAAACAGGGTCAATCCCCTCAGCTCACGCTTCTCCATAAAGCACAAACACATGCAAAATTAATCTACAGAGGAGCAGGGGTTAAGCCAGTGGGACAAAACCAGGTCAGTACAAAACAATGAGTCTCCTCCTCTCCCCTTTTTCCTCGCCTTCACGCCTGAGTACAAATGCAACAGCTGTTTACGGCCGCCCGTTTTCAGCTAATTTGCTGCAACAGATTTAAGAGGTAGTCGCCTAATTTGCATAATGGGCAAACACGCACACAACGGCATTCGGGTGCATTAAGTGGTCAACTCTATGGAAAATGCAAATACATCATATTAGATAATTATTTCTCTTTAAGCATTAATTCAGAGTAACTGGAAATGGTGGGGTTTTACTATGAGAATGATCCAGACGGAACACTCTGAAAAGTCAATAACTACAAATTAGTTCTCGGCACTCCTGTTTATACCTGTCTGACTCATATCACCATCAAAGTGCCCAAACATGCTGATTGTTTTACTTTTTTCACATTAGCTGTATCCATCGCAAATAAAGTAACAAAATGTTGTAAAGGGGAAAACCTCCAAAGCCAATGAATCATTCTCCTCAGACATCCAGTGAGCTGGCAGAGAGATAAAATGTGTTAACTGTCACAGTAAGAATGGTCAGTGGACCTGTATAGGTCACAGATAGGAGTGAGCAGGGCTGTAAAAAAAAAGGGGGTGGTTGTGGGAAAAGGTAATGAGTGGTACAAGCAACTAAAATTTAATTAATCTGTGCCATACTGGGACAACACTTATTTAATGATTAAAGGAATAATAAACAACAAAAATAAATTCTCATTTGAAAAAAAATGAACAATTTAGCAGTGGCAATTTCATAGGCGTAACAAATAGCAAAAAACAAAGAGTATCCAATCAGAATTTATTCCTCAATGCTTACAAGCAAAGTGTGAAAATCGCATGCCCAAATCCATGCTCCTTAGCCGAAGCAGCGCGTGAGTTTGAGCTCCACCTCCTTAGGCCTTCAGAATTTCCACAAAATCCCTCAACACTGCAGTGAATAGGCATCTAAAGTCAGATTGTCAGATTATTCAGCCAATCAGATTGATTTATTTGTTCTTGGTGGGTGTGGTCTTTAGGAAATGACCCAGTCCAGGCCTTCTAGCTGGCCTTGAGTGACACAATCAGGCTTTAAGTGATGTACGTAATCTGAAAGCAAAGAGCGCGAGATGTTGCTGACGAGTCGGCTGCCGTCACTGCTATTATTGCTGTTGAGAATGAGATCCTTATGGATTTCAAAACATGAGATGTTCTACATGATCATGCGATTGATTAATTAAACAGGAAAGGAGGGCTGATTTCACTTCAAGTAAATTGGTAAGTGCTTTTAGCATTGTTATAGCAACATCAGGAGTTTTCTTAGTGTAAATTAAGCAGCTTGAGCATTCAGTGTCAGATTAAGTTTTGAAAAGTAAACGTGTACCCTGACAAACAAAATTTATTGCAGCAAAATTTAAAATCGCAAATATTATTAGAGATTTTTATTGGTATTAGACCTCCTTGGTTCTGGCTTTCGTGTGTGGACGTGTTTTTAAAATGTCAATTGGTATTACTAGTTGAATGCCACGTAATGTATGATGGGCATTGTAACGCTTGAGCAATGAGGCAGACGAGGAGATGCGGATCCAAACGCAGTTTAAACTTTATTTAATTAACAAAACAGGTAAACACAAAGGAACAACCCACAATGGGGAAATCAAACATAAAAAACTGCTAACTAAACACGATGTAAACAAACAGAGGACTCGGGAAGGGAGGTGATGGCTCAGAAGGCCCAGAAGGCGGAGCTGAGGGGGGCTCAGGAGGTGGAGCTGAAGGAGGCTCAGGAGGCGGAGCCGAGGTAGGCGGCGCCGTGGGAGGCTTTAGGAACGGAGACCAGGAAGGCTCTGGAGTCTCTGGGGGCAGAGACGTAGGAGGCTCTGAGGGTGGAGCCGTCGAAGGCTTGAGTGGCTCAAGAGGCGGAGCCGTAGGAGGCTCGGGAGGCGGAGCCATAGGAGGCTCGGGAGGCTCTGAGGGCAGAGCCGTCGAAGGCTTGAGTGGCTCGAGAGGCGGAGCCGTAGGAGGCTCGGGAGGCTCTGAGGGCAGTGCCGTCGAAGGCTTGAGTGGCTCGAGAGGCGGAGCCGTAGGAGGCTCGGGAGGCTCTGAGGGCGGAGCCATCGAAGGCTTGAGTGGCTCGAGAGGCGGAGCCATAGGAGGCTCTGGAAGCGGAGCCGTAGGAGGCTCTGGGGCGGAGCCGCAGGAGGCTCGAGAGGCGGAGCTGCAGGAGGCCCTGGAGGCGGAGCCGCAGGAGGCTCGGGAGGCTCAAGAGGCTCTGGGGGCGGAGCCGTAGGACACTCGGGGGGCGGAGCCCTGGAAGGCTCGAGAGGCGGAGCCCTGGGTGGCTCGAGAGGCCTGGAAGGCGGAGCCCTGGAAGGCTCGAGAGGTTCGAGAGGCAGAGCCCTGGAAGGCTCGAGAGGTTCGAGAGGTGGAGCCCTGGGAGGCTCGAGAGGCTTGAGAGGCGGAGCCCTGGAAGGCTTGAGAGGTTCGAGAGGCGGAGCCCTGGAAGGCTCGAGAGGTTCGAGAGGCGGAGCCCTGGGAGGCTCGAGAGGCTTGAGAGGCGGAGCCCCAGGAGGCTCGGGAGGAGGAGCTCTGGAGGCTCGAGAGGCTTGAGGGGCGGAGCCCTGGCAGGCTCGAGAGGCTTGAGAGGCGGAGCCCTGGAAGGCTCGAGAGGCTTGAGAGGTGGAGCTCTGGGAAGCTCGGAGGGCGGAGCTCTGGAAAGCTCGGGAGGCTTGAGAGACGGAGCACTGGAAGACTCGAAAGACTTGAGAGGCGGAGCCCTGGGAGGCTCGAGAGGCTTGAGGGGCGGAGCCCTGGTAGGCTCAAGAGGCTTGAGGGGCGGAGCCCTGGAAGGCTCGAGAGGCTTGAGAGGTGGAACCCTGGGAAGCTCGGGGCGGAGCTCTGGAAAGCTCGGGAGGCTTGAGAGACGGAGCCCTGGAAGACTCGAGAGACTTGAGAGGCGAAGCCCTGGGAGGCTCGAGAGGCTTGAGGGGCGGAGCCCTGGTAGGCTCGAGAGGCTTGAGGGGCGGAGCCCTGGAAGGCTCGAGAGGTGGAGCCCTTGGAAGCTCGGGGGGCGGAGCTCTGGAAAGCTCGGGAGGCGGAGCTCTGGAAAGCTCAGGAAGCGGAGCTCTGGAAAGCTCAGAAGGTGGAGCTCTGGAAAGCTCAGAAGGCGGAGCTCTGGAAAGCTCAAAAGGCGGATCTCTGGAAAGCTCGGGAAACTCGGAAGGCGGAGCTCTGGAAAGCTCGGGAAACTCGGAAGGAGGAGCTCTGGAAAGCTCGGGAAGCTCGGAAGGCGGAGCTCTGGAAAGCTCGGGAAACTCGGAAGGCGGAGCTCTGGAAAGCTCGGGAAACTCGGAAGGCGGAGCTCTGGAAAGCTCCGGAAGCTCGGAAGGCGGAGCTCTGGAAAGCTCGGGAAACTAACAAGGGGACTATGGAGTTACATAAGGGACTAAAGTGAAAACTAAGAAATGCAAAAGTGACAAAAATGGCAAACAAAAGGGCAACAGTGAAACAAGACAGGGTATACATAACAGGCATACAGCCCTGGAAGGCTCGAGAGGCTTGAGAGGTGGAGCTCTGGGAAGCTCGGAGGGCGGAGCTCTGGAAAGCTCGGGAGGCTTGAGAGACGGAGCCCTGGAAGACTCGAAAGACTTGAGAGGCGGAGCCCTGGGAGGCTCGAGAGGCTTGAGGGGCGGAGCAGGGTATACATAACAGGCATACAGCCCTGGAAGGCTCGAGAGGCTTGAGAGGTGGAGCTCTGGGAAGCTCGGAGGGCGGAGCCCTGGTAGGCTCAAGAGGCTTGAGGGGCGGAGCCCTGGAAGGCTGGAGAGGCTTGAGAGGTGGAGCCCTGGGAAGCTCGGGGGGGCGGAGCTCTGGAAAGCTCGGGAGGCTTGAGAGACGGAGCCCTGGAAGACTCGAGAGACTTGAGAGGCGAAGCCCTGGGAGGCTCGAGAGGCTTGAGGGGCGGAGCCCTGGTAGGCTCGAGAGGCTTGAGGGGCAGAGCCCTGGAAGGCTCGAGAGGTGGAGCCCTTGGAAGCTCGGGGGGCGGAGCTCTGGAAAGCTCGGGAGGCGGAGCTCTGGAAAGCTCAGGAAGCTCGGAAGGCGGGGCTCTGGAAAGCCCAGGAGGCGGAGCTCTGGAAAGCTCAGAAGGTGGAGCTCTGGAAAGCTCAGAAGGCGGAGCTCTGGAAAGCTCAAAAGGCGGATCTCTGGAAAGCTCGGGAAACTCGGAAGGCGGAGCTCTGGAAAGCTCGGGAAACTCGGAAGGCGGAGCTCTGGAAAGCTCGGGAAACTCGGAAGGAGGAGCTCTGGAAAGCTCGGGAAGCTCGGAAGGCGGAGCTCTGGAAAGCTCGGGAAACTCGGAAGGCGGAGCTCTGGAAAGCTCGGGAAACTCGGAAGGCGGAACTCTGGAAAGCTCCGGAAGCTCGGAAGGCGGAGCTCTGGAAAGCTCGGGAAACTAACAAGGGGACTATGGAGTTACATAAGGGACTAAAGTGAAAACTAAGAAATGCAAAAGTGACAAAAATGGCAAACAAAAGGGCAACAGTGAAACAAGACAGGGTATACATAACAGGCATACAGTGTCTTATTCATTGTGAAACTGTGTTTTCTTAATGGGACGAATCACACTGAAGGCCTAGAATTAAAAATACACGGGCAGCGGCTGTAATTTAGTCACCCTCATGTTGTTCTATACCTGTATGTCTTGATTTCTTACAATACGCATATGTGTTGATGACATACAATCTGAAATGGACTGCAAGTTATTTTACACTGTAAATCTCCCCATCTGTAATAGCTCTCATTTGCACATTCAAAAGTGAATGAGTGAAGTTTGTTGAAAATATGAACAAGCTCCTCTCCTGCTCTCATGAACGTGCACAGAAGTGCCATGGAAGAGGTTAAGATCTTCACTGTATAATACATTTAATTTCAGGCTGTTTCTCACCAAAACCTATTGTATGCCATTAGTAGATGTGAAAAAAAGAGGCATGAGTTGCATGGCCTACTTTTATGATACTTTTGGGTCCTTTTTATTTTTAAAGCGAGTCACTATCAACTGTTATTGTATTGAAATCAGCAAACGGGACATAATTTAACTCATTTTGTGCTCCGCAGAATAAAGTTGATCATACAGTTCTGGAACAACATGAGGGTGAGTAAATTATGATAGTGTTCATTTTGGGTTAAATATTCCTTTAAACAACCTTCATCCTGATGTGTCTCCCCCTTACGGAATTACGTAAGAAAAATGGCATGTAAGTCTTCTATACTTATTCTATAAGCTAAACCAATTTTTTCCCCCTAAAAAAATGTCACTAAATTATTTCAGTACAGCATATATTCCAAAACCTTGTTTGCTCACTTGGCACTGAAACTCTTCTATAGTTTAGGAACTAACATGGTGCCATCCATGCCAAGCCCAATTTTAATACACAAAAAGGAAATGCAGGAAGTTGAGTGGGAAGCTCTGCATTAGTTAGCACAGAGCAAGCAGACAGGATGCGTGTTAACTGATGTGTTCCTTGTTTTGGCTGAAAGCTTTGGTTTGCTTACAAGATAGATAAAGAGGGCAAGAAAAAAAAAAGAGTTTGGATTGTGATGTTCCCTTCTTTAAATATCTCTTCCGCTTTTACTCCTAAATCTTTAGTTCATGCCCTGTGGCTCCCGAGCCTTTGATACAGCAGAGGCAAAGCTGCCATCAGTGGGATTTTATTGAAAACATGGACTGTTACTCTGGGAGGACTAGCGCTGCTATCCCCAGGTCCAACACCAAAGACATAAGCAGGGCCACTGATTAAAGAGACAAGCCCCAGACTCCTGCTGTAATGAGTTGCAAGCCCAGGCGTCACGGTGCACTCTGCCAAAACGTAAAACAAGACGACAGGCCAGCATGGCCAGTAACATTCCTTCACTCACTCTCCGTCTCTCTCAGAGTAAAAGACCTGGCTGTGATATAAGTTCATGGAGAGCCAGGTATAGGTAATCTGAGGGAGATCGTTGACAAGGCACTATACAAATGTGACTCTTGGGTAGAAGAACTGTCTCACTTTTCTCTGCTTCTGCTCTCGAGGGAAACAATTTTCCTTTTTCATTGGACTCGCTCTTATTTTTGACTCGGTTATAGGGATAGTTTAAGGGAAAATGAAAACTGCCATCATTTACTCACCCTCAGTCACTATTAATTTTCATTATAGTGCAGTGTGTGTGTAGTATTCTCAAGTAATACATTGGTTTCTTGTAGCTTTGGCCTTCTAAATGCCATAATCTCCAAGGGAGTTTTACAGTTTGCGTGCTGTAAAAATTTTAATCAAATCAAACATAAACAGAAAAAAAGAACTGGAGGATCAACATCTGTCACTACATGAAAATGAAATTAAGTGCGGCAGCCATTCTGGGATATTGACTTTGAGTGGCAGGGCTTGAGATGGCAGCTGAACACAGCACTCTTTCTGTTCTGTATTTGACTCTGGGTTTGATTCGAGTCCAGTACATTAAGCCAATCTCGCATCTTAAGCAGCGGACTGTGTGGAAGCTGTTAGTGAAATCAAGTTAAGCTATTTCCGCACTCAAAACAACTTCCTCCGTTATCATGTGCCTGCAGGAAGATCAGAGATTTGATGTAAACTCATGTTTGCTCCAAATGTGCTTCTTCCCCACTCCCAAGCTCTGCATCCAATTATTTTCCCATCACAGCATGCCAATGAGATATATGGGTCTCATGGGATGATGTCTCATAATTATTGTCTCCTGTCCCAAGCATCAGTACAGAAGTGCTAAATATTTATTTTCCTTTATTTATTTTATCCACACATTTTATTGATAGACAGTTGAAACAGGAACATGACCTTTTCTGAACTCGAACCTCTGTATCCCACATGAGCAACACAGCTCAATGTGTCAGTATTTGCATTGATCACGAGCCTCCAAAAACTTTTTTTAAAGATTTATTTAATTACAGATTAATTTATGCATGGCATTCTGTACTCCGACAGAACAGGACTGCATGGTTTGCTGCATGTGTTAATGGTTAAACATGTACAGTATTTTACATTAATATTAAACACTGAGCACATTTGCACAAGCAGAACTCATTAAATAACACAAACACAGGGCTTCCCCTTACGCTCTCAGCTCGGTATCCCAGGGCTCGGCCATCCGGTGGATGACAAGTCCTGAGGCCATGGCCAGATGCCCTGCATTTGCCCAACAACATGACAGCTAGCACCTCCACCGAAGACGCACCCCAGACCTCCATATCTCCAGCCATGGACATAAAAGTGTTATGCATAAATCGAATGGAAGACTTTCGGCATTCACCATCATGCTGACGTGTGTAGCTGAAAAGGGGGGCTGAGATCCCCATGGTAGGTGTGCTCACTGGATTATTCGTAAACAATCAGTTCTGAATGACCCAGACCCTGGAGAATATTGCAACTACTGTAACTAATAAACAGAAACCCTCAGACTAATCAAAATGTAATGCCACTAAGTCTTTCAAAATGTAGGTGAAAATTACTTTGGGTGAAAACACATTAGAGAAAGCTCAGGCAGAGCATTTGACAGAGATTAATGTGTCAACTTTATTGGAGGATTGGAAATCAAGCAGGAAAATGGACCCACCTCTCTAAAATTCTCATTGGTCAACAAATCCCCACATAAGAGTGTGTGGCAGAAAATGTTGGACAAATTCACTAAACAGGTGTGCCACTTTTGCACAAAAACCTGCATATTATTCACTAACCACCTGCAATCTAGTTTAAGCAGACACAATCTAGCGCTGCGTCTAGAGTATTCATCTCAAGTCATTGTCATTCCGGGCAAACATGCGTCCCGTCTATGGAAATTAGGTTTATTATAAATTGCGCTTTATTTATGCAACATCAAAATTACGTGCGTTATTGATAATGCAAATGTGATTACTTCCTGATTTCAACACAGAATCTGAACCCAGGTCTCCCATGCTGCTGACACAACATGCTTCCGGTCGTGCCACAAGGAAAGTACACATGCTGGATCCGATGCAAAAATGTTTTATAAGGAATGGTGCTTGCAGTGAGTCAGCATAATGTGGCCAATCCTAGGGTGCCGGAACTCTTAAACATCATGCCGATTTCCTGTGCAATCATATTGGTTCAGAAGAGATGTGTGCGCATTTGCGCAGTAGCCTGATCTGCATAATTCCTTTAGAGAATCGTGTGCAAATACACAGTGCTTTAAACAAGAACAAATCTTAGTGAATTCCCCAGTGAGTGTTGCGTTTAAGTTTTTGCAAGAGCATGAATTGTGTACCTGTGTGCTGCTTACCCAGGACAAGCTTCTCAGCAAAATTTAATGAACTGAGAATGACCTTGATCAGTGATTCAAAGCTTGAGATTAGAGGGCACTCCCCTCCTCTGCAAGCTCTGCCCACACATTCATCATGTGTGTGTTTGCATCTTTCAGGCACATCATGTGTTCCCCCAATCAGTGCCAGCAAAGCAAACTCCCATTGACTCAGGCCATTCTGAAAATTATCCACAAGCAATAATGAAGCACCCTAACGTCACCCAGGGTACATCCTACACTGAATCCTTAACTGTTAATCAAGGCTGGACACTCTTCAGTCATAATTCATTGGGGAGCGGGTGGCTGCAATTAGACTATGGAACAGGATTGATTCTTAGTCCCAGGATTCTACAAATAACCACAGTCGACTGGCCATAGATGAAGAAAACTACTCAAAGGCTAAATTATAAAGGAATAAAAAAGACAAGCTTGATGGATGCTATAGGAGAAATATGATACAATTCCTTAATTATTCTTTTTTCCACCTCAAATCATTATTTTACGTGGATAAAATAGAATTAGTGGATTACTTTCGTTTGTGTTTCTGTGAACCATACTGAAGGAAAGCCAGTGTAAATTAGTAGATCCAGATTCAGTCCAGCAGACTTTTCTGGGAGTCCCGCAGCACCTCTTTTAATGACCGTGCTGAGTACAGTTTTTGTGATTTTAAAAGAAAACAGCTCATGTAAAAGTACATCATGTGGGATCATGAGACATCTTTAAAACGAAGTAGGACAGAAGCAAAATGCCTATGCTGTTGGCCAATGGTAAAAAGAGACAACACCCATAATGATTATTTGGAGATATTTGATAATAAAACCAGTCATACTGTACTAGACAAGCCCTTCCTATGAACCCGTCCTCCTAGCTTCCTCCAAGAAAACACTGAGTACAGGGAAAGAAATTACTTTTCCTTTTCATTTCATGTGGTCTCCAAACTTCAAGTAAAAGTAATGAGCTAATTGTGGCTTTTGATGACAACCCATTCTCTCTCACTCACTCTCTGTATTTGTTTTTTTTCAAACCAGCGTGTTATTCTTCGAACTCCATAAAGCTTTTCAACCCCTATTGCAATCATGGTTTGGGTCTGAGGAGAGAGAAAAAATTGGTGGAGTTCATCTAAGTCAGTGTAAATGCAAGGTATTAATTATGCTGAATAGAGGGGGAGAGAGAGAGAGAGAGAGTTGGCTGCTACGCTCCATTTAAAATATGATCAGTATAATCGAGCCCTGCTGAGTGATGAAAGCAAAGCCCAATGCAGACTAGGGGTACAAGATCGCAGACAGAGAGAAAGAGTGAGAGAGAGAGGGAGAAAAAAGAGGGGGAGGTGGTGGCTTAGAAAACAGTTTGAACAAGTGACAGAGTCCAGGATTAATTAAAAATCAGCATGGGACATTTATGCTTTTCACAAAATGACATTTAGATATAATTTCATACATAAAAAAATGCAAATTGCAATTGTATACAGTAAACATATGCAGTGGAGTTGAAAAGTCAACAATGAAAATCTGGGGTGCAAAATATAAAAGAAAAGATAGAAATATACAAAGTTTTAGGACAAAATAAAAACAAAAAAACATCAAATAAAAAAGAAATATTTAACATTCTGCACAGTCACTTAATTCAATCTGTGCAATAAGCTAAATTGTGTCACTAACCATGTTAGCTCTTTGTACCACAGGTCAAATTTCCTTGATTCCACTGTAGCACGCAAGAGGCTCTTTGGAACATTCTCAAATCATGCTGTGATAACATGGATCATCAGGTGTTGCACAAACTTGTGGAGTCCATGCAAACTCGAGAGCATGCTGTCTTTAATGACAAAAGGGGGGCATACCACATCTATTTTTTTCAATCAACTTTCAATCACATTGTTATGCGGACAATATAAAACGTTATAATATATGTATTACTTCAGAAAATGCAAAAAAAAAAAATTTAAATAAAGAGCAAAATAGAAACATTTCCACAAGTGGACTTAGCATGTATAAGGTTAAGTGAATGTTTTCAGTGCCGTCACCATTATTATACTGTACAACTAGCCACCATAATTATATATATTTAAAATTACTTTTAAATAATATTTTAATAATTTACATATTATTGCTCTTAGTGCATCCATAGCTTGACTGCCCTGTCAGTACAATACCTGACATCTTTCCGGGAGAGAAAGAGAAGCTGTTCACTCTGCACACCACAAGGGCATATTATGAGGTATAAACAACTTTAGTGTTTGAGCAGCCTGGGTATATTCAGTAATGTAAGCAAATGACTATTGACATGGATCAACCAAAAGAGGGATACTGTCCGAATATTAGCAGCTCAGCAACTCATCCAACTCTGACCGACAAAAGAAGAAAAAAAAGACACAAGCAGAGATACATAGGAAGACAATGAGAGAGAGAGAGAGAGAGAGAGAGAGAGAGAGAGAGAGAGAGAGAGAGAGAGAGAGAGAGAGCAAAGACAGAAAATGTAGAGGAAGTGAGATGACAGTGAAAGAGAGAGAGAGAGAAATAGCACGGGAAGTGGCACTGAAGGACAATGGGAGGGAAGGCGGTTAACAGGCACAGGAATAGGAGAGAAAGAGAAGCTGGACCCACAGAGCATCAAGGGAGTTGTTTAAGGAGAAACAGTGTCCGTTTGTGGCCGGTGATAATACTTTCCATTCAACAGGGCTCGCAGCGCACTGATTCCTCTGATTGCAGCCTGGCGCCCTGCTGGCGAGGCTCTATGCTGAAATTAAATCCACTCTATTCAGTTATAAATTATAATGCTCTATAAACAACACCCCCACTGGGAAAAGGGGGGTGGTGGGGGGGTTGAGAGAGGCAAAGAAATACAGAGGGAGGATAATAGAAACAAAAACAGAGATTAAACAGTAAAAAAAAGAAGAGGAAAAAAAGGATGAGGAGAGTGGAGAAGGAAGTGATCAGTTTCCTAAAGAAAAAATAAAATAAAATAAAAAATAAAGAAGTGAGTGATTCAAATTGTTGGAAAACTCAGATTAGAGATAATGAAGTAATATATGAAGGTCAATAATCAGAGCCTGAGATATTTTGCCTCAATTGTAACGTAACTCTCTAAATTAATTTAAGTGTTGTGAGAGGGCGGAAGGTGGTTGCCGGGTCGTGATTTTACACACTCGGCCCCTTATCAGGCTTATCAAGCCTCCGAGAGGGATAAAGGCTGACTGTGGACGGTGGTGCGACAGAGAGAGTACGTTTGCGGGCAGCTGTCCGTCCAATGTGTGTGTCTTTTAATATCTTAAATTATTTGGTTTCGGATTTTCCTGATTGTAATTGTTTTAAGTGATATTTGTGCATTTTGTATATGTAATTAATGTATTTGTTTTAAGTTTAAATGTTTTATGTTTAAACTGAGTGTGCTGCCTGTCTTGGCCAGGACCCTCTTGTAAAAGGGATTTTAAACCTCAAGAGTTTTATTTCCTGGTTAAATAAAGGTTAAACAATAAAAAATAAAAAATAAATAGCAAAGGATCAGAGAAGCAAAAAGCTATATTATAATTATGAAAAACTTTTAATAAAATAATTCTGTTTCAACATTCAGAAGAATCAGGTTTAAAACCTAAATGGAATATTCAGAATATACCAATAAAGGTGAATTGTACAAGTGAGAAGTTAGAAGAGATAAATAAAATTGAATCAAGAGATTGTTGTTCACTCGCAGCTCTGTTTGAGGATCAACACAGAGTCCACGAAACTCACTGGGTGTTCTGCGCCTCTATGCCGCCACCTTTGTCTTTAGTGTAGTCCAAAGTCTGAAATCCACAACACCCACAGAGACAAATCCAACATGCTTGAAAGCACTAACTAGCCCAACACACACACAAACACACACACACACGCCTTCTCTGGTTATGCACAAGGCAAAGACGACCAACAAAGAGCCTCAAACCAACACTAAGATGTCAGAGGGCTAAAAATAAATGTCTAATTTCATTCAAACAACATCCATATTTTAATTGAACATTTAGCGTTTTGATTGTGTCTGTGTGCGCTGTGACCGAAAGCTGGATCAAAGTAAAAAAAAAAAAACGGAATTACAGATTGCATTAAAATCTCTACATTAGTGACCTGTAATTAAATTACTCAACCGCCCTGGCACATCCACAGCACTGCAAGGGTACTGCAAGAGCCTTTAACTGCTGTGTCTGACTCTTTAACTAAGAGTTCTGTAATTTTTCAACAAACAGCTATGAGCCACTCTCTGCAGCTTTGTAGAGTTTTCAGTAGCAATTAGTGTGACATATTTCGCACGCACGCACATGCACACAGAAACACACACGTTTATTTAGCTATCTAAACAGCCACATACATTATATTTCTATTGTTTTATATAAAGCTATTCATATTTATATAAAAATGAATAATTTCTAGATTAAATCAACCCTTAAAAGATATTATATATATATATTAGTGCTGCACGATTAATCATATCGCAATCGCGATGTCAGCCTGTGGGATTATATGACGACAAAATGCTGCGATTATATTAAATAAATAAGTGCATGTGTGGACGTGACAGCCCATTCTCTCTCAGAGCTGTTTGCCCATTTTCTACACCACTAATAAAGATGACAAATCAGTCTCAGTTTAGGGAGTGGCACGTATGGTCATGTCATGTGAGTTTCCGGTGTGCAGCGTGGAAATCAGGTGAAGATGGACGCCGAGCAGACCGACACTGAACTGGTGGCCAGAAAACATAACACTGATCACAGCTTGGTGATATATCTTTATTTCATCCTTAATTAAAGTTCATATAATATGGGAACGTGCCATGTAAATAAACACAAACTCCAAAAATGTCATTCTTGGTGCGGTCAGAGCCGCTTCAACCAGTCACGGAAGAGACACAATCTGAGTGGGAGTCGAGATAAAGTTCTGCCGGGTGATGCGCACTCTAACACGGAGACGCTTGTCTCTCACCCGCTGTCTGCAGCTTGCAACGTGTAGCATCATTGATGAGATCATCATGATAAGATCAATCTTATGTGAAAAATAACACTAAAATGACAACAAGAATAAAATGTGTGTGTGTGTGTGTGTGTATATATATATATATATGTTTTGGATAGACAAGATTGACAAATGCTTATCAATAATACTCTTATGGCTAAAATGTTTACAGTGTTCAGTGGCTAAAATATCAATATGACTAAATGTTACTAAAATATGACTAAAATGTCAACAGTTTTCATTGACTAAAACTACATTAAAAAGGCCAGTAAGCCAAACAAAACAAATCACAATTACAGATGTGTTTGCGAGTGTCACGCCATATGACAAGTCCTCACAGAGATATAAAGAGACATGATGCACCGTTAGCAAAGTGGGATTTCAGAAAATGATCCACACACTGGACAAGAGGTACCAGCGATAAGTGGAACTTTTTAGAAAGAGGATTTGGAAATACCAGTTGGTCATTTAAAATAAAAAAATAAAAAAACACACACACAACAGCAACAACAACAGTTTTAGTGGTTTGAGTGAACCACACTTTTATATCCAGTTTCCTTTTCAAAAGAGTTTATAGAAAGTCCAAGTTACATCCTGATTAAATGTCCCTGTTTGTTTGGACAATCTTATTTTCATGAAAATTTGTATGTTCTTATTTATTGTTCTATTTTATTTAGGTGTAATATTGAGAAAATAACAAGTTTGCAGTAATGCCATGATATTATTTAATTTTGTAAAAATATTTTAATTTGAAAACACTGCATTTATAGTTGTTGCTAGTTTGTATGTTTGAGTTGTGAAATACACATTTCAGCATTATCAGTTATCTATTTGTGCATTTTCCTTGATAACCAAGCAAGTTGACTCATGTTACCATCTATATAGAAACTATATAGCTCTATATATATGAATCATTCGTACAATTGAGGATATCAAAGGATGTCTCAAAACAGAGGTTTTGTCATCATCAGCCAACTTTTGCAGACAAATATGTCCTTAAACTGGAGCTAAGCAAACAGGTAGGACAGCAACACAGGACAACGATGTCTCTCTGGATCAAAACAGCACTGCTAGGCTCAGTTTGTGAAGACCTCAATAGTCAACAGACTCACAACAAATAGAATAGCAGGTGGTGTACATTTTTAACATGTGGAAACAGCACAGGCAAACCAGACACCAACTTAGCAAAAATAACATTCAACAACAGACTCCCATTTAGTTTCAAATGGGAGTTGAGTGACCGTTACTGTTACTAGTGTCCCAAACGTGTAATCTCACAAAGACCAGGGAGAACGTTTCCCAGCCTGTTGTGTCTGTTTCCTGAATGCTGAACATGAGTGAAGCCAGTGAGACTCATTCATCCTATATGCAACATTTGAAACCTGTTGCTGGGTTTCAGGAGAGAGAGAGAGAGAGAGAGAGAGAGAGAGAGAGAGAGAGAGAGAGGTATAATTGCTAACATCTGTCTGGTAGCATACTGTAAAAATAGCTGCAGTAACCAGTCCAGCCATCCAATCGCAGGGCTTCTCTTCACTTGCTGGCCACTTGCAGTGCGATTGGCAGAGCAAACAAAGACTTGTTGATTGTTAAGTTGGCCTCTCATCTCTAGAGTGCCCTCCCCTCTTCTGTTCCGCTCACAACATCTGCAAACACCTGATACGCATCCAGCACCATGCTGCCCTACACTCTTGTTAAATTGTTACCACCTTTCGCTAAGCCAGCTCCGACAATTAACAATACAGCTCTCCACTTCAAAGGACCACTAGGCCTGTAAGTTTAACCTTGCTGCTCCTAAAGATTTGTTTTTTATTTTCATGAGACCCCAAGACACTTTCAACTTTTTTCTCTCAATCTCTCTGTAACGTCTTGAGCCAGGCTTGCTGCCAGACTTATCATATATTACAAATCTTTGAGTAAAAAAAAACATTTTAAATATAGAAAACTGACTGTGAAAAATCTGAAAGTCAAATATCATTCAATTTAGTAGGTGAACAATCTACAACAACAACTTAAAGGGGTAGCATTTCATAATAAGGTTCTATTTGTTAACATTCAATTTTGCATTAGTTATCATGAACTAATTTTGGTTTCACGGTATACCACGGTTTGAAAATTGGCAGTTATCATACCATGTACATTTGCTTCTCTACGGTATTTAAAACAAACGCAACAGGACAGAGAATCTCATCTGTGCATGCGCATCTACTTTCTGCCTCGGTTGCCTGTCAGAGATTTGTCAACTTGCACCACACACCCACATGGTGAGCGGAGAAAATGACAGAGTGAAGCGAGGCTAATATCACTGATCTCCATTCCCCGTCTAATTATTTACAGTGGCATGGTTACTTTGGATATCCAAAAAATGCACGGGGGTTAAACCTTCGAGGACGGATATCCAATTTGCAAGAAATGTGGACGTAAATTGGCTCTCAAAGGTGGAAACACATCAAACATGTTTGCCCATCTCCGAGAACACCATCCCTCCATACAGATCAAGGTACGTGTCCTGTTTATAACTTTAATCCCTAACAAAAAACGGGTGAATGTTTAAAAGTTAATCATAAAAAGTGCCGTCACGGCTCCATGAGCTTGCTCCCATCTGTGAGCCGATTTCTTTTTAGTTTTTGTAAATGAATAAAAAAAATTTTTTTTAAAAAGATATTTTTACCAAACTGTTCATGTTGTGATGACATTCTCGTGGTGCTCCTGATTGGTTGCATGCACACATCAACACAACTTTCAGTCAGTGCAAGGAGTGCACGTGGCTGAACAGTGTGGTGAAAATATCTCTCTTACAAACACACGCACTGACCACGATCTGACCCCATATAAAACACACTGTCTTAAGTTAGTTAAGGCTGAGGTAACTTAGTGTGTGTGTGAGTTAAGTACAGACAAGAGCAGATTGACTGTGCTGTCGCCCACCTACAGTATATCATAGAACATTATTTTAAAAGCTCACAGAGCTGATGTTATTTTTCATTTAATAGTTAATTTAACATGCTTTGCTAATATGTAAACTAACATGCAGTCCAACATTTAGTTATTTAACACGTTATAGTTACGTGCAATTTTTTTATCGTATTTATAATTTGGTTTATTATTATAAAACTGTTAATTCTTTAGGGTCAAGCTAGCTCAACCAACTGTCACACAGTCACTTGAAAAGGGAAATAAGTTAGATCCTACATCCAAACAAGCCACATAATTGAATCATGCTGTAGCAAACTTTATTGCTCAGGACATGATGCCCTTAGAAGCAGTGGAAAAAAACCTGGATTTCTCTACCATATGAAGAAGCTAGTCCCAATGTACAAGGTGCCATCAAGAAGAACATAATTTCCCACCAATGAAATCCCTCACATTTACAAAGAGGTGAGAGCCAGTGTTGAAGAACAGCTGAAGGAAACTTTATGGTATTCAGCCACCACAGACATGTGGACCAGCAGTAGTAGTTTTACAGTCCACTACATCTCCTAAGACTGGCAGCTTAAGTGCCATTGTCTGGAGACACATTTTTTCCAGAAGACCACACCTCAGAAAACATCTCAGAAATGTTTGAAAACATGCTCCAGGATTGGAAAATTCCAAAAGAAAGTCTGTGTGGAATTACCACAGACAATGCAACAAATATGAAGAAGGCCTTTTTAGAGTTCCCTTGTGTTTGGTCAATTGTTTTGGCCACAATTAAAATGTAGCCATTAACAAAGTCTTGAAGAATCGAAGAGTGGAATCTGCTGTCAGAGCACGCTGGCACTTCATTCAGGCATTTTCTAGAAGTTGGGAGAAGAAAAGAGAAAAAAACATCCATGATGTGATAAGTTGTGGATCAACTTTTGAGATGATCTCCAGGAACAGCAACAGGCTGTCTGTGCAGTGCTGGCTAATGACAGGAGTACATAGCATCTCATGCCAAAAGACATTTCCACTCTTGAGAATGTCAGCCAGCTCTTGCAACCACTCTATGACCTCACTGATACCCTGGCCTCAGAGAAACGGGTCACACTGTCCTCACTTAGCCCAGAACTGGAGCATATTGGCAGTGAAATCCTCACTGAGCAAGCTGAAGACAACATACTCACCAGACAGATGAAGCAAGAAAATAATTGAGATACAGAGCGGGTGGAACGAGTGTTGCACATCTCCTGCTTTCTGGATGCATGATTTAAGGGAAGCTTCTGTAAAAAATTGGATGACAAAGTTGAGTCATACGTGGAAGAAGCCATGAATTTTGCAACAGCAGTGTCTCCATGCAGAGAAGATGCAGAAAGGGGAGAAGATGCAGAAAGGGAAGAAAATGAGAGGGAAGCAGCAGCAGCAGCAGCAGCACCACCACCATTAAGAGCAAAGTGTGTCTGGGTTGCTACAGCGAATCACTTCATCCAGGCAGAACAAGGAAACCTCAGGAAATGAAAACTTCCTAGAAAAAGTGCTGTCTGGGGTGAAGATGTACACATCACTTCCTACCTTCAGCACTGACGCTGACCCACTGGCTAGGTGCAAAATGCATGCTGAAGTAATGCCTCTCCTGGCAAATGTGGCCAGGAAGAATCTCTGTATCCCTGCCGCAAGCGTGTCTTCAGAGAGGATGTTCAAGCGGACACACTTTGCCACCTCAGCGGTCAAGACTGAGCCCTGAAAATCTCAACATGCTTATATTTCTTCATCATAACCTGGCCTGAAAAGAAATCAAGAAATACATGCAGCTATCATAATCTGATCTCAGGAAAATAGTAATAAAAAGTATTTTTTTTCTCTCCCATTTGTTGAAAAGTACAGTTTATTTATTTCTAAAGAGAGAGATTTTTTTTTTAAGGTCCTTCTCCTTTTTTCCCTCCTAATTTATTTGGTTCAAATGGAAAAGTACAGCTTTCTTATTTATTTATTTTCAAAAGGGAGACTTCTTTACTCATACTTCCATTAAAAAATGTCAAGTTACAATTATAGTAAAGTGTTTGTTTTCATTCCTGTATGATAACTATTTTCCGAGATAGTTATCATACCTCAGAAACAGAATACCAATACGGGTTATCAATACCAGATGTAAAATCTCTTATTAAAATATTTTAATAATGTAAATTAATAATTTATGTATGACAATTCAATTGATCATTGTTAGTTCATGTTAGTTAATAATGAATTAATGCAAATGTATACAACTTTTCATTTTAAAAATATATATGTTGAAATTAACAGTAACTAAGATCAATACATGCTGTAATAAGTATTCTTCGTTATTAGTTCATGTTAACAAATGTACGTAACTAATGTTAATGAAAACAGCCTTATTGTAAAGCATTACCTTAAAGGAATGTTCCAGGTTCAATACAAGTTAAGCTCAATCGACAGCATTTGTGGCATAATGTTGATTACACAAAAAATTATTTTACCTCGTTCCTCCACTTATTTATAATAAAAAAAAGAAAAGAAAAAAATCAAGGTTTCAGAGAGGCACTTACAATGGCAAATGTTTTGAGAGTTTAAAAGCAGAGATGTGAAGCTCATAATTTTATAAAAAGTTAAATAAAACAAATATTCATGTATCATATAAGCTGTAAAACATTTTTTACAGTCTTTTTAGTGTTTTAGTGTTTGTTGACATTACATCATCATGGCAACGAAGTTGTAAAATTGCCTATAACTTTACATAGAAAAGGTTAGTAACTGGTTTTACTACACTAAAACCATGGTATTGTACATTGTTTATGACTTGTTGCTTTACTTTTGAAACAGTGAGTATTTTAAAATTGGCCCCCATTCACTTCCATTGTAAGTGCCTGCCTGGAACCCAGATGTTTGCTTTTTATTTAATGAAAAGGAGGAGCGAATCAAAATGTATTTATGTGGTAATCAATATGATGCCAAAGATGCTGTCGATTGATCTTAACTTGCGTTGAATCCGGAAAATTATAAGGGAAATTAATCTCATCATTTACCCTTATGTCGTTTCAAACCCCTATAACATTCTTTCATAGAACAGATATGAAATTTAGAAAAATGGTGCCGTTTTCCCACTCAATGAGAGTCAATTGTGACTGAAGCTGTCAGTACTTAACATTCTGCCAAACATCTCCATATGTGTTTCAAGGAAGAAAGAAAGACATACATTTTCGTAACAACATGAAGGTAAATGAGGACAGATTTTGTCATTTTTGGGTAAACTATCCCTATACGTTGTAAACTGCTTCAAGTTTTTATATTTTTAATACAG
Organism: Xyrauchen texanus; assembly: GCF_025860055.1. Classification (NCBI taxonomy): domain Eukaryota; kingdom Metazoa; phylum Chordata; class Actinopteri; order Cypriniformes; family Catostomidae; genus Xyrauchen; species Xyrauchen texanus. The sequence goes on along the minus strand of NC_068313.1, from coordinate 23,867,487 downwards.
ACAGTCGAGAGATGACAGGAAATGTCAGGAAGGGGAACAAGACTGTGAAATCTTGCAAGATATATTCAAACCCGTGTTGACGGCAGCACCCTGGCTCAATGTGTAGAAGAATGTGCAAAACACTAAGCCACGGCACAAAAAAAAAAAAAAAATAAATAAATAAAAAATCACACTAATGGTATCGCAAGTCTCAAATGAGAAAATGTAGTTCTAGTCCATTAAGACTGCCGCTGATGGACAGTTGAAGTAAAGCTTCACAGCTTTTAAAGCTTTGCAGTGCAAGTGTGGTGAAGGAGCCTCAGGCTTGTGCTACAGCTGTAGGCCTCTCTGAGCACTAACATCCAACTGTGGCTCTCTGCTGCTGTTCAGAAGCACACTCCACTGAATCTTTCGTTCAGCAGTCACTTTGTGTGTCTGTGGCCGTCTGTTTTTCATCGGGCAGCAGGCTGAGCGAGCAGGCAGTAGTCTGTGAAGCGTGTTTGGGCGCCCCCTCCCAGTGTATCTCCATAGCCCTACAGATGCCCCTGCAGCACCTAGTGAACTAGAGCAAAAGCATTTATGAATTAATACTGGGGCAGTGGGGTCTGTGTGGGAGTGGGTGTAAATGTGTGTGTGTATGTGTCAGATAGAGAGAATGAGAGCATAAGGGGTGCAAGGAGGGTTAGTAAGGGTGTGTATGTACTGCGCTGCTCTTTTTCAGTGAGCCAGCCGCCGCTGCTGCCCCAGGAATTGAACTGTCACTTCAAACAGCTGGTGATGAGGCACAGAGCTGTCAGGAAAGGTGAAGATGGCCCAGAAAAGGAGAGAGAGAAAAGGGAGACTGACTGACTGGTGGAGAGGATTTCACAGGGAAAAATGCTCAATCTTCAGCAAGCAGGATCAAGCTAAGGGGAAAAGAATGACAGAGTGATTCGACAGAGTCAAAGAAGAGGGAAGATGTTACTATTATCTTGAAAGGAAACGAACTATGAGCGTGTGTAAAAGCTTGGCTACACTTCTGAGGGTCAAATTTATAAATATACAATGACTTGTGTGGATTTTTTCAGCGGTCCTCACTATTCGAAACGCTCATACATCAGCCAAATCATGTTTTGCTTTAAATCTACTGATATTAACAGGTTTGTGAAAGGGTTAGGTTAAGGATTTGGTTACAGTACATAAAATCATCTCTGAATAAAAACCATTGCATCTTTAAGATGGCCTCACTAATATAGTAAAACCAACATGTGTGTGTGTGTGTGTGTGTGTGTGTGTGTGTGTTGTGTGGCATTTGTGAGAAACCAGCCTCGCAGGCAAAACTTTTGCAATTCTGTCCTCAAAACAGTTCACAATATGTACTCGCTCTGTTATGTGGTTGGTTGCCGCAGATGTCAAAACTTAATTTAAAAATTGGTTGAATATGACATTTGCTGAAATAAAAGTTTTAATACTTCACTCAACCAACCACAAACATCCTCTAAAGTGGAGGAAATTTAGAATAAAAGAAATAGCTGTTTGCACCTCCTCACTTTCAAGCCACAGTCAAATTGCTGCAAATTTGGTCATGCAACAACCATTATTACCGCTAGGTTGCGATTATTGTAATATCACATCTTATTTATCAATATGTGAATGACATTGAGATACTGAATTGGCTCCAAGTGGTATGACTAAATGAAATTGGAATGTTTTCTGAGGTTGAGCTTACTCCGTAATTACAAGACAACTGCACAGATAATAATGGTGTGCTTTCTATGTGGTTGTCTTCTCGGGAGAAGGAATCAAAGAGAGTATGGCACTATGATGTTTAGGATGAAGTGCTTAGGATGAATTAAAATCTAATGTGTATCTGAGCAGTATATATATATATATATATATATATATCAGGTGAAGGAACAGCCAACTAAAATTGCACCAATTTCGCCATGTATTTTTTTTATTTTTTTGTGAGTGTGTTTGTTTCACTATGTGATACGACAGTGGTCTTGGACTTTATCCCTATTTGGGTGGATGGAGCATCAAGTACATGCTAATGTTTTTGGTTTCAGATACATTCAGTCACCAATGCCATCCTTTTCAGATAAGCATTTGTCACACAATATACATTTCACTGAAAGTGCCTAATAATAGAGGGTTTAAAGTGAGACTGAATGTGATCATTATAATACAATAGCTTTTTATAGGCCACTGATAGGGCAAGAGTACAAATTAAATAGTCATCTAAAGAGTCTAAATCAAATAATCGCAACACATCAGTAATATCAAACAACATTTGTTCTTGCACGTCTTCTTGTGGGTAAACAAGAACATGACATCACACAAGAACCAATGAGGTTTGATATAATTAACATGTTGTTGTATTTGATTTGGGCTCTGTATACATTACATTTACATTTACATTTATGCATTTGGCAGACGCTTTTATCCAAAGCGACTTACAGTGCAATTATTACAGAGACAATCCCCCCGGAACAACCTGGAGTTAAGTGCCTTGCTCAAGGACACAATGGTGGTGGCCATGGGGTTAGAACCAGTGACCTTCTGATTAACAGCCCTATTCTTTAGCCACTACGCCACCACCACTCTGAGAGAGAGAGAGTATACATGAACTGATCAATAAATTGTATATAATTAAAGTGAGTAATGACTTACATTTTTGTCTATTCATCCTATAAAGTGATCGTAGGCCTTCAGAAATATGATACATGAGTTGACTGGACTTTTCTATGACACTTTCAAATGCTATTTAAGCTTCAAAGGGAGTCAGTATAAATTGCTATTGTATGGAAATCGATGATCGTGACATTCTTTAAAATATCTCTTTTTGTGTTCTGCAGAAAGAAAGTTATATGTTTTTGGAATGAGGGTGAGTAATAAAAGATTGTTCATATGTTGGGTAAACTATTCCTTTACGGACCCTTTTATGTAAATGATCAGTTGTTAACAAATTACTCTATTTTGGTATGTTTCTGTCATGTTCTGAGAAGACAATCCGCATTTTAGAAATACGAGAAACTGAAAGACTATAAGACTAATACATCCTTTTTAATGAATTTTGTGCTTAACACAATGCTTTGTGACATGGCACACTTTGAGAAGTAGGGTGCTGTTGCCATTGAAAATCTCTTCAATATGGAGGCTGGCAAGTTACATCAAACAGCCGTTTCCAGATATGCCCCGCATGTGGATCCCCGCCAGTCACAGATTGCTCCCATGCCCTCTCTAGTCAATCCAGAGCTAAAACAATGCATGCTGACAGAATAAACTAATTACAGTTAGAGCCAACTTTAGGATGATTTAACGATCTTGATGAAAATTAAACGCCAACGCCATACTTTCCTTTTAATTTTTCATCTATCTTCATCTCCTCAGAATTTGATTTTCAGTCAGGTGCAATAGCTTGAAGTTAGATGAGCTCATGAGGTTTCTAAAATGCGGGTTTTACCGTGTGAGTCATCGACAAGCACACTGCGCAACACTTGACCTTAAAGGAAAGCACACCACAGCCCACAAACACATGGCTATGAGAGACTCCTATATATTGGCTTCGAAAAAGCCCACCACTAATTTGAACTGTTGAAGCCACTTTAAAGAGGGACTGATTTAACTTTGATGAAAATGGAATTGCCTTTCACAATGTGTCTTTCAGTTCAGAAATTTAACACACTGCTACAAACTGCTCAAACCAGCATGCACGACTGCAGGATCAGTCGCTTGTAGCGTGAGAACTGCTAGCGTCATCAGTATATTATTAAAAGGCTCACTGTTGAGTGGTTTTATAAGCCTATGCCTTTATGGAGACTCAAATGTTTGTCACATGACTGGTTTCAGGTTGAGAGCACCGAAAAGTCAAAAGTTATAAATTAGTTCAGGCAAAATTGCAATTCTGTCATCATTTACGCACCCTAACGTTGTTCCAAACCAATGTGACAATCTTCTGCAGAACAAAAATTTAAATATTTTGTCACAATCTCTGATTTCCATACAATCGCAGATGATAGTGACTCACTTTAAAGCGTAAATAAAGCATCTAAGTGTCAAAAGTTGTCAATGCAAATTGTGCATCATATTCCAAGTCTTCTGAAGACATGCGATCACTTTGTATGATGAACAGATGAAATGTTAAGCTATTCGCTCTCAAATGAAATATGTTAACATCCTGTGACCAAATGTCATGAAATCAAGACAAGAACCAATGAAGTTATATGTTATTGACAAACATAGTTTAAACATAAGTTTATCAGTAATCTAATTTGATTGAATAAAGGCTTACATTTTTACCTGTTCATCATATAAAGTATGCACAAGTCAAATAAACACTTAAGTTTTTTTTATCCATAAAATAAGTGACTATCAAATTCAATTGTATGGAAATCAGTAAGTATGACTTTCTTATCCTTTTGTGTTCCACAAAAAGAAAAAAGTAAAGACATGGAAATTTCATATGGGTTCGGAATAACATGAGGTAATTAATAACAAAATTTTCATTTTTGGGTGAACTATTTGTTTAATTCTCCAATTAAGGAGGATGCAAGCATATTTCATATAATCTAAGCAGAAACAAAAATCAAAGCAGTAAGTTTGGTTGCATCAGTACGGGGAATTCCAATGGTGTCCTGCGGAGCAGCCGGTGAGAGGGGGGCATCGTTCTCTCAAGAACAGGGGTGCCAGCTTTGCGGCTGTCCACACCAGAATTGCATTACTCCACATGTTCTCTAGAGAGCAGTGATTCATTAAACCATCTCTGGTGAAAGCTTAGGTAGAACATAATATATATTTATGTAATTATGCAATGGTGCTGCAATGCTAAGTCTCTTTCACACACTCCAATTAGCTAACTCATCTAACTCACGACACCTCTCACCCAATGCGATCTGTCAGTATGTCCTCACAAGTCAATAAATGGACAAATGGAAACATTATTTGATACTTTACCACTATATCTCAAGATTATTTGATGTTTTAAATAACTGCACTACAAAGCAGTCACTGACAAAACCCATGACTCCCAAATTAAACATAATAACACTATGCACAATAATTCCATTTTTTAACAGAAATGAGATGAGGGACACAAGGAACAAATACAAATGAATTAAAAACAAGGGATAGCCCCCTTTGTAACACCACTCTTGTTGTATTGGTCACTGTGTGACTAAATGCCACATAAAACAGCATTAAGGCTTGGAATTTTGAGAAAGTTTTAAATTGAGTGCCGCTTGAAATAAGGAGGGTAAAATAAGTACTCAGCATAGTCAAGAATAACAGACTGGCCAAGCTGCTTTCGAAACATCTGCATATAATTACAAACTACATCCTACCAGAGATCCACAGCAACAAGAACAACTCAGGCAAAGCTGAGAGTTCAGGAATGATGAAAAATTCAGATTCTCCTAAACTTAGACAGGAAATGATATCTTTTATTAGGCCTCTGCATTATGCATGTCAAAATCTGCATCCCAAATCACACACTTCTGCACTATTCTATGCCATATTGTAGTGCAGCAGTATGAGGAGTGCTCACACCTAAAGTAGAGTACTATGAGTACCCGTTTCATGTACGTATTCAAATAAGAGTGTGAAATGTTGGACACACTTCCTAGCGGAAGGGTTGGGGTTACCTGGCTGCGATGCTGTCATACAAAACAATTGTAATTAATGGTGAATGTGGCAACTAGCAAAAATTCTGTGAAGACAGCACCTTGCAAATGTGAGCTGAATGTTTTACCACCACTCCACGCTGTGTTATTATGTGCATTATAGTAAGTGTTGGGCTGCCATTGGCTACCATGCTATGGCTAGTGGCAATACATCATGTGCGTTTGAAATCAGTCAGCTGAAAAATGGCAAAAAATGTTGTGTAGTAATGAAACAAGAAAAAAAGAGTTTGATTTGAGACAATACTACACTTTCATACACTAGATTGCTGAGTGTATAGTGCATAAATCGAGACACTAGCTTGGTTTCCATCAAAATCTTTTGCATTTAAGCTCATTTAAAAAAAATAAACGTGAAAAAAAAAAAATAAGAATCGTTGTTTCCAAATCCACTACGTAATACGCATTAAGTTGAGTAAGATTGCTTACTCATGATGGAGCATCTGAGTGACCTCCTTACATTGTCCCTCATTTTATTTATCTGCCAAAAGACGTAGAAGAATAAGAGTAATATCTGATTTAATGGGGCTAAAATACCCACACACCACCAATATTCCACATACCTGGGAGCACCTGCTCTCAAAACTGTTATGGAGGATTGTGAGGACCCACTTTATCAACAAGCTGTGGGTTAAACACTTCCAAAATTCAAGCTGGAAGTCTATGTTCAAAGAATTGTTTGACAAGGTCGGACCTTTCGGAAACTTATCCTGGAGCATTGTTGAGCCCTTTTCTTAACAAACTGTGCATCATTTGCCCAGCTATATAACACCAAACAGTCAATTGATCCTCTCCTCTCTGTGGGTATATACACCGATCAGCCACAACATTAAAATCACCTAACTAATATTGCGTAGGACCCTCTCTTGCCGCCAAAACAGCGCCAACCCGCATCTCAGAATAGCATTCTGAAAAGCTAATCTTCTAACCACAATTGTACAGAGAGGTTATCGGAGTTACCATAGACTTTGTCAGATGGGCTGGTATGAGTATTTCTGTAACTGCTGATCTCCTGGGACTTTCACGCACAACAGTCTCTAGAATTTACTCCATATGGTGCCAAAAACAAACAACATCAAGTGAGTGGCAGTTCTGTGGGCGGAAATGCCTTGATGAGAAAGGTCAACAGAGAATGGCCAGAGGGTTTGAACTGAAAGTCTACGGTAACAAAAAAAAAAATCTCTCTCTCTCTTTACATCTCTCTCTACATTCCCTTGATTGAGATATGAGAGGGATAGGCACCCACACGTGCAAAAACGAACCATTAGTGTCATGCCGTGGAATTTGTATGTTTATCGTCTGACTTTAAACTCACCACGATATGGCTAGCGAGTGACAGTGGTGATCAATGTCTGTCAAGCTGAGTTTTTGAGTACAGGTCACAAGTGGGAATGATCCAGTGTGGTGGCAGTCTGGTTAGTGAGATGTCATCGCCGAACAGCCCAGAGCCACGTTTCTGCACCCGCTTGTCAGCTGTCCATTATCTGCAGTGGCAGGAGTAGCTTTCACCCAAAGTGCCACTGAGATGGTTCTTCACACATGAAAAGAAACATCATGTTCTCCCCAAGAATTTGAATATTTCATGCAGGATTAAAAACAAAAATCTAATTGACATTCACGAGATGTGCCCTGGACTTCACTTAATGTACTGAAGTGAACATTTATATATTAAAATAATAAATGGCATGACTAATGAGATCATGGCCATGTTTGATTTAAGGCAATCAATTAAAGATAAAAAGGTACATTTGCAACATTTTAGGGCAAAAAAAGGAAAAAGGAATAAGCAGAGCCTCTGAGATCAGTAGAGATAAGACTAGCAGAGATCTTACAAGATTGTAAGGAAAAGGACACGTGAACTGGATAGGAAAAATACCTTAAAAAATAATTGGACAGAAATTACACTAAACAAAAATGTTATAGCTTCAAAACTAACAAAAATAAAATTTACTTCAAATTCATTTTTGTTTAGTTTTTGATACACAGTATCAAAATAGCTTGAAAAATGTGAAACCTTCACAACCTTCCTTCAGGCACACATTACAGTTCTGAATTTGATTTCTTCAAATTTCTCTTTACATCCTCTTTACAAGAGAGGAATGTATATTAGCACTGACTCAATCAGTGGTCAAGTGCTGTGGATCCACAGTCTGTCTCCTCCCCACTGCTGAGGGGAGATGCGTAGAGACGGTGCTGTATACTGTGTGCTCCAAGGGCATATGTTTCTAGATCAGTCACTCGCTAATGATTTAAAAGCTAATTATGTTGTTGTTGTTATAATTACCCACATATGCATGGTTCTGTGGTCTAACTGATTACTATCAAGGCATTTGTTTGACAGAGACAGAAGACACAGACAAACAAACACTGATGTACAGCATAAAATACTCACAATTTATGTACAGGAATGTACACTCAGTGACCATTTTATTAGGTACACCTGTAGACCTTAGATTATTTAATCAGCCGATCATGTGGCAGCAGTGAAGTTAATAAAATCATGCAGACACTGGTCAGGAGCTTTAGTTAATGTTCACATTACCAATCAGAATGGGGAATAAACTGTGATCTCTGTGATTTAGGCCATGGCATGATTGCCGGTGCCAGATGGGCTGGTTTGAATATTTCTGTAACTGCTGATCTCCTGGGATTTTCACATGCAACAGTCTCTAGAGTTTATTCAGAATGGTGCCAAAAACAAAACACAACAAAAACATCCAGTGAGTGGCAGTTCTTTGGACTGAAATGCCTTGTTGATGAATGAGGTCAACGGAAAATGGCCAGACTGAATCGAGCAGACAGAAAGGCTATGATAACTCAAATAACCCTTCTGTACAATTGTAGTGAACAGTATAGCATCTCAAAATGCACAAAATGTCGAACCTCGAGGCGAATGGGCTACAACAGTAGAAAACCCCATCGGTTCCTCTTCTGTCAGCCAAGAACAGAAAGCTGAGGCTGTATAATCGCATGAATAAGTATGTGTACAGGTGTACCTAATAAAGTGGTCACTGAGTGTACTGTATATCTGTATTTAGAATCCTTCCTCTGCAATGGCATGATGGGCACACAAAGCAGAAATGGGAAGACCTGAGCATCATTAAAGGGATGGTTCACCCAAAAAATGTTTAGGTCTGTCATCCTTACTCACCCTCATGGGGTTCCAAAAACACATATTACATTTTTGCTTCTGTCGAACACAAAAGGAGATGTTATGCAAAAAGACAGCTTCAGTCACCATTCACTTTCATTGTATGGAAAAATATGCACTGAACGTTAATGGTGACTGAGGCTGACATTCACCTTCTTTCGTGTTTCATGGAAGAGAGTTTTATGCATTTGGAAAAACACAAGGGTGAGTAAATAATGACAGAATTTTCATTTTGGGTAAACTATGATATAAAGGGTGAGTAAATAATGACAGAATTTTCATTTTGGGTAAACTATGATATAAACATTCAAAATTCAGACGATTTCTATAAGTACAAGTATGAGGGCCAGTACTGGCACAACTGTGAGGACCTCTGTGTGTTTCCCAAAACGTGACTCCACCAGCTGACAGGGACACCCATGGTGCGTAAAAGATGCTTGAAGAGGCCCTTTCTCTGTTTGAGATGCTGTTGTGAAGTGACATTTACCTAATGCTGCTCTAAACCTCATTATAATTAGTGGCCAGTTGATAGTGATGCCAGCTGACTCACACAGGCAGCGCCAGCTCTAAACTAGTCCTCACACTGCCACGGAAGGCATTCAGTTCAGGAAGCAGGAGCCAAAAGGCTGCTGCATGCTCCAGTAAACAGGCATGTTTGCTACTTGCCCGCACCATGTTTTTGTGCCTCGCTTCACCCCCTCCAAACACCAGGGTCGAGTCAGCCAAGCCTCAACGGACACTCTCTTTTCGGCTGTCGGTGACTTTTTCCAACTGCAACTGCCAGGAGACAAACTCCATAATTACGTCTGAGGCTCCGGGAAGGAGGGAAGTGTGGAGTATCTGACTTGTTAGAGCTCAACAATGGTTCAGACCAAATTGGTGAAGTTTGGGCAAAGACACACGCAAGCCTACACACAAAAAGGGTACACAAGTAATGGTTTGGTGCCTTCGGCAAAATGCACGCCAAGAGCAAGAGAACCAATTAAGAGTTGACTAGGATGGTCTCCAGTGACCTGGTTTCTCTACTTTCTGAAGAACAAATACTGAGAAGTGCATTTCACCATTTGTTCTGAATATGCTGTGATGTGGCAGTATTGTACTTAGCCACAGATAACACACTGGCTTAGAACATGTGAGGTGTGCAGACCTTTCACTGAACATTACACATGCTCTACATCACACCCTCCCCTCACAGAAAAGGATGCTTCAGTGAGGTGCGATCAGCCACAATACAAATCACAATGCTTGACGTTTGGATGTCGGTGCCATTTCATGCCACCATTGGTAGCTTTAAATGTAATCGCTACCATAAATAGCTGTTGCAGGAATCCACAGAGTAAACCCAGAGTAAACCCAAACCCCTTGTACAGTGAACTAAATGGGAACTGCCAGTGGCCTTAAAGGGATAGTTCACCCAAACAATTAAATTCCTATAATATGCCTCTAGAAAAGTCTGGAATATAATGCATGAGTCACTTGGACTATTTTATTTTGCTTTTGGGTCCTTTTTAAGCTTTAAAGTGAGTCAATGTCATATGGGTTTGGAATGATATGAGTGTGAGTAAATTTGAATGAATTATAATGATGACAGAACTATAATTGTTGGGTGATCTGTCCCTTTAGAATATACTAAGGATCCACTGAGAAGGCTTTTCTCTTAAAAGTGTTGATTGAAGTAGAACCTGGCAGTTTTGTGAAATGAAAAAACCTGTTGTGGAACAGGACCCGAGAGGTTAATTGGTACCCTGTGTTAAAGCAGTTAACGACTGAGAGAATGGAACACCCAGGATACACTGGGAATTTCCAGCAGTGCCATGAGAAATAAACGAGTGAGGGGAATATTTCCTTTGGCCTCAATATTGACATCTCCCAAGAATACTGGTCGTGCCTGTAAGCTGGACCATGTAACAATGTCTCGCCGCACCTCGACGATTCACACTGTTAGAGCACTCACTCACTCATGCGAACACATGGGCACTTATGGTTGGGCACCTCCACTTGTGATTGCTCACTGGTTCCATAAGGAGTTTGAAGTGAAACGCTGTGGGCAGACATAGGGACAAGGATGTAGAAGACCAAGGCTTATTTAGTCCAGAGGCTGTCATAAGCCAGGGTCAAAGAGACATCCTAATCACCCCTCTAATGGAACAGAGAGTCTTCTCATTTCTGATCAGTAAGCCTCAAGCCATCTCCCATTGTCCAATTCAGCACCAATCCACAATCTGTGTGTGCCACTTTCAGCCAATACAACAATGGCCAATACAACAGCAGAACTACCCCCAACAAACACATTTGTTTTCTGTCCTCTGTAGCATGTATTTGTGTCTATGGTCCAAATTTAATTGGTTTGCTAATCATTTAGACAGGGCTCCTACATTGGCTTAAAGATATAATTCAAAAACGCATCCATTTGACACGATGGCTCAAAATAGGCACCCACTGCACTTTTTCCAAAACGTCACCACTTCCCCTTGAAAATGTGCAGTGTTCATTCTAAAAACAGCTTGTTCAGCCAAATTACGTGCTTCTGGTGCCATGTGTCGCCATAAAACGACAGCATGTCATCTCAGCATGCACTGCGCCTGCTGCCATGTAGCTCCAGAGTAGCAAGGTGTTTCTCACAGGTGACAACACTTAAGCTATTCACCCCCAGCACCCTGGGCACAACAGTGCAGCAGCCTCACATGAGCACGTCTCTGGACCTGACAAAGCAACGATGCATGAGCAATGCCGCCAACTCCCACACTCATAAAAGAGCAGGGCAAACATGACTCTACCTGATCTCACCTACAGCTTTGGAAAGATCAAAATACCATGGAAGGGGGTTGATCATTTTAAATTGCTTGTGTGAACTCCATTATATTTAAAAAGGGTAAAACTTAAATAATACTGACTTTTGGATAACAAACTCTTCTCTCAACATATACAAATATATACTGGTGGCCAAAAGTTTGGAATAATGTAAAAATTTAAGTTTCGAAGGGAAATTTGTACATATTTTCACCAAAGTGGCATTCAACTGTTCACAAGTAGTTAGGACATTACTGATGTAAAAAAACAGCACCATCACTGTTTGAAAAAAGTCCTTTTTTTATCAAATCAAGACCAGCAGCCATCACTCCAACACATTATCCTTGAGAAATCATGATAAACTGCTAATTTAGTAATAGAAAATGATTTGCCATTATATCAAACACAGCTGAAAGCTATCTGGTTTGTTAAATGAAGCTTAACTTAGTCTTTGTGTTTGTTTTTGAGTTGCCACAGTATGCAATAATCTGGCATGTCTATAAGGTCAATATTAGGTAAAAAATGGCAAAAAAGAAACAGCTTTCTCTAGAAACTCATCAGTCAATCATTGTTTTGAAGACTGAAGGCTATACAATGCTTGAAATGAACAGAAGATTTCAAATAGTGGTACAAAATGTGTACGCTACAGACTTAAAAGTCACAGGACAACTGGCTCTAACAAGGACAGAAAGAGATGTGTACGGCCCAGATACAAATAAACAAGAGGATAAGTACATCAGAGTGTCTAGTTTGGAAATAGATGCCTCACATGTCCTCAGCTAACAGCTTCATTGAATTCTGCCCACTCAACACCAGTTTCATTAACAACAGTAAAGAGAAGACTCAGGGGTGCAGGCATTATAGGAAGAATTGCAAAGAAAAAGCCACTTTTGTAAAACAAAAAGAAAAGGTTAGATTGGGCAAAGAAACACAGATATTGGACAACAGATAATTGGAAAAGATTGTTATGGATCTTAACCCCATTGATCTTTTGTGGGATCAGCTAGACCGTAAGGTGCATGAGAAGTGCCAGAAAAGACAGCCACGTCTATGGCATGTGCTACAGGAAGAGTGGGGTGAAATGTCACCTGAGTATATGGAAAAACTGGCAGCTAGAATGCCAAGGATCTGCAAAGCTGTCAAATCAAATCAAATCAAATTATTTTATTGTCCCACTACTGTGTACACAAGTGCAACAGTAGGTGAAAGTCTTGTGCGCAAAGCTGCACATTAAGGATTTTTTTGATGAGAGCTCTTTGTAGTAGTTTAAATATGAATTTAATAATTTTTCCAAATTGTAATAGTAAATTTTCATGTTATTAATGTCCTGACTATACATTTTGATCAGTTGAATGCCACGTTGGTGAAAAAAGTACCAATTTCTTTCCATAAAGAGCAAAATCTGTACATTATTCCAAACTTTTGGCCACTAGTGTACAACCAATTATTCCTGTAGTCCAAAGGCTTCATGGTGGGTAGTTGGGTTGGAAGTTTCTTTTCTGAACATTTCTGCAGCTAAAATTGTTATTTCACATGGCCAAAGCATACTTGGCATGACTTGAACCCCTGTGAAACACAAAATGCTTACATGGCACAGAGAAGCATTCTTATATCTGCGTGGAATGAATGACTGAGAGGTTCAGGAAAGATATTTACGCCTCATGGTATAACTTAAGCTCTTCGATACAAAACATAAACTTCATCTTAAACTCTTGAATTCTCTAGAACCAAGCAGGAGGCTCTCAGAAGTGTAGGCACTGCATCTGCCCACCATGTGCTCAGAGCCATCTCTAATCAGAGACCAGACTGCAGTAATTAAGGAAAGAGAATGATGAGATGAGCCTAACAGCCTGTGATTTCATAATACCTGAAGTATCAGTGACAAACCGCCTGAAATGCATTATAATGGATACAAAGCTGAAGCGCAGCGAGACTCATAAGCTGCACCCTGGGTGTGGGGTGAGATGTCAGAATAGAGAATACAGGCACTGGAGGTCTGAAATGAAGGCGATACATTCATTTAGACAGGGAAGCCAGCCACCTTTGGTCTGGCTTGTCACAAATCTCCCACCACCGTGAGCATTAAAACAAGCTACTGTTGCAGCCATGACAACTGTTCTCTTCTTTTCCATCCCACCACACAACCTTTGGACACTTACCCTCCACCAGTTCAACACAGGCACAAATACAAATTAATAAAAAAAATAAGGGTGAGAAATCATGACAGAATTATAATTTTGGGTGAACTATTCCTTGAAAAACTTGTGTCTTGGATTGCTTTATAGTGCATCATCCCCTCCCTTTTCCCTCTTGCTCATCTGCCACAAACTAAATGATCCTTTAATTTCCTGTTGGGCTGCCGGGCCCTGAGGTGGTGGCCACGGTTTGACTCAGCAGCTATGCTCCCATGTGAAGTTCACAGCTCTTCCTCTCAGATGCTGATCCACTATCATAACACAGCTTACCATGGCACTTCCTGTCTGGGACAGAATTGCGTGAGCTATGCCACGTCTCGATCAGATGCCAGACAAATATTCACCTGTGTGAGAAGCATTAGGCAGTCAGTGGCTCAATGTCAAGCAATCAAACTTACACTAAGGAACTCACACATCCTTCCGTAGAAACACAAAAAGGCAGGTACATAGAAAACACACACACTGGTCCACAGCCCTCCTTTTACCCAGTCCACTGAGGCCTGACTCCGGAACTGACTTAGGAAGTAACTTAATGGCTGCCAATCCTTTTGGGGGACTACGTGAGCGGCATAGGGCTAAACATGTGTTTAGAGCACACAACATCAGCAATCACCACTTGACCCCTCAGCAGAGAAGGGGTCACATACCGCTCCCCCTTTTCAACTGCTGAAGGAAAAACGAGAGGAAAAAATGTTTAACAGATAATATAATCAAGTGAAAGCACTAGCCTGTTGTGAAGGGACTGCAACTATGCTGATTTCCATATGTTTGAAATACACAGATCACAGTCCAAAGGCTCCACTGGGGATTTCACAAGGCTCAGAGGGTGGAAAACACACACATACAGATATTCATGCTTTACCTTGCAGACATGCAATTTATTTCTGTTGTAAAGAGCAATAGGAGAGGAGAGCTGCATAATAAAGTGGCATTTTCTTTTAATTCATTTTTTTTTTTTTAGTGGTGCTTGCATATGCAAAAATCATTCCCATGATGTTTGTGAGTTGTCAGAACGTTGCTATGTGGACGTTAAAGCTGAAGTATTTAAATTTTTCGACGTTAAAATACTTTCTCCTAATCAAGCTTGATATGCAGAAACTACTATAAGTAAGCCAAACATTTGTTAATTTACTTAAAAACTGTAAACAAAGCATCTCTGTGTTGTGCTATGAAAATTCCTGTTTGTTTTGACCGTCCTGTCACAAGAGAGACAACAACATTTTGTGGGGGAGGGACTATCTGTTTGTTTGATCAAAAAGCATTTGTGGCGCAAATAAAAAAGCAGATCTTAAGATCCTAAGAAATTCTGTGCCTGGTTACAAGAAACCCCTCAAGTTGAATTCAATGTATTGTCCGCCAGATGAAAATAATTCTGATCTTAAGTTGGTAAGTCTTAAAGAGCACCTATTATGTTTTAAAGGGCTCATACAATAGATTTACATGCATCCAAGGTAAAAAAAACAAAAACTTTAATTTGCTCATAATTGAAATTGCAGCATTACCTTTTTCCCAGTGTCAAAAATGACTCGTTCAATGATCTGATCTAAAGGATTATTTTTAAACTCCTCCTTTCAGAGAGCCTACTCTGCTTTGATTGGTCAGATGTCCCAGTCTGTTGTGATTGGTCTACCGCTTACAACACGTGTCGGAAAGGAAACGCCCACTACCATATCAGAGTTTCAGCTCAGTCTGAAAAAAATTCTGTTTTACCTTACCAATTTGAGCCAGAGTCAGATAGAGATACATTGGAAGATCAACCCAAACCACCAGCAGATTGCTCGAGCACTGAACATGTGCAGCCTAATTTTTCGAACCGCACGCCTTTGAATGTACAAAATGCACATGCATTCCACTATTTACAGGGTCCAAAAGTTGGCAAGGCAACTGTACGCAGATGCTGAGCATTCGCGTCAAAATCGAAATGTATTTTGGGCTTTATAATTAGGGGTTTGTCTGGTTAACAAAAGAGCTTGTTTTTCAATTTTTTTACGTGAAGCGTAAAACGAAGCGATTTAAAAACAAATTAAACAAATGTGTAGTCATTCTTCAAGGTACATCTCCATTTCCTCCCCTTCTCAGTTCCTCAGTCATTTCAGTAAGTGTCCCAACACCTCTGGGCTTATTTATAGCAAATGAATCAGAAATCTGAGAAAGCGAAGCCAAGCATCATCAAAAGCTTAACCCTGACCTCACATCACATAAGCACCACAGAAAACTAAATACCTAATCACAGCCTTGTTGGAGAGAACAGACAGATCTGGCAAGAGTGCAAGTGGTCTGAGGTAGAAAAGTGTCTTTCACACAAAACTTCAGTTTATCTGCATTTTTCCTGTGAGCCCTGTTAAAGGCTTTTAACAGCCCAATGGTTCAGAACTTAAATTCTTTGTTTCCAGACACCGGGTTGTGGTGTTTTGCGATTGGATGTAAAACTGTAGTTTTATTGTGAATGGTGAAAATAAATGAAAAGGAAAGAAAAACAATGTGCAGATAGGGCAGTTGTTCCAAGTAGGGGCCCATAGGTCGAACATTCAGTCTGCCATATATACCTTTTCACACTTTCAGGTTTTGGAAAGTGAACGTAAACAATTGCATGGTTAACTTCTATAGCGATTAATGCAAGACGACAGCAAATATCATTTTTGCTTATCCATTTGCTCCAACAGGAAAAGAAAGAAATCACCATTATGTTTAGAGTGTGGTGGATTACAACAGTCAGAATAGATAAGATGCCAAATTCACTCTAGTTCCCTCAGCAGTTGTATTAGAAAACCCATTGCAGCAGTGGTAACTTTTTTATTATTATTATTTCAGAGTAATATAACATAAAGCATAATTTTATAAATGTACACAAAATAAAAAAATAAAAATGTAAATACAAATAAGGCTAGATTTACACAGCTAAATAAGGCCAAAGCACTTCACCATAGTCTATGAAAAATGTACATAACAGGTCATAATGGGTCCATTCTAAAAACCTAGTGAGCTTCCTTGCTGCCTCCTGCTTACATAGGAAGCTGCTTTCTAAGGCAGCATTTTAACTGAAATTTAGCCTCATAATATTTGATGTGGAATGCTCTGTATGGGCAGCAACTTTGCATTCCATACAGATAGCAGAGACTCACAATCACAATTGATTTCACAAGTGTAACGACAATATTCTCATTAGCATAAATACACCTCATACAAACATATTTTGGTTTGGTTATTTTATTTTTATAAATATACTTAATGTATAATACAAATTATCTCGCTTCATCAATCATCTTGGATTTCTTTTTTATCAAGCCCATTACAGGTACACACAATGATACCTTCGAATTTTGCTCTCATGAGGTTGTCAAAGCTAAAGACATCCTCACAACTGGAGGCAGCTTACTAGGGCTTTTGGAACAAATCCAATATGAGGAAGTGAGAGAGAAAAAAGAAAACGTCATTAAGTTTAATGTCTAACTAGTGGGAGAATATAATGCAACTTAAAATACCTTTGCAGGCATGAAAAAGGTAAGGTAAGGTCTGGGACACAGAGCTTAGGTTTCTCTGCAGACCACATTAAAATGCCAGGGGGGTTAAAAGTGGGTCCAATTGGGTGCAAGACGACAAAATAATTAGTGGTGCACTCTGTTAATGTCTACAGAGGGTCTGGTGTGACAGAACTCAGGATGATGGGTCTCAGGATCAACACTTGCAGACAAGGGAGGTGGAGTGTGAAATGTTCTTTAAAGCTAATGTGAGTTTTTTTTATTTTATATAACTTCCATCCAAACTTAATATTTAGAGACAACAATAAGTAAACAATTCACAGATTGATTCCCCTACAAAGCGTAAAAACTGTGGATCTATGGTGCTCTGTTCAAGTGGCCCAACACAGCAACACTGGCTCAACCAATGACGTAGGATTAGGGCAAGACTAACTGTTGGTTGGACCAATGGCAGACAGAGGGTGTCTTCAAAATTTTGTTTGAAAACAACATTTGTTGCAATTCCATTTGGTTATGATGTTTGTCTAGTAGAAATTACACACTTTAGCTTAAAGACTATTCTTTAGGAGTTTTCTTCAGGAGTATTGCCAACCTCCTGAAGAAAGGGCATCCGCCAGGAAAACAGTGACAGAACTGCTTTGAAATGCCAGCGAAGCTCAGGGTTAAGAAATTAGGTTAATGTGAGGAAAGAGAGGGCTGCATTGTGTAGCGTGTTAAAGGTTAGAGGAATACTAATTCATTTGAAATAAGTTTAAAAAAAGCTACATAAACATTGTCCCGGATGTAATTTTCAGTGCACGGACACATTTCCCAGTAGAAATCCTCAGGGAGGAGGAAATCATTTAGTCTCCTTAAGTGCCAAATTGTATCCTGATTTTCCTGCCACAGCTGCCTCAGTTAGAGGTGGACTTCTGTCGTCTCTCTCACCCCTGAACTAAAAACTCTTTCAGACGTAATCCCTGTGTGGCCTGACTTTCTTTGGATTATGAGAAACAGCATGTGCAAATGTCTCCATTTGCTACAAGAATATACTGGAAGAGAAACACAGTATAATTCCTTCAGTGGTAGAAAAAGAAAAGGGTGTTTTTGGTGCTAATATTGGTGATTTTGTAAAGGGGATGGGGGGTTGGAGGAAAAAGAGAGGAGAGGAACACATGGAGCTAATTTATTAAAATGACTAAAATGCTTGCCGCTTAATAAAAATTGTTGTGTTTGTTAGAATTCACAACAACACTTTAGTAGAAATATTTCTTGGGGTCAGTACATGACATTTTCAGCCTAGACAACTAAATGTTTTCCTTGATTACAGTCTGTATGTTTACATACACTTTAAAAGTTAATAAAACTGTAACTGAATAAAACTGTACCAGTCCGTTTTTTTCAAAGTCGCATTAACAGACCTACAGTCAGGTCCATAAATATTGGGACATCGACACAATTCTAATCTTTTTGGCTCTATACACCACCACAATGGATTTGAAATGAAACGAACAAGATGTACTTTAACTGCAGACTTTCAGCTTTAATTTGAGGGTATTTACATCCAAATCAGGTGAACTGTGTAGGAATTACAACAGTTTGTATATGTGCCTCCAACTTTTTAAGCTTCATCTAGCATGGTTACACATTAATCAAACCACAATTGTCCATGACATTGTGTGAATGCTCATTACTTCAAATATTCAAGTATTTTGTTATGTATATGGAAAAAAAAAAAACAGATATTGACTAGGCAAATACCTGATGTAACTCGATTATAACTGCATATGTCAATATACTGACTGACTGTGCTACACAAGAGCAAAATGTACGCCAAAATGTATGCACAAAACAAGAATACTGCCAGCAGCATTATGCATTGGAGTTAAAGGAATATGACTCCTGGTCAATGTTTTGCTGGTAGAAATGGAAACTAAATAATTTATACATACTTTAAGCTTGATTGACAATTGTTTTGGTGTATTTTGCTTACATACTCTCACTGTTTCCTTCTTTCTTTCCTTTTTCTGATTGGCTCTGGGGATCAGTTTTGGGTTTAATTTTGTTTAAATTTACTGAATTATGTTCTGCTTAGCACTCAGCCTAGTTTAGGGCAACAGAAGCATGGAGAGAAAGACACTTTCCACCCTGGGCTTCAGGCTCAGAGGCTTGTTTCATTATCTCTCTACTGCAAATAACAATTGAGCTACATCTCCAGCCTCCTTGACCTCATTGCAAACATTTACCGATTAGTGGATGAGTGGCACCGGGAGCATTAGCCAGCACCAGACTGTCTGTGGAAATGCCACGTCTAACTGCCAGTGAAATAAGTTTGGGTGCCGCAAACAGCACCTTGTGTTATCCTCCCCAGAGCTAATAAGAAATTAAAAGCACAACAGCAGCACAGCAGTATTTGAATTGCAAATGGGTTCACCTTAATGATTGTACTCTCCACTTGAGCCAGAAAACAGCCTGAGACCCAGTGTTAATATTAATGAAAACTAAATTAAAACACTTTACTAACTGAAATAATAATAAAAACTAATATCGTTGGAAAATAATCAAATGTATTTAAATAACTAACTAAAATAAAATAACAATGACCTCAAAATCATTTTTGTTTTCATTTTTGATACACAGTATATTCAAAATTTTAAACTAAACAAACTAAAATGAAGGTCAAGTCGTTTTCATTTGAATACTGTTTTTCAGAAAACCTGCGTTTTTGAAAGTCTGTACTAGTGTGGAAACAACTGATGTGTTTTCTAACGATAATGTATCAGTGTGACAAATTAGGATACATATTAGTACTTGGCTTAACATTCATAGTCAAAAAACTATTTTGGAATGGCAAATTTATAATAAAATAGAAATAAAAACTGAATAAAAATGTTGAAACTAAATAACCCTGTTAAGACCTTGACTGGGAGTGAGGGGGTTCACCCATGACTTCAAAGGCATTGTTTGTACAGGAGTGGCGTACAGAGTCCAGACCGAGTGTTGACTGCTAGGCCATTTCCCTAAGTCAGGCACACAAAAAAGAAAAGAAGCGTGAGCTACCTTCACAAGGCTTCCAAAAATAACTGAGGTGACTCCAACCTGCCATCCAGCCTTTCTCGACCGGGCTATAATTAATATGACAAGTCCATCCAGAGCAGAATAAATTATCCTGTACGCCTGACCACCGCTTACATGCGAGCAGTTTGGGGAGTTCATTGGAAACACATGTTTCTGGGAAAGACTGCTTTGCGTGTTCGCCGCTCCTGAATAAATTTCCGCTCCCATGTGACTGTGTTACAACTGGCAGAGTTAAATGTAACAGAATGGGTTCAATACTGGCACAGCGGTGGCTCTAACGAGAGAGGCTCATTTGTTTGAGGCCGCAGACTAGTGGATGTCAATCAGCGCCGCACCACTCTGGAGGGCTAGCGTTGAATAAGTGCGTGGTCCCATTCTGGTGAGCACATCTCCATGCAGAGACAGTTGAAAGTGATGTGTGCAGGCATTCTAAGATCTGGGGTATAGCAGGCAGCGAGCCCTTTGGCCAGAGGAGGGACGTATTTTGGTGTTCATTTGAATGGCGTTATGCACAGAGGCACACAGAAGGGAGGACAGTTCATATGCATGAGTCTGTTTTGGAAATCCAGAGGAATACTAATGAAACCATTTTTCATAATTTCACACGAACCTGCATTCTCTAGTCCTCTGAAATAAGGGGAGAGAGGGAGTGGGGAAAGAAATCCATTAAAATGATCTGGAAATGATGCTTTCCAGCCCTGTACTGAGACAATGAGGTATAAATTACTGTGATAAGATCTGGGCAAAGTTCAAATCAAGTGAGATTTTCACATCTGGTCCTGTGCTCTTGTCGTCAAATTAATGGATTCTTCTAAAGCTGTATGCACTAAGAATGTGATAACTCGTGCTTCCTGTTCTACTGATAACATTCCCAAGGGGAGGAAAAGGGAGGCATAGAGTCTTCTGATGTGTACACAGCACTGAACAGCAAACCTCACACACTTTCCCCTCTATGGCTACACAAACCTATGCTGACACAAATGTGTCATAAACAAATCTACTTAAATTCAGACACAAAATAAAAAACAAAAAAGGAACAGCCTAAAGGACACAGAAAACTGTTGAGACCTTTTTGATACTCCAAATGGGTGTCTCATGTTTGCCTGGCCTGCCAAAACAGATTGTGAATCAAATATGTGAGGTGTGCACATTCTGCCTCGCTTGCTCTCTCTGCTGATGACGCCAGCACACCTCAGCTCAGTGAGATCAAGACAGAATGGACAGATGGACAAAAACAAATCAAATAATGAAAAACTAGATTTATGCATTTTCTGAAGAAATATGAGTGGTTCTTGCCTGTGCAAAACACTATCTTAGTATGTAGTTAATGGCTACTAGGGAGTTGCTATACATTTGATAGGGTTGCTAGCAGAGCTACTTACTTGTGCATGTCACCTTCATGTTTGACTTTCTTTCATTCAAGAAACAAATAATGCAAGTAAATGGTGACTGAGGCTGCCATTCTGCCTAACATCTCCTTTCGTGTCCCACGGCGCATTAAAACATTTATTCAGAGCGATGAAAAGTTAGAAAAATGAACGATGGTGAAATCGTGGTTGATTTGCAGCTGTAGTGAATGAGAACGTATGAGTTGTCAGCACTGCAGGTCTTTTCTGGTTAACTTCTGGTCAACAGTGGAATTCAGCCCAGACATTTCAAATGTTATTTGCTGATTGGAAACATGCAGGCGTATACGATCAGACGTTTATTTTCAGGTGAAGAGAGAGAAAGGCAGAGGCTCCTCACCTCCCCACTGTCACCTGGATACCATTTCCAGGAAGGCCCGCTGGCTGGGGATAATCTGCGGCACTAAATGAATAAACAAAGGATGGCTCTGTGGGCCGGGGTGGGCAGGTGAGCTCAGATCATCTTCCCAAACTGAAAATCATCTGCTCAGGAAGTGACCTGCAGCACCTCACCTTCACACCTGGAGAGGGGAGGGGCTGTATAGGAGAATTTGACCATGTCACATTACCTCACCTCTCACATCTGTCATCAGCACTCCAGTCATCCTTAAACAGCACCTCATTCCGTACACAATGTGGTCAATTATCAGCTGCACAGGACATCATACTTATTATATGCCATCGATTGTCTATAATCATCTATAAACATTATAACTGTGGAAGGTGGAACATATAATCCAACATGAAACCAAAAATAAAAATTCTGATATTATTTATTAACCCTCATGTTTTCCAACCGCATATGACTTTCATTCCTCTGTGGAACTCTGAAGGAAATGTTAAGCAGAATGTTAGTCTCAGTCACTATTCACTTACATTGCTTCTTTTTTTCCATACAAATAATGTGAATGATGACTGAAGCTAACATTCTGCCTAACACCACCCTTTGCGTTCCTCAGAAGACAGAAAGTCAAATGGGTTTGGTCATACAACTAGAGGGTGAGAAAGAATTTTCTTTTTTGGGTGAACTAACCCTTTTATTATGACACACTAGATTACATGGACAACAGGCCAGAAAAAAATAACATTTTGATATCAGATTGGCTATTCAGAACACCACTGAAATCATTCACATTCTATTACGTCGATTTTTTTTATTAATGTTATTTTTTTATAACGTTAACTATGACGTGCTTTCTCAAATGGACATTTAGAAAAAGAAAAAAAAATGCGACAGACTAGCTGACTCCTGGCCGAAGAGCGGGCTTTGATGGAATGCTTTCTAATTTTTCATCATCTATTCATTTTAACAGCTCTTTCTCTGCACCGCTCTGCACTCGCCGTAATGACTCAATGAAGTGGCGTACATCAGGCGCCAGCTTGGAGGTGTAAAAAATACCATTGCAGCTGCCCGATCAATACATTATGGAGTGAGAGTGCATGCTGGGGGAAGATAATGCTGCCTCGTGATGAGACGTTGTCAGACTCCATTAGTGTCTGGAGGGCTGTGCTGGGAACGGCGGGCATATGTTGAGTAGCTGAGGCCCACACTTCTGCATGGAGAGCTTTTGTTCTTAGCTTTTAATTGTGGCCCCACCTTGGAGATGGCCCGTCACTCCGAGACCCCTCCATCAGAGTGCGCTGGTATGTTTGGATGTGGCAGGCAGGGACACCGGGACCAAAACTAAGAGCTGTGCTTTTCTGCGCCTGTCAGAAGCATGCAGACGGGCACACACGCACACAACGACAAAAACACAGAGTGGGGAGGATGAAGAGAGAACACACACAGAGAGAATGTGCCTCAAGCAAGTATGCACATTCACAGGGGAGGCATCCAAACTGCTGAGACAGGAATGGGAAGTATCTCAGTAGCATGAGACAAATATGTATGAATTTACTTGCTATGTAACACCCTAATGCTGCAATAAAGTTTCAAGTGTAAAAAATACAAATTCTCTCATGATTTACTCAAGCCATCCCAGATGTGTATGACTTTTCTTCTTCAACAGATCCAAAATGAAGATTTTTTTAAGCCCATTTCAGCTCTGTTTGTCCATTTAACGCAAGTAAACAGGTGCCATCAGGATGCTGGCGGTTTGATGTCCGAAAGGCATATTTAAGCAGCATAAAAGTAATCAACACTACTCTTTCAGTCGATCAATTAATGTCTGTGCAATCACTTTATCTTTCGAGATCCTCAAAATTTGTCTCAGATGACAAAATCATGGCCATAAATCTTCTTAACCGTTCATTAAACATCAAATATGTTATGATTGGCTGCGATTGTGACAGGTCGAGCATCAGTCTAGCGTTCAATGTGCACAGACAAATTGTCACTTGATTCTATCACATAGCATCTGGTTAGGATGTAAGGTGTTAGGTGTAAGACTGAGAATCTGGGGTCAGGGTGAGAAGGGTCTACAACTCACCCAGTGCTATTTGCCATCATGGCTGTAAGGATCTTAATGGCACATGGAGTACCAACGTCTGCACATGTCGTTCCTGTCACCTCATCACACTTCAACATCTAACCCCACTCGACCAGATGTGCCCCGATAATGCCCCAAAACACACACTCACAAATGCACATAGGCCCTCTCCTATAATGGCCATGGAAGAAGGGTTCACGCAAACAAAAGATGGCTGGAAAGCATCCAAAAGACTGATCCTAAAATAAAACTTAGTGACTCAATCATTTATCAGTGTATGGAGATTGAGAGGGGGGTTCATATGTATAGTAGACTGTATGGGTGGGTGGGTGTTGGAGTGGCTTGCAGCACAACAGAGGTAAAAGCTTTGAGCAAGTACACAGCAGATGCCTGACACATTGCTGTCCATTCAGTCGCTTTAAAGAGCAGCTGCTCCTACCCCTGGCATTACGCATATACACACTAGGCTGCCCTTATATCAGGCCAGTCATAGTAATACAAATAGATTTTTACATTTAGTAAAAATGTGAATAGTGCTTGCAAATTTAACATTTTCAGTCACAATTATGTTCTAAATAGTTGCTATGTGGTTGCTAGGGCGTTCTCTGTTTTTGATTATTGGACCATCTCAGAGGCCCACTCTCAAATATCTATGATATTTTGGTCTCTAGATATGATGGGTCCCTCCTTTACACATATATATGCAGGCCTATCGCAACTAACTTTTTCATATTCCTGTTTTTTATTGTTATTTCTCAGGCTTAAGCTTAAGGCAAGGCTTAAGGCAAGTTAGATTTAAGACTTTTTTAAGACCAACTTTACAATAACCAAAATTGAAGAAGAAAACACCATAAATTACAATTGTGACCAAATGAAAAAGTCAGATGATCTACTTCATCTGGGGGACGACACTTTCTAGAGTGGAACACACACAAAACAATAACATAAAACATCACAATTATTAATCATCAGTAAAAATGCACAGTTGGCTGATGACTCGGTACTTTTGTGTTTCTCACTCTGCATGTGGGATTCCCATTGTGTCGAGTTTGAAACACTTCCTGCACAAAATACACCATGCCTCGTATACATTGCCTGGTACCTGTTTCAGCCATGCTGCAAAATCTTGGTTGAACAGCCAATTTTCAATGAATTTGTACTTCATGTCGTCGCTTGCTAGCAGACAGTGCATTTGCATTGTGATTGATTTAAGACATTTTAATACCAATTAAGGCCTTATTTTTAGATTTAAGAATTAAATTCCTTAAAAAAACTTAAGGATCTGTGGGAACCCTGATTTCAAGTGATACTTTGCCAATATTTAACCAATCATGCCAATTAAGCATTGAAAATAAAAATGACATTAACAGTGGGAGAAAAAGTTGAAAAGTTGAAATTGAACACAATCGAGAGAGAGAGAGAGAGACGAGAGAGAGAGAGAGAGAGAGAGAGAGAGAGAGAGAGAAGATGACACTTGTAGATTATGGCATTGGGCCTCTGATTCCCAGACAGTAGGTTGATGATAAGAATGGCATCTTTCACAGTCAGATCTGCCAATCTGGCCAGGCATGCGGGGCAGCCTCTGTATTGTGGCGGGGACTTCCAGGTCAGGGGCAGAAGAATGGAGTCAGTGAGGATGGCGGAGAGAGCGCCTGGGGCAGGTGGCGAGTCACTTTTGAAAGAGACAGGTCAGGGCAGCAGCAAGAGCGCTGGGTCATGGGAACGGTTCCCTAATCTATAGGTGGCTCAAAAACACCTCTTATTGTTAGGGGAGATCATGTGGCACGGGCTCCTCCTTGAGCGGCGTCAGAATCCCTCTGGCAGGAATGTGCGCAGTATCTCCAACAACAAGCCACCTTTATGCCCATCAAGGTAATTACAGACCACAGGTGAGGATCCATTACTGCTAGACATAGGTAGTGTCCAGGTGCCCGGTCTCCAAGCGCTCAGCCATGCTGGGAGAGGAAACCAGGGGAGCGCTCATGGTCTGTTCCACTGGCCTGAAGGCAAAACCAGCACAGAGGAGCATACTATACTACTCGACACAACATACAGTGATGGCTTTGTCTTGCTACTCGCCCCCCAACACACACACATACACCTTGCACCTGACTTGTGTGCTGAGTGAGGGTGGTAGATAAAAACGGCAGGCAGCCACACTCTGGTGATGATAAGTATCTGTCAGAGCAGTTTTACAGTCACAATATGTTAATGGCCATTAGCACTGGCCACTGTCATTATGAATGCAACTTAGTAAGGGCTTATTACACAGCTGCTTAACAAAGAAATAAATACATGGACATGAAAAATGTATTGGAGTTTAAAATTATGTCATTAGCTTACTTTTAGAAACCACAGTGTGTTGGGAGAGACAGAACATGAGCATAGCTAGGTAGAAAACCCAGATTTCCCGGATGAGCAGTCATTATACGCTATTTCTATGTAAGGGGTCTTAAATCACCCTGATGAGGTTTATTTTGTGATAATCACTGGCTGACTCTAGATTATACTGCTTATTACATGGCTACTTACCAAACAAATAATACAACAGACATCAAATAAAGATTTGAGTTTAAATTAAATAATTATGTGAATAGACCACAGAGTCTCCAAAGAAAGTTTTATGTGGAATTCCACAGTTTTGTTTTGTGTTGCAGATCTATTGGTGTATATATTGCGAAAATGACCACCTGAAGCTGCGTTCACGCTGCCAGTGACACGCAGCAACAAAACGACCTCATCACATTCAGAGAGCTGGCGACTTCCGGCAACACGAGCGATGGCGACCGTTGGCGACCGGATGTGGGTGTGTCCAGCGACGCGACAGTTGATTTTTTTTTTTTATGCAAATGAAGACTGACTTTCGGGAGCAACAGACAATACAAGAGAAGATGGTAGAGGACACGTGATCCTAATATTTTAATAATAATATTAATTGTAAAGAAACAGTGCTGTTTAGACTCTACATAAACACCACTAGCGACCTAACTGCTAGCCACTGGCGACATGCAGCAACAAAGTAGCTGGAAGTGTGAATGCAGCTTGACTGCTCATTATACTTATTACATGACTACTTGCCAAATAAAGAAATAAAGGGACATCAAATATTGATCTGAGTTGAAATGATTTTATTAGCTGACTTGTAGATACCGCAGAGTGAAACGAGAATAAGAAAGATGGCTTGCAGTACCTAGGTCGGTCAGATATAACTATCACCGGATGTGCAGTAATTTAAAAAAAATATTTATATTCAAGTAATCCAGTGATCTGTGTAATAATGTACATAATGCAGTTTAGTGCTTTAACATCAATACACATACAGATGAGCACAAAAAAAAAACACCTCATCATCCCTGGCACAGTGCAAGGGCACACTTGCAGCTATCATCAAATTCTTCCAGAAAGCGATAGCAAACTCATAACACACCAGCATCTTTCGTGCACTGTCGCCCGCTCATCTCCCAATCTCCGACAGGCCCCTGCTATCCCTGCTATGCCACACACATAACAAGTGGGCCAGGAAGGAAAGTGCTCTCCCCGAACAAATAACAGGGTGTTTCTGCTACTGAGTCGTAACAAAATATAATCAAAAGAGACTTTTGTTCCAACTGGCTTTATCATAGGTTCAAATAGATTAAGCGCCTTCTGTCTTCCCTCACACAATGCGCTGTGTAGTCTGTATAGGGCCAGGGTGACGCTCAGGGGACCAGATAGGACTAGTGATAATGCCGGCTGCATGTCCGATTGATTTTGGGAAGCTGAGACAGTGGATCTGCGATTCTTTCTTTCTATTGATATGCTGCGTCAAGCAGACAGGCGCTGCTTAAGAGGGATTTAGTGTCAGTACACATATCCGGCAGAGATGGCCACACAGAGCAACGTCTCCCTTAGGGGTGGCATATAACATCAAGGACGCCACACAAACACAGCAGAGTAACGGTCATAAAAACAAAACAGCAAGTGAAGCTGTGATATCTTCATGTGATCTGCATACAGCACTTACTTTACAATGTAAAGACAACATGTCCATGCAAGCAGGCATGAGTCACTTAACTGCTGAGCCTAAACAATATACAACAGTCAGGGTAGACACTATACAACATTATTTGTATTTTTGTTTTTTAAATAAGGCAGTTAGGTACAGATCTATAGTCAGTATATTAGTGTTGATCGTTCAACTGATGTTACTGTAAAAATATGTAATGCCAAAGAAATCCAGTTGACAAAAACAAGGGTTGTTAATTTTAGAATGTGATCTAGAATACTCCAAACACAACCAAAGGACCTTAATTAGTTAAATATTTATATACATTGTTTTAGTTTTGCTCATATAATTTGTATTTGGTGCATTAATACAATTAATATGATATGTTTATATTACTTAACATTAATTAATGCATTAGGTATCATTAACTAACTATGAACAACATTTAAAGTGTTTACTATTCTTGGTTAATATTAATAAAAAAAAAAATGTTTTGTTAAAATTGTTATTTTATCTTTTTATACTGCATTAATGTCAGCATATGCAACTTTTAATTGTAAAAAAATATTACATTTACATTTATATTTATGCATTTGGCTGACGCTTTTATCCAAAGCAACTTACAGTGCACTTATTACAGGGACAATCCCCCCGGAGCAACCTGGAGTTAAGTGCCTTGCTCAAGGACACAATGGTGGTGGCCGTGGGGATCGAACCAGCGACCTTCTGATTAACAGTTATGTGCTTTAGCTTACTACACCACCACCACTCTTATATTAGTAATACTGCATGTTAAAATGAACATTTATAACATTTAAAGTTAACATATATTTTATTTCATGTTTTGAGTAGTGCATTTGTTTCCTGTGCATTTGTGTCGATTGAAATAAAATACAAGTTTTTTTACTATAATTGTCTTGTACTGTGTCTATATCTCACAGCTTTATTTTCAATTACAAAAAATGAAATATGGCATCTACCCTGAGCTCTATAAGCATGACAGGGACACTGTCCTGAAGAATGGTATCAGACCCTACAGGACAGCATGGACTAGAGAGGGACAGATACAGAGAGTGAGATCATGGCAGAAGAGCTGCATCTCCACAGGACAAACAGGGTTAGGTCTTTTGAAGGCACAAAGACAAAGTGATGAGCACTGATAAGAGAAGGCGCCACACTGCTTGAAGCCCTGAGAGCTGAGCAATCACACACAGACTGATAAGTATCGGCCCATAAAGAAGACTCCTGCAGCTCTCCTCCAGACGGGACGGAGAGAAAGAGGGAGGGAGGGGAGGATGACAACTGGGAAGAGGAGTTTACAAGTTTTGTGATAAAGATGGTTACTTTCTAACGTTTGGAGGTGAAGGTTTAGAGGAGGGGCGATGCAAGATGCTGACGAGACTGTTTTCTTGACAGGAAGTCACTAGATGCAAGGGAATGTCTGAAGACACCAAAAAGAGTCAGTGCTATCATAAAGATGAAAAACACTGACAGTGAGATGCAGCTAATGTGTGTGTGCAGTAAACATCGCAACAGTCGACAAGGCCTACCTTCCACTGACAAATCACTTTTCAGAGCGATGCAAATGCAGCTAGCAAGATTTGATATGATTTCAATGAAACATGAAAGACTGTGCCATACAGGTATATGTATTAGCATACACAGCAGATTATCCCAAAGTGCAACTGAAAAATAGCAAAGACTGCAGTGTACTTTGATTTTCAGACATTTGTTTTCTCTAATTTTGTCTATACAGTACATCTATATCTGGAGGCTCAAAATGGGGACATATCTTCTTTAAAAGTGCAATCTTGACCAGATTTGTGTTGACTGGATTATCCTAACATGACAACTGGTTGAATGAAAGAAAAAAATATAAAGAATCAAAATCCCTTTAACAAGATCAGTCTAATCTATAGCAAAGTTCACATAAAGCCTATTTACAGGATCAACTGGTAATATTATTCAGGCAGTCTAAAACTGTGTGCAGCATACCATGTACTTTAAAGTAAATATGAAACAGTATTTACATTCCATTTTTCAGTCAAGTCAACCTTGAGAGCATCTCAGCACAGCTTAGTGGTAAATCTTCTTTTTTCTTTGTATTAAGAAAATAAATAGGGAGGATTTTGATTTCATTCTGACTTAAGTGTGTAAACTCAGTATATGAACAAATGACTTATGGTCAGTAGACTGATTCAGAAAACTCGAGTGAAAACAAAGATGCTTTGCAAAGATGAATCTTGCATATTTCACACTGTATTCAGATCTTCAAATCCTGTTGATAAAGCAAAAGAGCTAATAGTCTTACCTGAGCCGGTATCTATGACAGTGGATTGGCCTCTACGGTCGGCCATCAGGCGAGAAGATCCAGGCATGCTAACAGGCTCAGACCGCACCGGCTGGATCCTACAAAACAGGGACTAGATATATCAAGAGATTTTGATGATTCAGAATAATACATTCCAATAGCATAAGTTACTTCAGTGCAGATTTGGGTACTAACGTGCTACATACATTTAAGAGTAGGTTTAATAGAGGGTACTTTTTACTCTTACTCTTAATTTACTAGTAGTTTCTAATGAAATGAAAAATTACTTTTACTTGTTACAATGGGTGATGTTCCATTTGTTATATTACTAGTTTTAATTAAATAGGTTTTAATAAATGCATACTTTATTATAGAGAGATTTTTGAATGGGACTTTTACAACAGTGGAACTTAACAGCTGCGCTCTATCATCGTGTGATGAAATTTCTTTCATCACACAATGCCTTCATTTTACACCAAAACAAGCTGATATTTCAAGATTAGAATTGCAGCTCCAATTTAAGAAAACTTGTTGCGGTATGTTTTGGAGATTGTGATAATGTGAGCTTCCTCTGTGTCGTGGTGAATTTTCAGAGTGATTCTGTAACTATGGGCTCTTACATTCTCAGTTTCTAAGAATATATATTTTTTATCAGTCCTGAAATATATCAGTTCCTACTGTATAAATCCATGTAAATATCCACGTTAAGTGTAAATGCCATTTGATCTGCCGATCGCATGCATGTGGGTGTGGTGGATTACTACAGGAGCCCATCTCTGCACATGTACAGTATATTGCACAGCAACTTTGCGTTAGACAAATGTGGCACTTTTTTCTCATGGACAACAGAGAACAAACTTAAATAAGTCTAACACACTTCCAAATACAGAGATACGGTGTAGTTTACCCTTACTGTACTGAACTAATGTACTAAAATATTACTACACTGAAAATACTGTAACTAAACTGAACTAAGACTCCATTTTGTATGATTTGTGGAAGTAGGAGAAGGCAGACGGGAGTGTGGATCCAAATGCGGGCTTTATTGGGACAAAGAACAGAATAAACAAAACACAGGAACAAAAGAAAGTCCACGATGGGAAAAAGGCAAACTAATACAAGAGGAAACGGAGGGCGGAGAATGACAGGGTAACCTTGGACGGACAGCTAACGGGGTAACCATGAACGGGCTGACAGACAGGCAGGGAACACGAAGCGCGAGTCAAACAATACACAAGTGGAGACATGGAACATCAACGATCGACAGGGGAAGGAGAAAACAGCGGGGTTTAAATGGACAGACATGGTGATAACAAAATGACGAACAGGTGTGGACAATAAAGCTGTGACGGGGCCGGAAAAGACGGGAAGAAGGGAAGTGTAGTTTTTCACAGAGACAGTGAAACACGGGCGGACAACAAGGAAGACATGACAGGAAGCGTGAGCGGTGAGACAGAAAACACGGAGTGGACAAGGGAGCGTGACGTGGACGTAACTAGTGACGGGTGAAACAGAAAACACGGTACGGACGACACGGGATCATAACACCATTCAGGACTTTAAAAGCTGTGAAATAGCAAAGGTAACCATTGATATAAAGCATGATCTTGCTTAGTTCAGCATTATATACAGTATAATTGAGCCATAAAGCATGAGGGTGAATGATGAAAGAATTTCCAATAATATTAATAATTATTATTATTATTATTATTATTATTAATCTATAATACATGTTAAATGTGTATTATGTAATGGAATATTGGGGTATAAACGTCCATTATGTTACATATGAAAGTAACCAGTTTCTCGCTACTTGAGAATTGTTTTAATTGGATACTTTTTACTCTTACTCAAATAATTATTACCAATATTACTTCTACTTGAGTATTTGTTTTTTTCCAAGTAATTGTACTTTTCCTTGAGTACAGTTTTGGCTACCCAACTCTGCTACAGTGTGAGTGTGATATGTGACAGTGTGAATTGTTAAATGTACATGTATTTTGTACAAGGTTGGACTGTCAGTATTATGAAATGTGGCTGACGATTAATTGTCAAACAAATAATTGTGATTATGATGATTAATTGTCTGTTATAGGGCTTTTATGATTAATTCTCATATTTCTTTAGATGCATGTGAACTTCACACACCTTAAGAAGTCAATATTACATATTTAACTTCAAATATATAAATCAAACAATAAAACAGGATATGATTTCCCTTTAAGGCTTTAAAAACTTATGAATGACATGAAAAATTGTGTTTTAAATAAATAAAATGTCTAAATACTTAAAATATGTCTCTCTTTTTTGGTCAACTTTAGTTTTGGTCAATTTTTAAACTTAGACTGTTGTTTTATATTTTATAAAAAATATATATATATATATTTTATTATATGTATATTATATAATAGTAAAATTATATTATATTACACAATGAGTAAAATACTTCTAGCCTAATTTCTTCCCTTTAACATGTTCTTAATGCTCTTTGATTAAACCCACAAGCCCTTATTTCTCTTGAAGCAAAACTTTGAGATTACATTTCATAATTTTATCATGCCACAGAAAGAGTGTAAGAGTGTGTCTCCTTCTTTGTGTCACTCCATTTATGAACACGCTATGACTAGGAATATCTGCCTCTACACAATCATTTTAAGTGAAGCCGGAGCGCTTTGCGTTCAATATCAACGTTTATATTTGCTTATTTATATTTTCGTTGGGGTTGTGCGTTAGCCTCTGCTAACAGTGCACGCATCAGAGTGCTTGAAAAGTGCTTCACACACTCTTTCGGACAGAAGCTGCCCTAGTTGACATCCGTGGTGTTGCTCAGTGACACTCGGAATACAACTGAATGAGGCACACAAACAAGGGCTGGGCGATAGGTTGATGTAATCGGATATCGATGATATCTTACAAAGATCCCGATGCCGTTTGCAACTAGGCTGAATCCAGTTTGCAAGAAAATGTTCCAAATGCATTTCATGCACGGGTAATTTTGCTCATTTACCAGCAGCAGGCAGGTGACCTGTAAGATGTCTCGAGGTGACACATGACAAGAAATGCTGGTATACACAAAGACATGTGCTTGAAGAAGCAAACTTTATTATATTTTATTACATAAGAACAGACAAAAGAAAAGCCGTCAATGCTCATGTCTGATTCGCTGTTTGTTCAGAGGTATGCAGCATGAGCCTGAGTTCTCACTCTTTTTTTCTCTGTATCATTTGTCTGAAAACTGTTGCAAGAAAAATGTCATCTATGAGAATGCTGCTAATGATCTCTGTGCTTTGCTGTGAGATTAGTTTGCTTTATTTCCACTTAACAATATGCAGTTAACATGCATTGTGAACGCAACTCTGCAGGTTCAGTAACATATATCTTTGTATTAAAGAAACAAAGACGAAAGTGATTAAAACATACAATAATTCAAGACATGTTCACCTTGAGTTCTCATATTATCAAAACGCAATATAAGAACACAAATTTGGCAGCATTATTTTGGGAACACAAGGGAATTTATTAGGCTTTATTATTAAGATTATCATCATCTTTACATTTATAATTGTCTTTAGTTCTTAATCTGTAGGCTATTAGTAATATTCCACCTGTTGTTGATGACGGATGCTTGCGTGATGGCAAAGGGGGATGCTGGAGATGGTAAATGTTTGGATGTGCAGAGGTGGTTAAATCAGATTTTTTTTATCATTTCATTATTTTATTGCTTTTTTCATTAAGTTTAAAATGCATTTTGTTTATGTTTTTCATGTTTCAATAAATTAATTAAATTTTTAAAGCAAAATCAATTAAGCAAAAATATTCAAGACTCTCGGTAAGGGTTTTGATGATATAACCATACATCGCAATATTTAAGGAGAGTATCGATAAAATGTTTTTTACACATCACACAGCACTAACACAAATGCGCCATTCGTGTAATTTATATATTCTCTTAAAATTACGAACAATAATTAGTGAACAATAATCACATTTATCTCAAATAACTGCAGTTAGATCAATTAACCGTGATCAGACGCTTATTTAATAAATTGCAAAAGAACCTAGTACAAGGCCTTATGGTGTGCACTGAAAAAGCTTGTCACTAACTGCAACATTCCTTCACCTAATTAATATTCATGAGCCAAGCTAAAGTGTATAATGTATCCCCCAACTTTTCAGATCATTCCTATGCTCCAGTGTGTTAGTACTGAAAGTGCTAATACAGTTGTGGAAGTGCTGGAATACAATTGGCCATTGTGTGTATTTAGTGGATTTGTGTGTTGTGGTTAGTAACATGAGTCTATGTTGTCATATTGTAAAGTCGGTGTTGATGATGGTGGCCAGTAATATGAGCAGCATTGTGTGTGAACAGGCATTTAGTGTCGGCACCTGAGGCTGTGGAGGTCTAAGTCATCTGTGTCGAAATCGAGCAGAGGCTGCTGGATGTCGCTGGGCCCCTGGGACTGTAGTACAGAGGAACTGGATGAGATGACCGTGGTTTGACCTGACGGGTGGATGGTCTTGAACTGAAATTGAGGGCCCATCCACAGTCTTCTGTGAGGACCGGTGTGGGTCACAATCTCCACCTTTGAAGTTTAAAATACAGATGAGCACTTAAAGACAACATAAAATGGCACCAACAACACATTTAACTTACATAATGTTGCTTATTTCAGAGCAAAACTGAACATTTTAATACTAAATGAATTATATTTTTCACTGCCCACTCGGCCTTAGTAAGGCATGCCAGTGTAAAGAGGAGCACAATGAGGAGAAAGCTGATAATGAAAATATTTCATTGAAATAACATGAACCAATCAATCGTTGATTAACCACAGACATTTAATAAAGGGGCGGTTCACCCAAAAATTAAAATTCATTTATTCACCCTGATGTCATTCCAAACCCATATGACTTGAGTTCTTCCACAAAACAAAAATGGAAATGTTGTTTGGGAGTGACAGCCTCGATCA
The DNA here is from genome assembly GCF_025860055.1 of Xyrauchen texanus. Lineage (NCBI taxonomy): Eukaryota > Metazoa > Chordata > Actinopteri > Cypriniformes > Catostomidae > Xyrauchen > Xyrauchen texanus. The sequence goes on along the minus strand of NC_068313.1, from coordinate 23,832,078 downwards.
CCATTCACTTTCATTGTATGGAAAAAAGATGTGACTGAGACTAAGATACTGCCTAAAAGCTCCTCGTGTTCCACAGTAGAAAGAAATTCGTACCATTTTGAAACATATAGTAATAAAGGTGAGTAAATGATGACTTTCTCTTTAAGAAAGTAAAGAGGTACAATTTATACATACACACACAAGGACTGTGTAGGCAAGTGTCTGCTCTCGACCAGCTGTGTCAGTCTAATAAAACAGAACGTGTGTGTGTGTGTACTGGGGAGGGGAGCAGGGCATTACATGTGTGTTAGACAGATGCCACTCTTCCTCCCCAGTGGACTGCATTAATGTGGCACAGAAAGACACTCCATCACTAACATCACAAGGCATGTAAGAGATAGAGGGAGGAGTGGAAGAAAAGACTATCCATCCGGCCAGCATCCCTCTCTGCTCTTGATTTCTCCATCTTTTCCAGAAAAGCACGTAGTGCGGTCAAGTCTTCTGTTCTCTTCCTGTCACATCTGTGTAAATGAGGCCAGCAGTATGTGTGTGTTCTTTTCTCCATAGTTAACACCATCGGTGTCGCACAGCCCTGAGAGAAACAGATGCGGCGCTGGCTTTCTGTGTGTTTTTGTGGGGGCTATGACCAGATGTTGCCCCCCTCTGCACTCTTTCCGCGCTTTGCCTTGATCCCGACATATTGTGCCCGCCTCACACTGACAGCACTTATTTCACACAGGCCGTTGCTGTAGAGGACTGCGCTTTTCATGCTATGTTGCCATAACATGTTACAGACAGGCAGACTAATTGCAATCTCATATGAAGTAGATAAATAGAGCGAGTTTAGGCTGTGTTTAGCCAATAGCTGGTGCAGCAAGTGTTAATGGTGTCATTAGAGGCAGGCGAGATGTGATGGGGGATGCATGCTGTTGTTAATGCCGGTGCATTAACAATCTTAAGGTTTAAGAGCTTTGGCTGGGGCCTTTCAGGCCACCCAAGGATTTCAAGACACATGTACGCTGGACATACTGTGCCTGCATAATCAAGAATATTAAATTATAAAACATACAGTGCCGTTTTAGAGTCCAAGTTGAAAATCTGGGACTTAAAATCAGCTAGAAATTAGCAAAGTTTTAGAATTCTGAAAACATGAAAACAAAGAAATTACATGACATAAAATGATTACGATATATTTAAGATTTGGGACTATTTCTAGGTTTCTAACAAAATAAGCAAATTTGTGACAGTTAACTTCATTCATTTCAGAAAACAATCATAAAAAAAAATATCTGCATTTTTCAACTTTTCACTTAATATTTGTAATGTGAAAAAATTGCTGAAATGTGTGACATATGTAATGTTTGAGTGCTGTTTATTTAAGTTAATGTAAAGCCAACATAGAGAAGAAGGTCATGAGAGTAAAACTCACCTGAGAGAGCCATTCCTCATCCTCCTGGCCACTGTGATCAGATGACAGGCTATCATAAGACTCATGTCGGGTGATTGGGCCAGGACTGCTAGGTGGTACCACTGCATAGAGATTAGCAAGAAAAGCATGGTATTATACTGTATAATGGGGTAAAAATAATTATTTATTTTTTATGGCTGATGCAGATATCTATTTTGCATGCTAATATATATATATATATATATATATATATATATATATATATATATATATATATACATATATATATATATATATATATATATATATATATATACACACACACACACACACACACATAGAGTACATATATATACATGTGTATACACACACATACACATATACACACATAGTAGAGTACAATATATATATGTGTATATATATATATATGTATGTGTATATATATATATATGTATGTGTATATATATATATATATATATATATATATATATATATATATATATATATATATATATATATATATATATATATATATATATATATATACATACACACACACACACACATGGACAGGTATATATATATAAAAGTTGAGCATATACATATACACAAACACACACACACATACAGTTATTCAATCGACACAAACTCATATTTTGCATAATAATTTCACATTCAAAATAGAAAATGTTTACCATCTGCTGTCAGTTGAAAATATTTAGCAATGACAGTAGATTTTCAAATTGAGACTAGAAGGAAATAAGACTTCTGTTAATTAGCCAAGTTGGCACAATTATTGGCCTATAAAATTTGGCATAAATTAGCCAATGAATCCAATATCTATCACTACTATATACTAGAAATTGTCTGTGTCTTGGTAGGTGCTTATGTGCACATGTCCTTGACCAAGATGAAAATAATGTGATGTATTGTAGCCTAGTGGTTAAAGACTAGTATTCAACTAGTTAGGTTGTAGATTTAAACCTCATACAGGCTGATCCATAAACTGTCACCATTGTGTCCTTGAGTAAGGCACTAAACTCAGGTTGCTTCATGACCACTGGTTTTGTAATAAGTCTATAAATCACTTTGCAAAAGCATCAGTGGAAGACCTAATTAGTAATTAAAATTTTTTGGGCTGTGGAAAGCTTGTAAAACTGTGTATGTTTAGTTATGTGAGAAAGACACGGAAACAGACAGCATGGAGCTGTCAACAGCAAAGAGAGCACGCACAGAGACAGATGGAGCACTTGGAGGCCAAGCATTAAGACTAATGTGCACAATCAGTGGTTTCCCTTCCCACCTCCAGGCTATCACATGCCTTTGTTACCAATGTACATAATACAGCAGTGAATAAAGTTGTCAAGCCTGTAGTACACAAGGGCCTGCCACTCTTATTCCATCTCCATCTTTCTATTTGTCTCAGACTTGCATGCACACACACACCAGGTGTTCATACACACTTGACGAGGTGTTTAGGCCAGGTTCATGGTGCAGTCACTACCATCTGCGTAACAGATACATTGGCATCTTCACTTGAAGGGGAAATCTGCTCGCAATCCGCCCTACTCAATCACAGTAACACTACACTCTGCCAGAGTTTGTTCTACACTATATCAGCATGCTGCATTATGCAGACATAAATCGCAAAGTGACTTACCGATCTCTGATGGGTCAGAACACAGCCAGACCATGTTACCTCTTAAACACAATCAAGCTCTCCCATTCCTACCCCCTCTCAATGCCCAGGGGGACAATAAGTGTTGACTAATAAATAATTAAACGTAAGAACAGTAGCTGGCTCTATAGATCACATTACAGTGGGTTCATAATGGCTGGGTTTAAGAAGCCGAGGGATCCTGGACTGTTAAGAGCAGTTTATCTGTTGTGAGTTAGAGTGTGAGGAATGGAATATGGACAGGAAACAGTAGCTGACTGCATAAACATGCAGTATCATGATGACAGCCTGGTTAAAAATTTGCTTTTGCCACAAACACACTAACCACGTGAAAATGACGTTTCATTTAAATTATGTTTGTTCAGGTGCATAACGGTGTATGCATTGACACCTGGACACAGAAAAAAGTTTATTGCTGTTAATGCTGTTTCACCCGCTCTGACATTTCAAAAGAATTACAGATAAATATTTACAGTATTTATTAATTCATTCATTTATTGTTTTGCATTAGAACCCAGATTTACCATTAAGCCATAGTTCCACTAGGCTTTGTGATTGCAAAAGTGCATCTTGTTTTAATAAAAAAAAATAACACGTAATATTTAGATTCAAAGTATTCAAATATACAATCGACTCACCGGCCTGCTACAATAAAAACTGAAATATGTAGGTCAGTATATGAAAATTCAATCTTCTATTGTGTTTCCGGTCTCCCACATTCAAATGCGTTTGAATGGAATGCCTAGTGTGACTACGGCTTTAAAGGAATGTTCCAGGTTCAGTACAAGTTAAACTTAATCGACAGCATTTGTGGCATAATGTTGATTACAAAAAAAAATTTGACTCGTTCCTCCTTTTCTTTATGAAAGCAAACATCTTAGTTCCAGTAAGGCACTTAAAATGGAAGTGAATGTGGCCAATTTTTGAATGTTTAAATACTCACTGTTTTAAAAGTATAACCACAAGACATAAAGGAAAAGCGTGTAAACATGATTTTAATGTGATAAAATCACTTACAAACCTTTTCTGTGTAAAGTTACAGCCAATTTTACTAATTTGTTACCACGAGGATGTAATGTCAACAAACCCAAAAACAACTATAAAAATGACAATATAAACAACTTAACAGCTCAAATAATTCACAGGTTTTAACAGAATTAATGTAAGTGCTTTTAGAAAATTATAAGCTTCACATTTCTGTGTTTGAACCCTCGAAATTGGCCCCAATCATTTCCATTGTAAGTGCCTCATTATTATGCAGATTTTGCCATTTTCAAGAAAGGAGGAACAAGCCTAAATTAATTGTTTTGGTAATCAACATCATGTCACAAATGCTGTCGATTGAGCTTAACTTGTACAGAGCCGGAACATTCCTTTAATGTCACATATCTTTGCATAGCGCAATTCTGTGGGCAAAATAGTCATCTCAATGGGAATCCGCACGATTGACTTCCAGTGGCGAAGAATTTCCTCGTGCTGATTTCTCCTCAAGTTCAAGTTTGGTAAACTTTGACAGGCGAAATTGCCACGTTGACCAAAAGGAAGTTGCTTGGTTTGGCAGTGACCTCTGTGTGGGCTGTGCTTTGTACACAGCTGAATATCCACATTGTGCAAAGATACTATTTTAGCGTGAGTTTCATAACTTAAGTCTTACGGAGTATAAAGTGCAGCATTAAAAATGGCTGCTTTACAATAATTTTTTTTGCTGGTTTCATCACGCACTCAATGTCCACCCACGCCATCTTCACCTGCGGATTTCGGCGTGAGAAGGTATGTATGACCGCACCATTAGACATCAAAGGGTGACCCAACTCTTTGTAATGGTGTACAAAAAAGGCACCAACATTTTTCTAAATTTACTTGTAAGTTTGTGTACTTATTACATTTTTGTATATTAAACGGTTGTACATACGGACAAAACAACAAAATTCAAGTTCCCCGATTTAGTATGTCAGGGAATGTATATCTACTTCATGCTTGCATGCTTAAAGAACATGTTTTCTTAATGTGTCAAACAATACATTCAATACAAGCAAAACATTCTCTGAATGTACATCAATTCTTATGCCATACAGTAAATGAATGTGGTGTACTTAATCTTGAAAAGGTCATGGAAAGTCTGGTCAAAAGCGATTGGGCAGTTCCTTCGTCCAGCTATGAATAAAAGCCTCACACCTTTCCTTAAGAAATCCAGTCTCATTCATTAGGGAGCTCTCAGACAAACAGCCGCCACTCTCTCTGCTAAACGGCAGCTAATATCGCAAGCTGAGGATTCCCTGAGCGCTGTCATTGGGACCGAAGGAGCTTCACTGGGCCAGTGTGTCCTTGTTATCAACTCATCATCTGGGTATCATCAGCAGTGGCTGGGTAATGCTCCCCTTCCCGAGTGCTGCCAAAGGCTGTGCAAATGGACAGGTGGAGATAGTGACCAAGAAGTGGCGCCATGGTTGCTTTTATCACCAGTCATGCAGGCTCCAGCTCCTCTGACCCTAACGTCCACATGCTGCATTTTTAATCAGCCAGGTCATCCAATCTAGAAGCAAGACCAGAGCTGTCAATCACACAGCCCTGCTACTGCAGGTCTTCATGGTTTGAGGGAAAGAAAATGCCCCACCCATTTCTGAGCCCGCTGAGCCTGGGAACTGTCCTATCAACAGTAATTGTCCTACTGTGCTATCACTAGCTCTCTTCCACCATCTTTCTTTTTATTCTCCCCTCTTCAGAGTGGCCTTTTACAAAGTAATTACAAAGCAAATGACAGCCTGATAACATTAGCGCCCAAGGTTTGGGGACGCTGCCTACTTTGTGTTGAATCAAAGGGATAGATAACATCTCCTTTTGTGTTCCAGAGAGGAAAGTTAGTCAAATGGGTTTGGAAAAACATGAGAGTGAGTAAATGAGGACTGAATTTTCATTTTGCCTCAACCGACCCTTTAAAGGAGGAGGTGAAGATTGTTTTTCTCCCCACATGCCGAGATGTTTCCTGCATCAATTCCTCTCTACACTCACATAGCGAGGAATCAAAGGTGGCAAGCTGTGGGCCGCAGGCCAAAGGGCAAACATCCCACATGCATACGCACATGCTGTCCAGCACAACTAGAGTCTCAAGTCGGTGAAATTCATTGTAACAGAAGAGCACAGAGCAAAGATCTCTTACTTATTATAATCAGACATTAATGTTAATGCATTGAGCATGCTCATTATGCCTTTCTATGCCCCCTGGTTGGTCACATCCATGCCGAGCCATTGCCATGATCGTTCACATCTTGCAATTACATCACTCTGACACAAGCATGGCGATTAGAGCGACTTAGAGCGAATATTCTACCCGTTAGGCCTTGAGCAGTTGGGCTTCAGTAGCAGAAGGAAATGTAAAGCTTGGCCTGAAGGACCCAGAAAGCTAATTACTCATTATTGTTTATGATTATGCAGCTAACGCAACAATGCTCACTTATTTAAGATATATTAAATGTGTGGTCATCTGTGAATGCTTTGCCCTCGAGCTGCGTTCTCTTGCTTTTCATATGTCAACCCAAAGTGCTCCTTTTCTCTGTGCACTTGTTATAAAATTACATGGGTTTAAAACCACACTAATTGGTTTAATCTGAATGCTGGGTTAATTTGGCGCTATGATGTGTTTCAGGGCAGGGACGTACTACGGAGTGACAAAGCCCTGATTCACAGCACCACCGGAGAATTAAAACCACTTCACCGACTGCTACGTCAAATGGAACTGTGGGGCTTATCTTCTGTGACCTTTTAAAAAACAAAAGTAGTGAGAGGCTGGGTAGACAGCAGGAGAGATTGTGAGATTACTGTGCATGTTTTTGGTTTAGTAGTGTCTTTTAACAGTGGGTCCCACGCAGCATGCGGCACCAATAACGTTAAAAACAAACGTCTCCAGTGAGACAGACAGAATTAATCAGGGGGTCATGCTATGTTGCACTAACCTTTTTATGAGCTGCCTGCTTTATCTCTCACTCACTACACACACACACACACACACACACACACACACACACACACACACACACACAAACTTACTGCCAGCCAGGAGGTACTGATAGTACTGCACAAAGTCTGAGGCCAGCACCAAGGGGTGGTTGCTGTTGAAAGGTGGTTGTAGCTCATTCCACTGCGGTGCCCTACTCAAAACAAACACAGAAATCAATTTAGGAAGTGCATATCAAAGGGCCAGATATATATAACAGTCTCCAGCTGAGCTATAATGGACTCAACTCCCTGCAGCCAGGCGGACCTTCCATTTCTCCAGTCTCATGTGGGTTGCACGAGCTATACAGCTCGGTACATACATTCATTTAACATTCACAATTAGATCAGAAAGCTATTCTAAGTGCAACCCCTGCATCTTTCTGCCTGTTTTCATTTTATATGAAATTTAAGTCGGTCACAAACTTTACCATGTTACGACTGAGCTCAGAGTCTGGGTCAGTGACAAGCTGTGACGTTAATAATTTGCTTGCAGTTGATGTGCGTTCATTAAGGCACAGTATAAGCTGTTTTATGTAAATGCTGTGATTATAATGGCTTGTGTCAGCTGCTTCTGTCTGACTGAAGGTGAAGAGTAAATGCAGGTAAAGTGGGCGTGGACCTGGTGAGATTCCAACAGGCTCTCGGACAGGTGTTCAGCTCCAGGGGTGTGTCATCGCCGATCTTTTGAGCTGTGCTGATTGGCCGGGGCTCTAGCACATGCTCCACCAGGTTTCCATAACAACTTAGGATGTAAAGGGATTCAACGATGGCCTGGCGTGACTGATCTAACAGGGGTGAAAAGTAAAGAGCAAGTTATTCGAGAAAAATATATTACATGGTAACATGCTACATGTTAGCATTACAGTTTATCACAGTGATCTCAGTGATTTATGATGTGATTTTTGTGGATTAAAAAAATTAAGATTTAAGACTGATTAAATAAAAAAACTAAATAGTTTTCTTCCTAATTCAAGAATCCCACAGTAACCATGACAATTTTACTTAGGGAGTTTATGTAATAAGGCAATTTGAGCAAGAACAGAATAATTCATGTTTACGTTAGTTAATGTTTTATAATATCAATGAAATTATAAAATTATAATATCATTTAAAATTAAATGTACAAAAAAAGCTGGTCCATGTACAGTATATATGGTCGTAAGCTATGTCAGACCTTTCTCTCTCTTCATGTTGGGGTTGGTGATGAACCAGGAGCGAGAGGATGCGAAGACTGCAGACACACAAAACTCTCCACCAATGGATTTACTGGGGGAGATCTGGGGAGGCGGCTTGGCTTTGCTACAATACAAAAGAGAGCACACAAATGAGCATAGAGGAAAATAAAAAACAAAGTGTGTGTGTGGGGGTGGGGCAGATAGACAGTTTATCACATATAATATGATGGAAGGAAGGAAGGGTGGAATGATAACTGAAGAATTTCAGATGAAATTGCATATTCACAAATATAACACTGGGTCTATAAACAATGAACATAACACATCATACATTCATAAATCATGCACAAACAAAAAAAAAAAAAGAAAAAAAATCTACATAATTTTCAATTTGTCCAATTTCCTATTTGAGTTTTTAAATATGTTGGTGTGTTATTTTTAATACTGACTCATGTCAAACACAGGCACAATTTACATATTGTATACATTAATGAGTATAGTTTAATTTACATTTATCTTGCTTTGCTTTTATTAACAGTGGGTCCAGTTTGGGGGTTAAGATATTAAACATATATTCTTTAATAATATATAATGCCTTTTTACAGTATAAGAATTTGACTTGCATTCATTTTTGTCATTAAATGCTTATAGGCCAAAATGTTTTTGTGCAACTAATTATTTTTATAATTTTTAAGTGTCATTTTTAAATGGAGGCTCTTAATCTTCTTTGGAAGGCATCACCCAAGTATTGCCACTTTATTAAAAAAGAATATGTATACAGTATATTGAACTATTCTTTGCAGTAGTAATATTTGATGAAGCCAATAAGAGAAAATGGTTGTGTGCTGTGATAAGGGCTCACATACGGAATTCACCCTTGAACAGTAGCCGTGTGGTATCATTGTATGACTCCTACACTAACCTGCACTCTAAAACATGCCCTCTTTATCTCAAACGTATAAGAGACTCCCAAAGCACTGAATACTAGCCGTTTCACAAAACCAGACTCCAGATACTATCAGCCATGCACACACATACACACTCAAATATGCAGAAATGGATGTGAAAGTAAGCCAGCTAACTAAAAATATCTATTATGCATTAAAAGGGCAGATAACTGTGAAAGAACCCTGGCAATTGTAATAAAATTGTTCTAGAGCGTGAAGTCTGGACTAAAGAGTTAATGTGGATGGATTGTCCAGCGTTTCAACCAGGACTCTCCAGCCTTGCATTACACTAATAGGTGTTGAGTGACCTGTTGCTGAGCTGCACTCTCACTCTGTCACTTCCTTTAAAACTGTCATCAAGTCGTAAATTACTCTCAGGACGAGGAGTGATGTTGACATCTTTGTTTAGCCGACACCAGGCGAGGGTTGTTGGTTGAATAGGACTAAAAACAACAAATATAAAGTAAAGAAAATCTGGGAGAGATATTGGCACGTGTGTATTGGTGTTTGACGGAGGGTTGAACGAATAACTAAATATCTGCAGTGTGGTGTGTGCTGTTGATGGGGCGATAAAAGCAGTTTGTCAGGATATCGCCTTGGCCGGAGTAGCTGTGCGTCTCGCTGTCTGTCAGTGCTTAACAGGAGATACAGTGCTAAACAAGCATGCCTAGCCGGCCACCACAGGATGTGAAGTCAAGTAATGCACACGGTTTCCTCTTTCTCTCTATAATAAAACCTGGATCCCAAGTGAACCAGACAGTTTTGATGTCAGATAACTTCACATATCCCCCTCTCTTAGAAAAGTATCTTCCTTTGCCCTGACCATCACTGACCGTAGAGAAAAACAGTGAAGACTGTAGCTCAAAGAATCCTTTAAATCCTTCCTGCCCACCGCAGAGTTCAAGGCAGCAGGGAAGTGAACGAGCTTAGCAGGTTTCCAGGCAGGGATGCAGATGAAGGGTTTGTGTATTGTTCACTTTAATATTTTTGGGAAAACACAGGCTCACTCCCACTCAATCAAGTGTGAGAAAACAAAACACATTGCACCATAAAGTCAATGAAAACTCATTGCTATTCAACCAAAATGCAAAATACTGTCTTATAACTTGTTTAATATGCAAGGATGCTCCATACAGCCAGACTGCAAGGGTTTTCGAGTTATGATAAACATGCTGGAACGATGCTGGTCACCTTAACTGATGTGCTTATGGTCTGCACTACTTCTTTGGCTCTATGATGACACAAAGCAGGAAGTTCATCACTTTTTAAGCAAGCACTGAAGTACAACGAATGAGTTACAAGTGAGTAAAAGATACAGCAACAATGCATCACTGTTTTCAATCGCAATACACTAAAAGAATCACAGTGCATTGCACCCACATGCTGATATAATATCATATCACAAGGTCCTTGCTGATTCCCATCCCTATGAAGAGCTGGAATTTTGAGATAACGCTGTCTTTTTGGGTGGTGTTTGAAATGGCTGATGCTCTCTTGAGATGGAACAATTTAAAAGATGGGTTTTTAATAATAATTCAAAAAAAAATTAAAAAAGCAAACCGACTTCGGTGTGACAAACAATTATTTCTCTGAAATCACAGGCTGACGATGTCCACCACAAAGTTGAGAGAAAGTGAGAGGAAACCGTATCCTTTTAGAAATTTCTTTGTTTAAGAATGCTTTGCATAATCAATCTGGAAATGACATTAATACTAAAGACATGTTTCAAGGTATATAATGTCATGCCAGTAATGATGATGAGACCAAAAACACTGAAAAGATAGCTTCAGCCTCTTAGCCAAGAAAGCGGAGCGCCACTCGTCTACTGTTCTGATGGTTGCCAAGTATGGTAAGAGTACTTTGAAGAGGCTTTGGTCAACAGATGATTTGGTCAAAATGTTCTTATTTGAGTGCACTATTTAAATGGATGGCGATGCTTTTTAAGCACTTTACACTTGTGTTGCATCTGAATTTACTTTAGACCAACCGCTGGAGTAGATCTGTCTGTATTTTAAATCACTTTTCCTTTTAGTCTCATTTAAAGTGTTTAGAGAGTATGACTCAAGTTGCAGTGGTTCAGCAGGTAATTTTTTTTAGTGAACCGATTTTTCTAAACAAATATTGGTATGAGGAGCAGCTTACAAAAAAAAACATCCTAAAATCAATACATTATGAAACAAACAAATTTAGTGAGATGGAGATAGACAGAAGAAGGACGTTGCTAAACAGAAGTCAAATTCTTCTCATTATTTACACCACCCCCCCCATGACATTTTCTCTGCTTCTTACAGAGACTTTTGATTTTCTCTGTCTCTATCTCTCTCTAACTAATTCATTGAAAAGACTACTTGCATGTCATTTCCACTTTTAATTTAACATATGAGGACTCTTGACTTGAGCTAATAGCTTTTCCTCAAGGGCATAATTCAATCTGTGATGTCCACCATCAAAGCCGCTCTGCATTACAGTCCTAGGCAGAGAAGAGGTGCCATCGGGGGGAGGAAGCCTTCATTTGTTTTCAGAGTATTTTCAGCAAAGACTGAGCATTGTCACTAATTACAGTAGTTTATAGGAATGTATTATTCCAACTTGTTGGGGAACAACTAATCATAGTTTCTTAGCAATATTGATTGTTACATTTTTCTTTTTAAATATGAAAATTTCTACACACTTACTGTGAAAGGTTGACAATTGGGCCAGAGTATATCAGGCAATGGGGCCTGTGTTAAAGCAATCTTGAAAGGGTTGTGCAAAATGCAGACGTATCTCTCAGTGACACATTTATTATTGTACAGCAACTTTACCTCGACATGACTAAGGCATTCAGTCACAGTGCACACATACTGTACTAATAGCAGCCAATAGGAAAGCCCTCATCAAAAACTAGAAGAGGAACCGAAACTTTTCCCCTCAATTTCCAGTGATCCATCTCATTGGAATTTTGTTGAGGAAGGTGCCTGATTCAGCATGATTTTCCTTTTCCTTAGAGAAATGCTGGCAAATAAATGTTCCCCAGGTGTCAGTACAGCTGTCTTTGATGTATGTGTGTGTGTATATATATATACACACACACACACACATACATACATATATATATCCCTCCAAGTTTAAGTGTTATACATCGTCATTCTGTTCACTTCACAAATGGCAGTTAGAGTATACAGCCTATACTCTAATTGTCTAGTGTTTATACATAATGTTGTTTAAAGCTAATGGATAGAACATGCAACATCAAATGACTACAAAATTGTGACATTTATTTTATATGCATAGCTTAAAATGTAGTTACATTTGGGAACCTTTTATTTATATATATATATATAAACTGTCATTCACCTTGTGGTAAGAGAAAATTTAAACTAAATTGACAACAAACAAAAAAAATGTGTTTATATATATATATATATATATACTTTTTTGATCAGTATGGTACCACCTCCACCTCATTTTGAGCCAGTAAAAATTCTGCATTAGTTACCATTTTTGCACAAAAGAAAATTATATATTTGTAAGACATGATTATTTTCCACAGTCATTCTGACCCTCTGTCAGAAATGCTCAGATTTGGTGCTGCTTCTCCTTTAAGACATGACAGTAAATGCCCACTGTTGTGATTGGCACTCAGCTCTTGACCTTTAAAGAAGGACTATGAATTATACAAGACATATCAGCTTAAATCGGGCAGTGCAAATGCAAAACGGAAGCAATAGTATTTAGTTTTAAAAAGTTAAAGAACTTTTCAACTTTATGAAAATGTAACATTTTCTGACTTTATCTCTCCAATCTTTTGCTAAAAATGCATTACTTAATAATTTACATTTCAAACGTAAAGTAACATTCTCCAACTTTGCATCTGTAACGAATGAGGTCGGAGTCAGACAAGGGATGAGGATCCAAATGCGGGTTTATTGATTAAAGGAAACAAACAGGCATGAATAAACAAAACTACCACGATGGGCAAATGAAAACAAAACACGAAAACACAGGAACTGGAACACGGGAACACAGGCATGGAATAAACAAAACTACCACGATGGGCAAATGAAAACAAAACACGAAAACACAGGAACTGGAACACGGGAACACAGGCATGGGAGCGAGCACAAACTACGTACAACAGCATTCAACGACAGACAAGGACTAAACCAAAAACCAGGATATAAATACAAAAACATGGGAAAAAGGGGCCAATGAACAAACAGAACACAAACTAGGTGACAAGGTGATTAACAGAAACCAAAGGCAAATTAACAAGGGCAGGTGAAAACAATGAACAGTGAACACGAGGGAAAACAAGACTATGGAGGTACAAGGGTGACAAAAGTGAAAACTAAGGAATAACAAAAGTGACAAAATTACAAACAAAGGGCAACAGTGAGACAAGACAGGGTAACCGTTACATAGCCCCCCCAAGGATCGGATACCAGACGATCAACAAAACAAAAAAAACAGGAAGAACAACTGATAAATGACAGGGGGCACAAAGGGCAGACAGGCAGTCCAGGGGGCAACGAGAGGCAGACCGGCAGTCCGGGGGGCGACGAGGGGCAGGCAGGCAGTCCAGGGAGCAACGAGGGGCGGACAGGCAGGCCAAGGGGGGCACAAGGGACACGGAGACAGACAAAGGAGGGCGAGAGGGCAGATTAGCAGTCTCTGGGGGTGTGTGCTGGGAACCAGGTCGGGTGGCCTGGGAAGCTTCCACCGGGTAGGGGCGGGTTTAGGTGGACTGGGAGATGGCCGCAGAGCAGGGGCCGGTTCGGGGGGCCTGGGAGGTGGCCACAGGACAGAGGCCGGTTTGGATGGCCTGGGAGCTGGCCACAAGGCAAGGGCCGGTTCAGGGGACCTGGGAGGTGGCCATCGGACAGGGACAGGTCCAGGAGGCCTGGGAGGCAACCTCAGGACAGGGGCAGGTCCCGGAGGCGGAGCTGAGAGGGGCTCTGGAGACGAAGCTGTGGGAGGTTCTGGAGGCCCAGGAGGCGGAGCCAAGGGAGGCGGACCCATGGAAAGCTCTGGAGGAGCAGGAGGCAGAGCTGGGGGAGGCTCTGGGAGCTCAGGAGGCGGAGCTGAGGGAGGCTCAGGAGGCGGGGCTGAGGGAGGCTCTGGAGGCGGAGCTGAGGGAGGCTCTGGAGGCTCAGAGGAAGGCTCAGGAGACGGAGCAGAGGAAGGCCTAGGAGGTGGAGCCGAGGATGGCTCAGGAGGTGGAGCCGAGGGCGGTGGCGCCGTAGGCAGTTCTAGAGGCGGAGGCCTGGAAGGCTCCGGGGACGGAGCCGAGGAAGGCTCAGGAGACGGAGCCGAGGAAGGCTCTGGAGGCGGAGCCGCAGGAGGCTTTGGAGGCGGAGCCGCAGGAGGCTCGGGAGGCGGAGCCGCAGGAGGGGCTTGAGGGGCGGAGCCCTGGGAGGCTTGAGAGGCTTGAGGGGCGGAGCCCTGGGAAGCTCGAGAGGCTTGAGGGGCGGAGCCCTGGGAGGCTCGAGGGGCTTGAGAGGCAGAGCCCGGGAAGGCTCGAGAGGCTTGAGGGGCGGAGCCCTGGAAGGCTCAAGAGGCTTGAGGGGCGGAGCCCTGGGAGGCTCGAGAGGCTTGAGGGGCGGAGCCCTGGAAGGCTCGAGAGGCTTGAGGGGCGGAGCCCTGGAAGGCTGAAGAGGCTTGAGGGGCGGAGCCCTGGAAAGCTCGAAGGGCGGAGCTCTGGAAGGCTCGAGAGGCTTGAGGGGCGGAGCCCTGGAAGGCTGAAGAGGCTTGAGGGGCAGAGCCCTGGAAAGCTCGGAGGGTGGAGCTCCAGAAGGCTCGAGAGGCGGAGCCCCAGGAGGCTCGGGAGGAGGAGCTCTGGAAAGCTCGGGAGGCTTGAGAGACGGAGCCCTGGAAGACTCGAGAGACTTGAGAGGCGGAGCCCTGGGAGGCTCGAGAGGCTTGAGGGGCGGAGCCCAGGTAGGCTCGAGAGCCTTGAGAGGCGAAGCCCTGGAAGGCTCGAGAGGTGGAGCTCTGGGAAGCTTGGAGGGCGGAGCTCTGGAAAGCTCGGGAGGCGGAGCTCTGGAAAGCTCAGGAAGCTCGGAAGGCGGGGCTCTGGAAAGCCCAGGAGGCGGAGCTCTGGAAAGCTCAGTAGGTGGAGCTCTGGAAAGCTCAGAAGGCGGAGCTCTGGAAAGCTCGGGAAACTCGGAAGGCGAAGCTCTGGAAAGCTCGGGAAACTCGGAAGGCGGAGCTCTGGAAAGCTCGGAAACTCGGAAGGCGGAGCTCTGGAAAGCTCGGAAACTCGGAAGGCGGAGCTCTGGAAAGCTCGGAAACTCGGAAGGCGGAGCTCTGGAAAGCTCGGGAGGAGGAGCCCTAGAAGACTCGAGAGACTTGAGAGACTTGGGAGGCGGAGCCCTGGAAGACTCTGGAGGCGCTGGCTCTAGGATGGGCACGCCACTGGCACTGGCTCTGGACGGACCTGGCTACTGGCACTGGCTCTTGGACGGTCACGGCTACTGGCACTGGCTCTTGGACGGTCACGGCTACTGGCACTGGCTCTTGGACAGTCACGGCCACTGGCGCTGGCTCTTGGACGGTCAACGGCTACTGGCACTGGCTCTTGGACGGTCGATGGCTACTGGCACTGGCTCTTGGACGGTCAAGGCTTCAGGCACTGGCTCTTGGACGGTCAAGGCTTCAGGCACTGGCTCATGGACGGTCGAGGCTTCAGGCACTGGCTCTTGGACGGTCGAGGCTACAGGCGCTGGCTCAGGGACATCTGAGGCTACAGGCACTGGCTCATTGACGTTTGAGGCTAACGGCACTGGCTCATTGACGTTTGAGGCTATCGGCACTGGCTCACTGACGTCTGAGGCTACAGGCACTGGCTCGGGGACGGTCGAGGGCTCAGGCTCGCTCACAGTGACATGCGAGGGCTCTAGCTCGCTCACCGTGGCTGACGAGGACTCAGGCTCGCTCACAGTGACATGCGTGGGCTCTAGCTCGCTCACCGTGGCTGACGAGGACTCAGGCTCGCTCACAGTGACATGCGTGGGCTTTAGCTCGCTCACCTTGACATGCGTGGGCTCTGGCTCGCAGACCGGGGCTGACGCGGGCCGGGAGGCGGAATCCCGTCTTCTCTCCCTCCTCCGGGCAGACGAAGTGGGCCGCGCTGGCTCATGGAAGGCGACTGGCGACGCTGGAACGCTGTTCCTGGTCGGCGTGACTTCAGGCTCGCTGGCCAGGGCAGGCGTAGGCTCTGGCTTGCAGACCGGGGTAGGCGTGACAGGAGGGTCACAGTGGGTGGAGAGGTAGGGTCCTTCTCGGCGAAGCCCACGGTGTACGGCGAGCCGCAGACCAGTAAGGTCGCCTCTAGGAAGTCGTGGAGAGTCCAATCACGCCGTAGCCGGCGGCAAACGCTCCCTGAGCGTAAACGTGTAAAGTGTCCCTGAAGAAAACCACCAGGGCTGAGTCCGGGAAGTCCGTGAACTTCGCCAGCCGAGGAAGTCGCTGATGTGGTCTTCAACAGGGCGGTCCTCTTGTTTGAGGCTGAGCAACCGGTAGTTGGCCCGA
This sequence comes from Xyrauchen texanus, assembly GCF_025860055.1. Taxonomy (NCBI): domain Eukaryota; kingdom Metazoa; phylum Chordata; class Actinopteri; order Cypriniformes; family Catostomidae; genus Xyrauchen; species Xyrauchen texanus. Next base: position 23,815,386 of record NC_068313.1, on the reverse strand, counting down.
ATAACCGCTGGATCCATTGTGTGGTCTGTCGTTCTGTAACGAATGAGGTCGGAGTCAGACAAGGGATGAGGATCCAAATGCGGGTTTATTGATTAAAGGAAACAAACAGGCATGAATAAACAAAACTACCACGATGGGCAAATGAAAACAAAACACGAAAACACAGGAACTGGAACACGGGAACACAGGCATGGAATAAACAAAACTACCACGATGGGCAAATGAAAACAAAACACGAAAACACAGGAACTGGAACACGGGAACACAGGCATGGGAGCGAGCACAAACTACGTACAACAGCATTCAACGACAGACAAGGACTAAACCAAAAACCAGGATATAAATACAAAAACATGGGAAAAAGGGGCCAATGAACAAACAGAACACAAACTAGGTGACAAGGTGATTAACAGAAACCAAAGGCAAATTAACAAGGGCAGGTGAAAACAATGAACAGTGAACACGAGGGAAAACAAGACTATGGAGGTACAAGGGTGACAAAAGTGAAAACTAAGGAATAACAAAAGTGACAAAATTACAAACAAAGGGCAACAGTGAGACAAGACAGGGTAACTGTTACAGCATCTAATAAAGCTGAACAGACGCTCCATGTTTTTCCTCCATATACACTCAGGCCAATGATTATTCCATTATCCAATTACTTAATAAAATTGTTACATCAAATTAAAGGGGCGAAGCAGATGAATGACTGCAACTGCATCGCATACATCTGAAGCATCAAATGTAGCGATCATTCTTTTTCCAATGTCCTTATTCCAATGTCACTAGCCAATAAAGTAATAACGACAACAACCCGAATGTAACAAAAAGGCATTTTTTTCTTTTCTTTTTTTTCTCTTTCGAACAAACAATCTATGTCATCTTTGTTTGGGAAAAATGAAGCAGGGAAGGAGAGATCACTTTGAAGAAAAGGTTCATTTAAACTGTAGGATGGACTGACAAACAGAGCTTTGATGTTGTCTAACATAACAAAACTAAATATTTTGTGAACTCAGAACAAAAACTCTATTCTCTCTCCCATGAATTTAGTGACACCAAAGCAGAATATTCTAACTTAAATGAAAGGCTGATGTCTTAGAGCTTTACTTACGACAAACAAACAAAAAATTAAATTCGAATTCCTACCATAACTTTATTTCTTCATTGTCATTTAATGTAATAATTTAAATAACCTGCATTTTCAAATTACACAATGGTCTTTTATGTAACTTACTTTACAGTATTATTTAATAGGCAACACTTTCAATTCAAATAAATTAGCAATGAAAAATACACAAAAGCTTATGTGGCAATAGGAAATGGGGCAGTACAGTCAAATAGCGAAATCCACATACAGAAACATAAAAAGCGTGCTAGATAAACTAACAAAAGTAAAAGTTCCTGGAAATAAATTAAAAAAAATGAATGAACGCAGTTGATTGTTGAAGCAAAGACAAAAGCATGCTAGAAGTGAATTGGAAAAACTCACCATGGAGTTTTTATAGAAAAACATCCTGCCCCAAAGAGGTAGGGTCTTCATGGCGGGACAGATACACAGAGATAGATGGAAAAAGCATTATTATTGATTTGATTGGGCAAACAGTTTTTATTGATATTTTTAATAGCAAATAAATTTAAAGCCATACAATGTTGTATTTGAATGTGTCTATATTTCCAGACCATCAAAATAAAATAGAAAGTTATTAGCAACTTGTTATCAACATAAATTGTTAGCTCAATTTTCATCAAATGCCTGAGGATAAACTGAAACACTAGAGGTATGTATGAGTTAAAAGGCATTAGGTAAATTCTGATAGAATAGACCAATAGAATGTGAACATACATAGAGGTTTAAGTGCTTGTCTTTAAAATGAGATGAGTGTCGTATGTTTAAGAGTTAATAGAAAGGAGTGGGGAAGTGGATCCCTGATCTTCAGCCAAAGCAATGGATGACTGTAAACATTTACAGCCAATAATGTTTTCCCAAAAGCAATAAAAAGGAGATGAAATCCAACTTTGTTATCCTCTACCACAAGAATTCATACACATGACGGTCCACTGAATGAGTTCACTATAGAGCTGAATCACAGTCTGTAAAACAAAACCTTTTAATTTATATTGAAAATATAATGAATCTTTCCTGCTTTTTCCTGGCAAACACAGCTTTTTATCAATACAAATTTTAAAGATCAAACAAATGCACTAGTCGCAAGAGAGATCAGCATAACATGATAAACAATGGTCAGGGTAAGTTTAGCATATGATTGCCATTGTGTTTGACATTTTTTAATAATGAATGAATTGTATTGCACACAGGCCTGTTGATACTCAAAAATCCCGAATAACATACACAATCAAACCAGCGGGTTGCTTGGTTGCGTCTCAAGTGGCACAGTACTGTTCTCCCCTTGGGGAAAGACACTTTAACTGAATGGACTCTGTAAAAATCCAGCTGTGGAAATGGATGAACGCCAGTGTTAAATGAATGTGTTGCCATGGAGATGGAAACACATTAAAGCCCAGGTTTATTTAGGAGCCCTGATGACTGTTTCGGTGTAAGTGTGATTCTGGGATAAGTTCAAACAAACAGTTGAATTGCACGATTGTATTAGAAAAAAGTATACCATACTATCCATCATATGGCACGATCATACACTTTTAATAAGATCAGACCTGACTCTAAACCCTAACAATAACATAAAAGCAAGTCAAAAAGAAGACTGAGTGCAACGTGGGTCTTTATTACTGAGAAATATTTACAGGGAACACAGGGTACCTTTTAACAGGAAGCCAAGAGTAACATGATGATAGCCAGTGGTCATCGAGGGCAACAACCCCACTTCAACGGAATAATCTTTCACAAGTTTATCTCTATGCTCGAGCCTAATGCTGCACTTCGAAAGCCATTAAAATGAGGTGATTTGCGCAAATGCTTCATGGAATGGTATTATCATGACTTGGTAGCACCAGAGCCCTCTAAGCTATTCCTACACTAGTTACTGCCCTATGAGACAGTGGCACAAATGAAGCTCAATTCATGCATTGCACTAAGCCTACCACATCTGTAAAGGTCAGAGAAGGCTCCCTTGTGCCAATCTGATCCATCAACCCACACTAATATATATATATATATATATATATATATATATATATATATATATATATATATATATATATATATATATATATACACACACGTGTATATATATAATGTTTAAGTAAACATAACATAAAAGATAAATATTACGCACTTTCTATACTGAATAAGTTAGATTAGATGTGAACTTGAAAATATCAAGTGCATTCTACATTCACACATGTGACTGTTTATCTTTACAATGTGTCATCATGTCTCAATCCTAAAGTAGAAAAACTTGTCATATTTGTCAGTCATATAATAATTGCTAATTTGAGTAAATTTCACAGGTAAATAAAATTATTTATGAAGTTGGTGTTCCCAGCATGTAACTGGGCTTGAATAATTAGTGAGCTTGCATGGTTTCACAGTTTGCAGGTTTAGTAACATCTTTATTTTTTGTTCATTAGGTAACTTCTTGTTTTGTGCAAAGTTCTTTTTCTACTCAAAATGACATGTTCATGATCAAAAAGTGATCTGTTTATTGTTTTTTTGCACTAAGTGTTGACATCTGCTTTCGCAGCTCTATATATTGTTTCTAAAGTCAGTAATGCAAGAAGTTGTCTCAATGACTACATAGCGTGCATTAAGCTTCCGTATGTCAAATGTAGATGATTTACTGTAACATGTTTTTGTAAGGAAAGTTCAAAATGTGACATGCTCTAATAATATGTCCTTTTAAATTTGAAAATGTATATACCATGGATTTCATATTTGTATGAAAGTTACTATGGTCAACAAAATATTTAAGTTCAATTTACTCATGAAGTTAAGTAGATTTTATTATTTACCATAAACTTATTTACATTATACCATTAAGATTTTCTTAGAAAAACTTACAAGTGTATTTTGTTTTTCAGCGCATTGTGAACTCCTGAGCTGACTTAGTACATCAACATGGCTATATGACTATTCCCGTTGCCACCTTGAAAATCCGGAAATTTACTCACCCACTTGTTGTTCCTGTACGACTTCCTCTCTTCCATGGAATACAAAAGATATTACTACTGAAAGTGTCTCTGACTTTAAAACAGAGTATGTCAGTCCAAAACATCCACTTTTTGTGTTCCACTGCAGAGAGAAATTCAAGGTTTGAAACGAAATGAGGGTAAAAAAGAATAAAGACAAAATTTTCATTTTTGGGTGATCTTAGAAGTCCAAATCCTTTTGAAGTATTAAGGTACCTACACACTAGATTTGACGTAAGGTCAAAGAATACTGCAAACTGATTTATTTCAAAGAGAATGATGTGTCACATCATGTCTTTTTAAAGCGATGACAAGTGGAGTAAATTGTAACTTTGCTGCAAAGCAATCTGACATAGACTTCATCCACTGACCAATGAGAATTTCAGATAAGTGGGTAGAGCTTTTGGAAATTAAATTCACTGTATTCACACTTGGTACCAAAATAAGCCAGCTCTTTCCACATCCTAAAAATGAATCTTAAGCATTCTTATCTTATCCATCAAACACTCCATCAGAGATGTCTATAGTGTGTAAGCGCCCTTACCTTAGCATTAATACTGCACTATACTTGAATAAAAGATCTAAAAATCTACATCAAAACACACACTAGTTGTAGCTGTGGCCTAGCAGTTGGCACACATGCTCGATGTTGTGCCATGATGCTCATGTGGGAAAATCTTGTTCCATTGTGTCCCATTTAGCTTAAGCCCCATTACATTTTTCTTTCATCTAAAGGACTCAAATATCCTCCACCCGATTACATGAACACAAGCTCGATATCACACACCATTGCATTCCAAAATGTGTCAGAATCCAATTCTTCACAAGGGTGCTATAGCAGACATTAGTATAACATTTCTTCAGTCAGTTTTTTCTTTCAGTTCAGCCACTGTCTTGATGGAACAACAGTTTGAAGAGAATCTTACTGAGCAAGTTTAATAGTCAATATTTCACTACCTGAAGAACACCACATCTAGTTTACTGACAGACATTTGAAGGTAACTCTATTGCCCTTTTGAGTACTGCCTTCCACAGTAAAGCAAGACTGCATGTTAAGTATGTACAATGTGACTGCATGCATGCAATGCTTTGGCTGAGCATTTGCATCTTAATTTGTGTACTTACATAGAGCCTGTTTCTGGCCTAACATGACAAGTGACAAAAAGTAACAAGTGACAAATGTAAGTGTGTCCTCTAGGAAAAGCTTAAGTGGAGTTCCCAAATCGTTTCACCAAAAGGGAATCAAATCAAGACTATGCTCAATGTAAGTTAAGCAACTGGTGTGCTCCAAAGCTATGATTTCCTACCAAGATCTGTTCATTCATACAGGAATGAATAAATCTGTACAGTGTATACAAACACACACAAAAACAATCACTACAATGGCCCACACAGGGGTACAATTTGCACATGCCCAGTATCATTCCCTTGGAGGTAGAAGATCGGGAAGCGGGTCCAACCTGCATTCCCCCTTGCACCACTCTGATTTAGGTGCGATGCCAAACGTCCGGTTGCATTAATACCAAGACTCCATCTGTAAGGCGGACGGCCTCCCATGTGGTGACCAGGTCTCTACCCTCAGATCTCCAGCTCTCAGAAATGTGGCTGGGGAATGGCCAAGTTTTTTTGTCATGTTGATGGGCAAGGAGGATATGAGCTAAGACAGGAGGGTGCAGGGAAACAACTGACTGATTGACATACGCACAGATGCACAACACGTTAGCACAACATGGGTCATCTCTTGTTGGCCACCACATATGCTTGCCTCAGCTAAGTAGAGAAAGACAGACTGAGAAAGAAACAGGGAATGAAATGGGACTGCAACTTGCTACTGCTCTGTCAGTGCAATAGCACAATGTGTAGTCTTAGAATGTCTGTACAAACAAGCCATGTAAATGGGAAGTGAGAGCATACAAGGTTTGCACACCAAGAAAGCAAACCAAACACAACCCTAAATTATTCAAACTTCAAACTGATGTTTCTGATGTGCTGATGCTACTTAAAATAAATAAATAAATACAATCACACTGGCCCAAATCTAGATGAGCGAGAGCACTTAAAACAACCTTAGCGCAAAGTGTTCAACATGACAATGTGCTGCAGGGCCTTGTATAAATCTGCCCCATCAGCCTACTCATTGACCCGACGTGCCACTGTTTCGTTAGTGAATTTCCTATTCAAAATTTCCATTTAAATACAAATAAACAACTGGAATAAGTCATAATTATGTTGAGTCAGTATGTAAATGTGTACTGGATTCATCGATATGGCAACCAGTCTTTACCGCTGTGTTCATATTACATGGAGTGACCGCATGCTATACGTCCAGTAAATGTAATACATCTGGTTTGGGGATAAAGACTGTGAACTGCAAAGATCCATATGTGGGAGAAAACAGGTTTGCATATTTGTGTGCATTCAAGCAATCATTTGGCAAATGACGGTTTGATGACACTTAAGTATGTCCTGTACAAGTCAAGAGTTCATGCAAAATCACGGAGTGTTTCAAATTTCTGACACAATCTCTGTCATGGTTTTCGCAAATGAGAAATGGGCGAATGCTTTTGCCCACACTGCCTGATTAATAGTCTTTGATCCACTTTATCTATGTGTCTTTAACTATACAGTGGGACCACAACAATCTATTAAGATATTATCAACCAGGCCAGGTCTTTCCAGTTTCTAATAAACAAACAATCTGAACTCAAGTATCAAAATATTAAGTAGAAACTACTGCAAAAGAAACCACAATTTTGAGGACATTAAAGACATAAAGGGATAGTTCATCCAAAAATGAGAATACTTTCATTATTTACACACCCTCATGCCATCCCAGAAATGCATGACAAAACCTTTTAGCAGAATATCTCAGCACTGTAGGTCCATACAATGCAAGTGAATGGAGATCAGACCTTTGTAGCTCCACAAATCACATTAAGGAAACATAGAAGTTATCCCTAAGACTCCACGGGTTTAAACCAAATCTTCAGAAGCGATATAATAGGTGTGGGTAAGAAACAGATACAAATTTAATTCCTTTTCTTACTCTAAATCTCCACTTTAACTTTTACATTTGAAGGTCACATGTTGTGCCTGTTTAGATTCACTTTCACATCTGAAAGTGAAAGTTAAAGTGGCGATATACAGTAAAAAAAGGACTTAAATATTGTTCTGTTTCTAACCCACTCCTATTATTCTGAAGATATGGGTTTTAACACTGGGACATTTGGATTACTTTTATGATGCCAAAGGTCTGATCACCATTCAGTTGCATGGACCTATAGAGCTGAGATATGTTCTCTAAAAAAATCTTTGTTTGTGTTCTGCTAAAGAAAGAAAGTTACACACATCTGGGATGGCATTAGGTAAATTATGAGAGAATTTTCATTTTGGGTGAACAATCTCTTTAAAAACTAGGTAGACCAATAGCGAAGTTTAAGACCATAATTTGTCTTACACTTCAGTTGGATTCCAGTTGCAATATTGAAATAAATTGTCATGTATGATGATATACACCTTGAAGTGTAAAAGAATGTGTAAAAACCCACCCAGTGCGCTTGGTGATGGTCCCCAAGGTCATCGGCTGCTTGATCTGTGCCAGAGGAAGCAAGACAGTCAAACTGGGTAGAGGGGACAGGCGTGGGTTACCCATGTTGTTGTTGAAGTTGTTGTAAGATTCTTGACTGGTGAGTTTGGCTGTGAAGGAGATGAAATCAAACTGTGAGTTTATATTCAAATTAACATAAAAATATATTTAAAACTCAGAAGCACTTCAGAAGAAAATCAAAGCTTACACATCTCTTACAGTTAAAATAAAAAGCTGTAAACTCATCTAATGCTCTTCTATACTTACCCGAGTACTGATTGGCACTAATTAGCTCAACATCAACAGCCTCTTTGAAATGTACCACTCCAATCACCATACCTATATTCAACACATTTTGTTTATGCTAACACTTTGTATAAAAAGAGATTATTCAGATGATAGTTCTGGTACTGGATGTGTTTATGACTGTACTTGTACTTGATATGGAGGCATACAATTAACCTTAAGAGGTACGTTTTACATGTCAGGGACTATATCTTCAGGTAGAAGGATGGCACTGATTTCTCTTAAACAGTGTTTAATGGAAATTTGTGCTTTTAATATTTTTGTTGTGTATTACCCTTTTCATTAAAGCATATTAACAACCATGGCTGAAGGGGAACATTCTTTAGCCATTACTATATTCACAATACAGCACCGACCATTTAACCTGATTTCACCTTAAACGTTAAATAACTTAACCATAAATTTGAGTGAAACAAACTTTACTTTGGTTGTTTGTTTCCATATGTCACTTTTTATTCATCTACAAATTAGGGCTTTAACTTTTGATCCATAATTGTAACAAAAAACTTCTCTACAAAAATAACAAACCTTGCGATGCACACACTTCACAAATATGGAACAAAAAGTCGAAGTACTGCTTTTCATTTTTTGTTTTGTTTTTAAACTCCATTATTTTTTCCCCTTTCAACATGCAATTTTTTGGACCAACCCCAATATTCTCAGCGAACATTTTCCTTGGGTCTATTGTAATAATACGGGGAAGAGGGTTTTCAGACAGCAGGAGAAATACCTGAGACACAAAACAATGATTATCTTGGGGCAAAAGCACTGAGAGCAGCCGTGTCACATTGTTGGAGGGGTTTTAGATCATTAGCCAGCCTCTCTGTTTTGCTGTAATACCCAGAAATGCTGCCTTTGTGATTAACCAAAGAGAGGCCATTTAGGCCTCATGGCCCTCGATAAAGGCCGGCTTTGGCTGGAGACATAACACAAACCCCTGCGCCATTCCACACAGGGCCCAGATCTCAAGGGCCCTTCACATTTCAAAACCACTACACCCCAAGCACAGCCACCTTTTGTGTGCAAGAGCAGCAGAAAAGAAAAGGAATTTGAACAGGAAGCAGCCTGAAAACCCATAATGGTGCTTCTGACAAAGAAGAGGAGTAGAGGAAGAAAAATCTTAATGAATTTAGCATCTTTCCAAGAAGGACACACTCTCCTGCTCTACGGTCTTGGCACATTTTGTTAACCCCCTCTAAATCAAAACCTGACTCTCCTGTAAATACAAATGCAAACAGAGTCACACCGGCGAAGCTTAAGCCTCGCTTAGCCGCTGTTCGGATGTCCCGGATAATGTGAAACTCATCATGGAATGACAAAAACCAGAGTGTGGCAGGCTTGGCCGAAACCCTCAAGAATGGCACATCCGAGGGAAGCAAGGCGTCTGGCCAGTCAAATCGATTCTGCTTATAGAGCCGTCATTTGATTAATGGCTCATGTGTGATGGCCTGCGCAGTGATACATGACAAGCCAATGGAAAGAAGATCCATGAATGCAAATCCACAGCCGTCGCAGGCCTAACTCCAAGAGGCCGGCCAGGTCACCCTGTCACCTGACCACTCTGTTCAAGCTGACTTTGAACCATTTGCATTTTCTTCTAATGGCACAGACCCGGGAGACCGGTCACTGATATCTTGTTTTTCTCGCCAATGCTGTTCTATTTGCATCTAATAAAACAATGAAAACAACCAATCCATCTAGATTTGTTTGTAGACTATTTGGGTGATTTGCAAGAAGGAAAAAAAAAGAAGAAAAAAAAAGAGGGACATATGCAATCCATAGCCCATTTTAATTGTATAAACATTAATCTGAATATAAATTATTCAGAGTAGGTGCCATATTGAATATGTCCTGATTGAAAGAGAGGTTGTCAAGGAAATGTAAAGTACAGTATGTACAGTACCTAGGTGTCGATCATTCAGTGACTAAACATTAATACTTCACATAAAGGAAAAACACAGGGATTACTTCGGAAATCATGGATTGCATGGCTGTGTATTGATTTTAGTTTCCGATTCACATACTCTCCATTAAATTTGTTTTATTTGATTAGATTCTAATTCTGATTCATTTGGGTATATATCACTTATAATGTCCAGTTCAATTGCAATTTATTTAGCAGATATAATAATCAACAACCAAAACTGAAGTAAACTTTGAGTAAAAGTAAAACAGCAATCTTGGGATTTTAAAAATCGATAGCAGGTATAATCGGTGTAGAACGCTACGGGAAGGATGGTCAAGGACGACACAGGAAACGGGGATCAATAACTGAAGGTAGGCTTTTATTGCCGTTTTACAAATAGTACTTAATAACAGAACTCATACAGCACACTGAGTTGCTTTTTGCTCACTCTCCCCACTGGAGGCTCGGAGTCTGCTTTTATGCCGCTCTCCTCGTCCTCACTGGAATTAGAGACAGGTGTTAGGCATAATTTAGCTCAGGTGTAAGCGCCCTTACCGCTTTCCTCTCCCGGACGGGCGCTTGACCACGCCCCCGCTGCCACAATCGGAAAATCTATATTTTTTACCCAGCCCCAACAGACTGTGATAAATAAACATGACTTTGGTTATTTTACGATGAAACACACTGAATATACAACACGTCTACCGCTCAAAATTTCTTCGTTCAATCGTGAAGAATAACTATTCAGTCTATGCTAACCGAGATCTAAAAAATGCAGCCTTGACTGGTGCCAATGTGAATAATATTCCTAGGAACAGAATATCACATGGTTTGACAAATGCTGAGAAATTACTGGGCTTTAGCCCGGTCTGGTGGAGCATCTGCAGAAGACCTGCATTCCTGAAAAAGATTCCCAGTTTGGGAATACTTTGATTTATTCTGTTACAACCATTCATGTCTTCTGTGCTCGTCCAGGTTTCCCAAACATGATCCTGTAAGAGCGTAGTTCATAGGAGGTAGGGATTAAGATGGGAGGGTGGAAACAAGGGATGAGTGGAAAGGAACAATGGCAGTGCCTCCACACTCAGGGGGAAGGCGCTGTCATGTCAAGCCCGCCTGTGCCAATTCTGAGAATTATCATTATTAAAATACACACTTTCAGAGAAGTAGAACTAGAAGTGGAAGGGGAGAAAAAAGAAAGGGGTGACCAGAAAGTGCCAGATAAAAGCAATCCTGGTGGACAAAGTGAAAACAAATTAAAGGAACCATTATAAAAACACAGATGCTGCAAAGAAAATAAACCTCACAAGATTTACTGTTTTCAGAAGAAATCAGACATTGGTGGAAACGCCATCAGTAGCCATTTCTGTTGGACTGCCTTTGCCTCCATTTTTTTTTCTTTCCCTTTTTCTCCTCAATTTGGAATGCCCAATTCCCAATGTGCTCCAAGTCCTTGTGGTGGCATAGTTACTAGCCTCGATCCAGGTGGTGGAGGACAAATCTCAGTTGCCTGCGTGTCCGAGACGTCAATCTGCGCATCTTATCGCATTACCGTGGAGGCTTCATGCTATTCTCTGCGGAATTCACGCACAACTCACGACGCACCCCACTGAGAGCAAACCACATTATAGTGACTACGAGGAGGTTACCCCTATGACTCTAACCTCCCTAGCAACCGGGCCAACTTGGTTGCTTAGGAGACTTGGCTGGAGTCACTAAGCACAACCTGGATTCAAACTCGCAACTCCAGGGGAGGTAGACAGCATATTTACTTGCCGAGCTACCCAGGCCCCCCTTTGCCTCTGCTTTTTACAGCATTTTTAGGATTGCAGTGTATGTGAAAATGGCAAACTGCCAGTCTTTTCCCCAACAACTAGTGAATGAAAGTGCTTTTAAAGTGACAGCAGAGATTTCCCCCTGCAAAGTTTTTGGGTTGTAGTACATGCTTTTCCTGTAGTACAGCATCCACTTTAATGAGCAGAAACACTATATGAAAATTCCTGACTGTTACCAGACTTTGTGCCTTTCACTGCAAGGACGGCAGAACTCAAACAAAAAAGTATGTTTTCTATTTGCCTCGTTCCATCTACTGATTTCATTGCAGAATTTGCCGTCTGATTACGAACTATTACATCATGACAAAAGTTGCATGATCGCATAATTCTGCATAATAGCAAAATAGTAACTTCTCAAAGAAAATGTGAAGGCACTCAGGCACATCATTTATTAAACAAAGTATGTCCAAACGTCCCTCTATGGGGCTGTCTGAAATCAGATACAATAGTTTACAAAATATCAGCAGTTACAACTCATCAGAGGAGCACCTTGGTGGTGACAGTGGGAATCTATACTCTTCTGTGGCTCAGATAACAGCCTTACTGAAACCATATGTGCGTGAGTTTATTTGCAAGGCAATTGCATGTGTGTGTGTAAGGAGGAAGCTCTGGATGTTTCACCTCAGATGAGCAGACTTCGTAAACTGTGCATGAGAAGATGAACAGGAAGGCGTCCGCCGACGCAATCAATGCACCTCAGCATATGGCTCTAATCAACAGCACGTAATCCGATCATGTCAATTTACTTATGGGTAAGTGGGGACCATATTCTCTGCTCCCAGTCATGAACGTTGCAGTGTAATTTCAGACATGTCTAAATTAAAATATATGCTGGTCTGTTGATGGAAAGGCACATTTTACTGAATAAATTGGAACTATTTTTATGCATCAGTAAATAAATAATTAAATATATATATATATAAATTATACTGCTAACATGTCCTTTTGTGCCCCATATTAGAAAGTAGGTCGTATGGGTTTGGAACAACATGAGGTTGAGTAAATGATTTTTTTATTCATTAAAATATTTTGTTGATCTTGTTATAACTGAACATTATAATTGGACAATTTACAAATATGAATAAACAGTATAATAATGGAATCTAATCAAGTAAAAAAAAAAAACTTTTAAAAGCAGTGAGACTACACCACAGTGTTGCAGCAGCTGAACGAAAAGGAAATGTATTAGAATTCCCTGCTTCTTGTGTCTGTGCCATGATGGATGTGTTAAACAGCATTGACAAATCATGTTTCCTTTAATTAATGTACAAATTCTCAATAATATTCTAAAAATGTCCTAGACCACAAATGCTATTTTCAATATCCAAACACACAAGCGGTAAGCTTACCCTGCCTGGACCAAGGACTATTTTACTCATTAATGTAATTAAAATATCCAGTGTCCAACTTCAACATCCACCCTGTGCAACTGCCAAAGTTCATAATTACAAATAACGTCTGAAAACGAAGATAATTTTGGCTGGTAGAAGCTTGAAAGCAACCTGGAAGAAATCTGCATAAATATAACTTTTTAAAGAGCCCACAATAAGACATTAAACCCTAGACAATTCATAATTGCTGGTCCTGATTTGAAAAAAATGGCAAAATATACACATCCTGCCATAAATGAGAAATGTAATCCATCTATTTGCTTACCATAAAATTATATTGTACAAACACAAACATTTCAATGCTTTAATTTGCTCAGTGACAATTGTGGTTTTGGTTTAAGTTATATGTAAAATGAGCTTGGCAAAAATACTTAGTTCATGTAAAAGACCTCAAAAACAGCCAATAAAGCTTTAAAAGTGAGTTAAACACATTCCAATAGCACAAGAAATTATTACAAAATAACACAATATACAAACATGCAACATACAAATTCTGAATCATGTTTGCTGTCAGGGAATGGAGGAATGCTGGACTGCATCATGGTACAGAGAAAATATCACTGTGGGACAGTGCAGGGTCTCGGGTCATGAGAAGTGTCAAAATCACATTTCCTCACAGTGGGAAAGGGCAGCGAAACATCATGGCTCACTCTGCCTGATAAAGACACGCCATCCCACTCGAAAACTTTTCGCATGAGAGCGAAACCAACAAAAAAAAATACATACCAGGCCACCCAGCAAAACAACAGTACAGCCCAAATTAGATGTTTACAATCGCTGTGCCAGGGGGCAAGACAACTAGTATGTTAGTAGGAGAAGCTAATATAAATTCATCAGAAATCCTATTATTTCTTTAAAAATATAAGTAGTAAAATATATATTATAGAATCTAAAAATATAAGCTAACAATTATTACACATTACACACTGATATTAGAAAAATGTCCAGTGAAATAGGGAAAACAACTTAATACACTTCTTAACAATAGCATTATAATAATATAATATATTATTATATATATATATACCAGCAAATACCTACTCTACTGAGATAAATATGGATACCGGTTTAATATTCTCTGGAAAGAGTTTTAACAACAAGGAAATGTATAAGTATTATTGTACTAAATGTAAAAAATAAATTAAAAAAATATACATAATTTATATTAAAATAAAATGATAATCAGATTTTTTAATTAAAACATTACATTACAAAATCAATAAATTACCTACAAATATATTAAAAGATCTTAAGCAAATTATATAAAAATCTAAAATAAACTGAGTCTTATAAGCAGAAGCCTCAGAGGAAACATTGATGTTTACTTTTAAGAGGAGGCCATTCAGGACATATCGCAGAGTAACTCCAGTCCTTTAGTTGGATTAGATTCATATCAAGACAAAACGTAGTGGCATGATTCTGGCCCAATTATTTTTTCCTCTCTCTGCCAGTGGAGTGGAACAAGCACTGGCTGCTTCAAATGAAACTGGACAGTAATAAAAAAAGCTGAGAACATACCGCCACACAGAGGCCTTGAGAGGTACTGCATTCAGCCAAGCTGCAGGAATACACAACACTTTGAAACCAGAGTAATAAATCTTTCGGATAGGGAGTCTGAATGGGACAGTACATGATGCAGGGCTGTGGTATGTTGAAACAAGAGCAGCACTTTGATGCCTGGGCTGATTGCATGACTGCTGTTTGAGAAGAGGAGCTGAGCTTTATCTTTAACAGTCAGACAGCCACAGTGACTCGACTCAAGGTTGCTATGATGGAATTTAAGAGTGTGTGTGCAGTGTGTGCCACAAACAAGGGAGGAGACAGTTTGTGATTACAGAGAGTGTGTTTGCTGGCCCTGACCGTGCAGATCAGATCTGATCATCTGGCTGTGTGTCCGACAGACACACACACACACATACATACACAGAGTAAACGAAAGAGATCTGTTGATTGTAAATGATTCGTCACAGGACACACAGTGAGTGTGACATGCTTTACCGCCACTCTAGCAGAGATGAAAGCAAAGACTTCTACCTTGCTCTATAGGCACCAAAGCCCTTACAACAAGAATGAAACATTAAATGGAATATGGAATGTCATTTAATTCCATACTTCATTTGCAGCTGAGCATCAGATATATGGCTTAAGCGTTACACACAAATATACAGTGGGGTTCAAATGTCCAGTGGATAAATTTGCATTTTGTTAAAGAGCTTTTTTCATTCAAAATTAAATTATCAGCTTTAACATTGTAAGAAATACTGAATTGAATAAAACAGGGATGTCAGAATTTTGTAAGATTTAGTATGTCCCCCTTTTGCTTTTATGAGAGCACTCAATCGGGAAACCTTATGATTCAAGGAAATATAACCTTTAGATACACATTTTTTACATCATCAATAAATAGTGACTCATAAATGTTTATAATATATATATATATATAAATATCTTAATATATTGTAATAATCTTTACAAATAATATTTGTTATGCATTTTACATCTTAAAATTTCATTGTTTAAAATTCATCCAAATTCTAAAACTTTATTTAGAGATTTAAATGAGGATACAGAAATCTGGACACGGACTTTTGAACTACACTGCATGCTATGATGTAAAATACAAGGAAAACGTTTCTGACACACAAAGCAGAATTTCCATGGACGGATTGGGACATGCACAGTTGGTCGGCATCTTCTTTTACAGCCATGGTGTTGAGGGAAAGCATCCATGATTCCCTGTGTTTTTTATTTACCATGATGAATAGCACAAACAGGCATTACAGATAAAACAAAACCCAAACAAGCTGTAAGTTGTCTTATAAATGACTCAAAGGAAGAAACTATTTTTTCAACAGAGGATTAACGGTTTCCTGTTGCACGTGGTTTTCATATAGTGTATATATACAGTTTACAGTATATATATATATATATATATATATATATATATATATATATATATATATACATACTACACACACATATACACACACACACACACACACACTCACCTAAAGGATTATTAGGAACACCATACTAATACTGTTTGACCCCCTTTCGCCTTCAGAACTGCCTTAATTCTATGTGGCATTGATTCAACAAGGTGCTGAAAGCATTCTTTAGAAATGTTGGCCCATATTGATAGGATAGCATCTTGCAGTTGATGGAGATTTGTGGGATGCACATCCAGGGCACGAAGCTCCCGTTCCACCACATCCCAAAGATGCTCTATTGGGTTGAGATCTGGTGACTGTGGGGGCCATTTTAGTACAGTCAACTCATTGTCATGTTCAAGAAACCAATTTGAAATGATTCGAGCTTTGTGACATGGTGCATTATCCTGCTGGAAGTAGCCATCAGAGGATGGGTACATGGTGGCCATAAAGGGATGGACATGGTCAAAAACAATGCTCAGGTAGGCCGTGGCATTTAAACGATGCCCAATTGGCACTAAGGGGCCTAAAGTGTGCCAAGAAAACATCCCCCACACCATTACACCACCACCACCAGCCTGCACAGTGGTAACAAGGCATGATGGATCCATGTTCTCATTCTGTTTACGCCAAATTCTGACTCTACCATCTGAATGTCTCAACAAAAATCGAGACTCATCAGACCAGGCAACATTTTTCCAGTCTTCAACTGTCCAATTTTGGTGAGCTCTTGCAAATTGTAGCCTCTTTTTCCTATTTGTAGTGGAGATGAGTGGTACCCGGTGGGGTCTTCTGCTGTTGTAGCTCATCCGCCTCAAGGTTGTGCGTGTTGTGGCTTCACAAATACTTTGCTGCATACCTCGGTTGTAACGAGTGGTTATTTCAGGCAAAGTTGCTCTTCTATCAGCTTGAATCAGTCGGCCCATTCTCCTCTGACCTCTAGCATCAACAAGGCATTTTCGCCCACAGGACTGCTGCATACTGGATGTTTTTCCCTTTTCACACCATTCTTTGTAAACCCTAGAAATGGTTGTGCGTGAAAATCCCAGTAACTGAGCAGATTGTGAAATACTCAGACCGGCCCGTCTGGCACCAACAACCATGCCATGCTCAAAATTGCTTAAATCACCTTTCTTTCCCATTCTGACATTCAGTTTGGAGTTCAGGAGATTGTCTTGACCAGGACCACACCCCTAAATGCATTGAAACAACTGCCATGTGATTGGTTGATTAGATAATTGCATTAATGAGAAATTGAACAGGTGTTCCTAATAATCCTTTAGGTGTGTGTGTGTGTGTGTGTGTGTGTGTGTGTGTGTGTGTATATAACATATTACACACACACAAATATTTTAGGAACTTGTGAAAAATATTGCATAGTGAGGATGTTTTAAAAAAATAATGCCATAAATAGTTTTCACTTATCTCTTAACATCATACAAAGTCCAGTAAACATAAAAAGCTAAATCAATATTTGGTGTGACCACCTTTGCTTTCAAAACAGCACCAATTCTCCTAGGTACACCTAGACACAATTTCTCTTGGTTCTTGGCTGCATATGCATATGCTGTATATATGTAGTATATGTAGTACTGTATATACTACAGTATATGTCGCATATATATATATATATATATATATATATATACACATATATATACACACACACACGTATACTGTATGTAGTATATATGCATATAACCATAGATGCATACTGTACATATAAATAAATACACACACACATATATATATACATATATACATATATACATACATATATATACATACATACATACATATATATATATATACACATACATATATACATATATATACATACATATATATATATACATACATACATACATACATACATACATACATACACATATATATATATATATATATATATATATATATACACAGTGAGGGAAAAAGTATTTGATCCCCTGCTGATATTGTACGTTTGCCCACTCACAAAGAAATGATCAGTTTATAATTTTAAATGGTAGATTAATTTGAACAGTGAGAGACAGAATAACAACAAGAAAATCCAGAAAAACAATGTCAAAAAAAGTTATAAATTGAATTGCATTTTAATGAGGGAAATAATATTCGACCCCTCTGCAAAACATGACTTAGTACTTGATGGCAAAACCCTTGTTGGCAATCACAGAGGTCAGACGTTTCTTGTAGTTGGCCACCAGGTTTGCACACATCTCAGGAGGGATTTTGTCCCACTCCTCTTTGCAGATCTTCTCCCAAGTCATTAAGGTTTCGAGGCTGACGTTTGGCAACTTGAACCTTCAGCTCCCTCCACAGATTTTCTATGGGATTAAGGTCTGGAGATTGGCTAGGCCACTCCAGGACCTTAACGTGCTTCTTCTTGAGCCACTCCTTTGTTGCCTTAGCCGTGTGTTTTGGGTCATTGTCATGCTGGAATACCCATCCACGACCCATTTTCAATGCCCTGGCTGAGGGAAGGAGGTTCTCACCCAAGATTTGATGGTACATGGCCCCGCCCATCAACCCTTTGATGCAGTGAAGTTGTCCTGTCCCCTTAGCAGAAAAACACCCCCAAAGCATAATGTTTCCACCTCAATGTTTGACGGTGGGGATAGTGTTCTTGGGGTCACAGGCAGCATTCCTCCTCCTCCAAACACGGCGAGTTGATTTGATGCCAAAGAGCTCGATTTTGGTCTCATCTGACCACAACACTTTCACCCAGTTCTCCTCTGAATCATTCAGATGTTCATTGGCAAACTTCAAACGGACCTGTACATGTGCTTTCTTGAGCAGAGGGACCTTGCGGGCGCTGCAGGATTTCAGTCCTTCACGGCGTAGTGTGTTACAAATTGTTTTCTTTTGTGTCCCAGTTGCCTTGAGATCAATGACAAGATCCTCCCGTGTAGTTCTGGGCTGATTCCTCACCGTTCTCATGATCATTGCAACTCCACGTGGTGAGATCTTGCATGGAGCCCCAGACCGAGGGAGATTGACAGTTCTTGTGTGTTTGTAACATTTACCTTGTCTCGTTTTGCCCTTACCTCTTCTTTGCCCATTTTGTCCCTTTTCGTCTTCCGTAAGTTTTACTTTTGTCCATTGTTTAGCTCCACAGTCCCCTTGTTAGCGTTCATGTTCTCTGTTATTAGTTTCACCTGCACCCGCCCCCTCTGGCTCTCGCGCTCGCTCACAATCACCAGAGTATTAGTTTCACCCGCACTCGTTCCAATCACTAGATTATTAGTCTCACCTGCACTGTTCGTTTTCCCCTATATATACGCTGCCCCTTCGCTTCACTCTTGTTGGTTATTGTTTAGTTTACCCCTTCGCTTTGCCAGCTCTAGTGTTCCCCTAGCTTCCCCCTGTCTTTTCCTCTCGCTTGTTTTGTTTTGTCATACTCTGATTCCCCGGCTTTGACCTTACGCTCCCCTCGACTACTCTTCTCTGGATTTGCCCTTTTGTACTGTTGCCTGCTTTTTGAATAAAGCTGTTTTACCCCGACATTGTGACTGTCTCAACTTGTGTTCGTTACAGTGTTTCTTGCATTTGCGAATAATCACACCAACAGTTGTCACCTTCTCACCTAGCTGCTTGGCGATGGTCTTGTAGCCCATTCCAGCCTTGTGTAGATCTACAATCTTTGTAGATTGTAATTCAATTCACAAATGTAAATTGTTCCTGACATCCTTGGACAGCTCTTTGGTCTTGGCCATTGTGGAGAGTTTGGAATCTGATTGATTGATTGATTGATTGATTGATTGATTGATTGCTTGCTTCTGTGAACAGGTGTCTTTTATAAAGGTAACAAACTGAGATTAGGAGCACTCCCTTTAAGAATGTGCTCCTAATCTCAGCTTGTTACCTGTATAAAAGACAACTGGGAGCCAGAAATCTCTGATATAGAGGGGGTCGAATACTTATTTCCCTCATTAAAATACATTTAAATGTATAACATTTTTGACATGCGTTTTTCTGGATTTTGTTATTCTGTCTCTCACGGTTCAAATTAACCTACCATTAAAATTATAGACTGATCATTTCTTTGTCATTGGGCAAACGTACAAAATCAGCAGGGGATCAACTACTTTTTTCCCCTCACTGTATTTTCCCATATATATTTATATAGTATGGGTGTTCAAACAATATTGCAACGCTCACTGTACCAAACGCATTATAGTGTAATTAAACCAATCTGTGCAATATTGAGAGCTGCGGAATAGTCTCCAATCGCGCAGAGGCGACGCTGAGCACTCACAGGAAAACAGAGCAAGGGTGTTATGTCCTGGTGCTATAGTACATAAAACGTGTTTTATTTACGACGACATCACCAAGCAACTCTGTGGATTTGTGAGGCAAAAACAGCAGCAGTAAGTATAACAGCCACCTCTCCCAGCCAACACGGAGTGTGACATGCACAGCATGAATCAAAAACAGCAACAATTGCTTATTTAAAAAACTAAAACCACAAGAAACCCGCGATTACATTAGACATATAATTATCTGCTTTTGACTTCAAAATGTAAACAGCTTTGAGAACAACACTTAAGCAAATGTTAAAGGCCGGTAATAATTGAGGTAAAGTTTACATGCAAAGCGAAATGGGGAAGAGGGCAAGAAAAATTATATACGTCGATTTGTGCTTAAGCCAATAAATAATATTGGATAACGTACATATATTGATACGCACTGTATTTGCTAAACATTTTTGGGTGCTCGTATATGTATGTATGTATGTATGCATGCATGCATGCATGCATACACACACACACACACACACATACATATATATACACACACGCACACACGCACGCACGCAAGCCTGCACACACACAGCCAGAACATTAAAACCACCTGCCTAATATAGGCATAATTCTACCTGCTCTTATGGAAAGAAATTGGTCATTTTATTCACCAAAGTGGCAATTTGATGGGATTATTTATCTGTTGTCCAATGTCTGTTTCTTTGCCCACTCAAACCTTTTATTTTTGTTTTACAAAAGTGGCTTTTTCTTTGCAATTCTTCCCATAAGACCTGCACCCCTGAGTCTTCTCTTAACTGTTGTACATGAAATTGGTGTTGAGCCGGTAGAATTCAATGAAGCTGTCAGCTGAGGACATGTGGGGTGTCTATTTTCTCAAACTAGAGGAAGTGAACTTATACTCTTGTTTAGTTGCACATCTGGCCTTCCACATCTCTTTCTGTCCTTGTTAGAGCCAGTTGTCCTTTGTCTTTGAAGACTGTAGTGTACACCTTTGTATGAAATCTTCCGTTTTATTTGGCAATTTCAAGCATTGTATAGACTTCATTCTTCAAAACAACGATTGACTGATGAGTTTCTAGAGAAAACGGTTTCTTTTTTGCCATTTTTGACCTAATATTGACCTTAAAACATGCCAGTCTATTGCATACTGTGGCAACTCAAAAACAAACACAAAGACAATGTTAAGCTTCATTTGACAAAACAAATAGCTTTCAGCTGTGTTTGATATAATGGCAAGTGATTTTCTATTACCAAAGTAGCAATTTAGCATGATTAATCAATGATAATGTGTTTGAGTGATGGCTGCTGGAAATGGTGCCTGTCTAGATTTGATCAAATATGATTTTTTTTTTTCAAATAGTGATGCTGTTTTTTACATCAGTAATGTCCTGACTTATTCTTTGTGATCAGTTAAATGCCACTTTGGTGAATTAAAGTACCAATTTCCTTCCGTAAATGCCAAATCTGTACATTATTCCAAACTTTAGGCTGCCAGTGTAAACTGTATATTACATTAGCTAAACGGCATCAAGGTTAGCCAAACTTTAGCTAAACAGCATCAAGGACTACTAAGGTTTTTTAAAACACAATCTTGTTAGCTCAAAACTGATGAGGACCACCATAGTACAGATGACCAAATGCAACGCAGCAAAAAAAAATAATAATAATAATATTTATTATTTTCCATTGCACTACTCACATCCATATATGTATAGCATGGTTATCATTAACTAATTGGAAGAAAATCATGGAATACAACAACAGTGGCACTTGAAAAAGCATTAACATTCACTTTCCTTGTAATAGAGATAGATAGAATTAAAATAGATTTACCAGAAAGTTATCTCCTAAACTTGAAACTAATAAATGAACTGTCTGTTTACACTGAACAAAGAATGACTTGTTGATTTATCTAACAATACCAAGAATCTCAGGAGAGGGGGGATGTGGCTCCGTAAATAGAGAGGCAAAAACCCACAGATAAACTGGGAGAGGAGAAAGCCTAATTGCGGTTTCTATTTTTACCTTTGAAGGATGTGTCCTTCTCTAGTTCCTTCGCTAAATCAATGAGTTGTCTCGGCAGACAATCGCAAGCCTACTGTTGTGACTACTGTGCAGCAGCATTTCTTATCAATTATTTATTTCTGCCAGCTCCTTTCAAGCTCATAGTCCCCAAATTTAACAAAACAGAAGGAAAAGCAAACGGAAAAGGACGCAGATAGCTTTTTGTCTTTTTGTGTCTGATAACTAACATTTGTTGCAAAGTTTGCGGAAAAGGATTTAATAGTGCAAAAACTACAAAAACAATTTTTATGATTTTTTGATAACGCAAAATGCAGTTTCTTTGGAAGGAAAATGTCAAACAAAAGTATTTGGAAGAAATCCTGTTGTGTCTTCATATTGTTTAGCAAATAAATGGTGCTGTCTTTCAAATTAGAATACTTTTTCCCTTAAATTCAATTAAAAATAGTCTCAATAGCAACACAAATGTTTTATTCTAATATATTAGGAGAATTGCTTTTGTTTACTTTGGCGTGAAATTTAACATATTATTTAGAGAGTATGAAGTGTAGTCATCAAGTGATTTTGTAATACAGCTGAACCCTAAAGAAAATAGTTGAGAAATGGAGCAAAACAGCTCTAAGTATGAGCCCATAGGAGAGGCCCTTAGGGACCACGTGAAGTGCAGACAACTTTGTCTCTTTTCCACAAACTGATTCATCTTAATTCAAAAGCCACATCCTGCAATCCTCCCGTCTTTTGGCTTAAGGAATTATAGAATGATCCTTGAGGTTATAAAATCTGGACAGTGCAAGTTTGGCTGAATGGTGCACTGTTCCAGGCTGCTGTTTCGTAGATTCCTCCATCCTGTTCCCTTTCCAAAAAATGTCACCTCAGAACACGTCGTCACAGTGGCTCAGCAGACGAAGGCTTATAGGACTAATTGTTGACAGGTGGTTCAAATGCCCTGCTTTGAAAAGTCAGTCTGATTTACGACAGTCTTTTGAGGCTCACTTTCACGGGTGCTAGTAACCATTTCTACACGAGACAACATACATTCCCGCAATGTGATGTCACACCCTTGCTCGACTCAAAGTGGAAACAGACAAAAAGTTACTAAAACATTTCAAGACCGCACCAAAAAAGATGAGTTATGGGTAGAGCTGTCAAACTTAATAAAAAATGTATGTTATGCCGATTCGTTTTTAGAATTAAATATAATTTATTTTGCAAATTAAATAGAATTTATTTTGTAAATAAAATAATTCCAGGATATTACACATTATTATGGAAGGCACAGAATCAAATAGACATTACAAAAATTGTAACTTTAGAACTCAATCTTTTTGTTTGTTTTTATTTTCATGTCATTCAGCATGATCGCAGGCTTGCTTCAATTGTTACCATGGTTGTAAAATTTTTATGAAACTCCTAATTTACATAAAAGGTCAGGGAGCATGATTCATTGCATTCATATTTTTTGCCCTGTCTGCCATAATTATGTAATGTTTATCTATTTTGGGTTAGGGTTATAGATATACCTGCGATGGACTGGCGACCTGTCCAGGGTGTCCCCCGCCTTTCGCCCAATGTTAGCTGGAATAGGCTCCAGCCCCCCGCGACCCTGTACACAGGATAAGCGGTTGACGATGGATGGATGGATGGATGGTTATAGATATACTGATTTGATTTGGCAACACTACCCATAACTCATCTTTTTGTGAGGGTGCTGCTTCAGACACTACCAGAAGCCAGACAGGTTGCTGGAAATATAAAACAGGAAGTACCACTGGAAGGGAGGTGGCCAGCACTTCAGTCATAGTGTGTTGTACGGCCATGGCCAAAAGTATTGGCAGTGACATAAATTTTGTGTTTTGCCAAGTTTGCTGCTTCAGTATTTGTAGATGAATTTTTCACGTTTCTATGGTATATTGGAAAACAATGATAAGCATTTCATGAGTTTTAGAGGCTTTATTGGCAAAAACATTCAATATATGCAAAGAGTCAATATTTACAGTGTTGAACCTTGTTCTTCATAACCTCTGCAATTCGCTCTGGCCTGCTGGATATCAGCTTCTGGGCCAAATCCTGACTGATGGCGATCCATTCTTGCTTTATTAGTGCTCTGAGTTGATCACAATTTGTGGGCTTCTGCTTGTCCACTCGCCATTTGAGGATTGACCACAGGTTCTCTATGGGATTAATATCCGGGAGTTGCCTTACCATGGATCCAAAATTTAAATGTAATGATCTCCGAGCCACTTCATTATCACTCTTGCCTTGTGACATGGTGATCCATCATGCTGGAAAATGCACGGATCATCAACAAATTGCTCCTGGATAGTTGGGAGAAGTTGCTCTTGCAGGACGTTTTGATGCCATTCTTAATTCATGGCAGTGTTTTTAGGCAGAATTGTGAGAGGTCACACTCCCTTGGATGAAAAGAAACTTCACACATGGATGGTCTCAGGATGCTTCACTGTTGGCACGACACAGGACTCATGGTAGCGTTCACCTTTCCTTCTCCGGAATATCGATTTTCCAGATGTCCCAAACAGTCTGAAGGGGGCTTCATCAGAGAAAATAACTTTGCACCAGTCTTCTGCTATCCAATCCTTGTACTTCATGCAGAATTTCAGTCTGTCCTTGATGTTTTTCTTGGAGAGAAGTGGCTTATTTGCTGCCCTTCTTGACAACAGGCCATTGTCCAAAAGTCTTCGCCTCACTGTGCATGCAGATGCACTCACACCAACCTGCTGCCAATATTGAGCAAGCTCTGCACTGATGGTGACACGATTCCATAGCCGACTCCTCATGAGGAGACGGTCCTTGCACTTGCTGGACACTCTAGGACGTCCTGAAGCCTTCTTCACTGCAGTTGAACTTCTCTCCATGAAGTTTCTGATGATCCGGTAAATGGTTCTTTCAGGTGCAATATTCTTTGCAGCATTTTCCTTGCATGTGAGGCCATTTTGATGCAAAGCGATGATGGCTGCATGTCTTTCTTTAGAGGTAGCCATTGAGAACAAGAACACAATAATTGGAAGCACTTCTTCCGTCCTTTTATAGCAAACAGTCTGCTCTTATTATCCAATCAGAATGATAGTGATTTCACCTGACTGGCACTTGTTCACACTTTCCCAGGTGCTGCTTATATGATTAGTGAAATTATGTTAGCTGGTCATTTTGTGCCAGGGAAAAAAAACTGTGAAATTTGAGTGGGTTTTTTTTTAAATGCATCTGATCACTCTGCACAATAACGTAGAAACAATGTGAATCAACACCACAACAACTGAAGCAGAAAACTTTGCGAAACTTTTTATGTCACTGCTAATAGTTTTGCAGCTGTGACTCAGGTGGTAGAACGGGTTGTCCACTAATCGCTGGGTTGGTGGTTCGATTCCCGGCCCACATGACTCCACATGTCA
Source organism: Xyrauchen texanus (assembly GCF_025860055.1). NCBI lineage: Eukaryota > Metazoa > Chordata > Actinopteri > Cypriniformes > Catostomidae > Xyrauchen > Xyrauchen texanus. The sequence goes on along the minus strand of NC_068313.1, from coordinate 23,789,634 downwards.
AAGTGTCCTTGGGCAAGACACTTAACCCCAAGTTGCTCCCAATGGCAGGCTAGCACCTTGCATGGCAGCGCTGCCGTCATTGGTGTGTGTGAATGGGTGAATGAGACGCAGTGTAAAGTGCTTTGAACACCGCTAAGGTTAAAAAGGCGCTATATAAGTGCAGACCATTTACCATTTGCAGAACATTTTGTCCACAGCTGGTCAGTTTTTTAGAAGACTTTGGGTGACAGAGTAAGAGAGTGTCTTTTGAACCCTTTGAAAAGACTTTGCAAACACCCCATAAGAAACCAGTCTCTACCGTCGATATCATTGTGGCACATTCAGCATGTACGGGGAATTGATTAATTAGACCTATGCTATGTGGACTGGAAAATGTTGATGGGTACATAATACTCGCAGGCATGTTAGCTCCTGTGATAATCAGCACAGAGATGAGAAAAGTATGTGTGCGTGTTAATCTACGTAACAGTCAGAGGTGGTCAGTGTCAGTGCTTGCAGCCAGGGACAGTGTTTGACAAACATCACAGTATTGTGACAGAGGTCAATGGGCTCAACCACAAGGTCTGCTGGAGTGACTTGATTAAGCCCGAATGACCAGGATACAATGACTTACCAATCACAGGTAAAGACAGGTTTTTGTTTTTCTGTTTCTGAAGGAGTCCAATATGGCATATATAATTGTGTGTGTTTAAGAATAAAGTGTGTTAGCTCACCGTGTAGTGGTGATCCAGAAGGGCTACTAGAGAGGCCAGGAACGGGGCTACATCGGCCGCTCTGTTTGCTGCTTAGCTCCTGTTCAATCTCCTCCAGTCCGGCGCTTTTCTGGAAACGGCTCATACGATTGACCACACGTGGAGACATGTGGGTGCGTGCGCATGGCGCTCCGCCATAAGGGTTGATGGGAAAGACATGTGAGGTGCCACGAAGAGTGCTGATGACCACCCAGCGACAGTCGTGGCTGAAGCAGATGTCCTGCACCTAGAGTGATAGAAGAAAATGGGTAAGGAGCTTAAAAACCTTGTGCGGTGTTGGTTGGGGAAACAACTGGATCTATAAACACAACAGGTATACAAAGCATATCGTTTATTAAAACTTCACTACAGGATATTGGTTGAGAGTAGGAGGTAGAAGTTTTTTTTTTTACCATGTGCAACCCTACATCCACATGCATAAACATTGTATTTTGGCTTTAAATTCATTTAAACTGACTGAGCAATGTTCACAACACACTAGACTGTCATTTAAAGTGCTTATACAGGCACAAAGCCAACTAAAGTGCCTCTGGTAAGAAACTGCTTTAAGTTTTTTCATTGAAACCTCCTTGGGTGTAAAGAGTAGTGTCTTTCGTTTAGTTTGATATGCTGCTTTAAATGTATTATTTTTCATGTGTCAGCACTCTGACAAACAAAATGTCCACATTTGTGTATTTTGGGACATTATTCCCTCAAAAGTTGAAAAACAAGTTAGTTACTTGGAACAACTTTCAACATTAACACATCAGTGGGTCATTTCACTTACATCTTGTTATATTTTATTTTAGCACTGTACAATAAGGTTCTATTCAGTAACATGAGTAAATGCATTCCTATATTTACTGTGCATTTTCACATTGAGAATCAATGGGTTTATCTAAAAGCTGATAACTGTTGCTTTCAGAGGCTTTATATGAAGTTAGGATTAAAATGAGCATTTCAAACTGTTCTGAGACCAGCAGGCAGACAGCACACTGGAGGTTAAGTAATTCACTAAATAGGGAGCAAAGAGCTTTCTATGCAGCTAAGTGCATAAACTTTCGACTAAAAGTTTAGTTTCAGGCAGCAGATGAAGTTTGGACCACTCAACCTGTTTGACAGACATGGGAAATGGTCATCAACACTTAGATTCAGAATTTATCATGCTTAATTTTATGGTTGCAGGTGACCGGATGATACTGGCCATTACTTTAATAAGAATGATTAATTCAGCTTTCAAGAAAATCAGCTGCAATGTCTTTAATGTCTCAAAAACATGAATAACCAACACTCTTGGAAACAAATACAAAACAAAATAAAAACATATTTGATAAAAAAAAAAAATATATATATATATATATATATATATATATATATATATATATATATATATATATTTCTATAGCTTGGTGTGATTTAAAATTTCATAACTTTGTCCAGCTGTCAACATATGTGGACATCAGTTTTTAGGGGAAACTATTTTCTCTAGATTTTATTTTTATTTTTACTTATTTACAAATCATAAAGGGAATGGGAAATGCACACAGCAGTCACTCTCAGGATGTTAACACATTACAGCAATACCTTCCTACTTTCAGAGACTTAAGGAATGCTTTGTGTCTTTTCTTTTTGTAACTCATAGGTGTTGTTATATTTTCATAAAGTTTCTGGCAAAGAAGAACAGATAAAATCTTCCAAAAATGTGTCACGGAACAGTTGAAAGGAATGAGAGAGAGCTGTTGATAATAACGCCAACGTGTTGGGTGGAGAAGTTCCAAGCTGATCACCAGATCTCGTTATCGACACGAAAAACCTGAAATTTCAAACCATTGACCTCAAAAGCATCTTACCACACATTACCACAGCCTATAGCACATCCTGTGCATTCTAAGGAGGCATAAACATAGGATGCATTTTTGTGTTTTGCTTGCACTATTTTTAGCACTATCAGTGGTCTATGTCCCCATGTGTAAAATAGATGATATTGGTGTTGTGTCATGTCCCACCATTTTTCAACACCTCAGTGTTGTATTTTTAAGATGCTGTGCAAAATTAAGAATGACTTTTAAAAACATTTTTCAAGAACCTTGTATTCGGATTCATACTTTAATTTCGACACAAAAACACTTTCTTTGTGAACACCTCTCAACACAGATCTCTAAACAGATTGATGGACCATTGCCCAAGAAGTGGTCCAGATTAAAGGAAAGCCAGGGAGATAAACCAAAACAAAATGTCCAAAGCATGTATGTATATCAAGAAATCTTACACTTGGAGTTACCACAGGTCATCAGCAAGGTACACCTAATGGCTTTTTTATGGCAGTTTTTTTATGGATAGTGATCAGTTACTGGAATGCAACTGTCTGATCTGATTCTAGGTCATTCTGCACTATCAGTCTCAGATCAGTTTAAAGGGTGTACACACAAATTCAGAGAGGAGCGATGACTGAAAATCAGTGACCACTTCCTGGTCAGAAGTGATATCATTCCATTTCATTGTTTTGTATGTTTTTTCACATAGCGCCTGATCCACTTAGTTATCAGTGAAAAAGATGCAGAAATGAGAATTATCAGGTGACCAAACAAAGGATTGCAGATGGATTTACTCATCTCAGATGACTTTCTCTCTTATTAAGCACACAAAGGACATGTTCTTATAAATATTGTGTTCCGACTTTTCAATACAATAGCAGTTGATTGCTACTCACTTTAAAGCTTTTAAAGGGACCCCAAAGTATCAAAAGTAGTTAGTGCGGACTACCATTGTACTGAAAAGATGGACTGGTATTTTCATTAAGCCATCTCCTTTGTATTCTGTTTTGGAAAGAAAGTCATACATGTTTGGACCAACATGAAGGTGAATAAATAATGAAAATTGAAATCAATTTCCATTTTTGGGTGACCTATCCCTTTAATTAGAGAGAGGGAACAAAACAAATTAGCTTTTTGGTCAGTCAGGTAATGCTAAAACAGCTAAAACAGTGTATGGCCCCAGGCGATGACGGCCATCAGTGGTGGCTTACAGTATTTACCTTCACACACAGTAAGGTCAGTCCTGAGAGCAAACTGGTAGTCAGAACAAGCACAGTCAGCCAGCCAGCCAGCCAGATAAGGCTGGATGCCTGCGTCCACTCACAAGGCATTATCACTCCATTTATTTGTTCAGCTCAAGATAATGCATCTTGGAGGGTGCTTGCTTTCTGCAGTTTGTGCTGTTTACAATTCCAGATCAAAGCCAATGCATGGCCAGGCAGCAAACCTGGCATGAGCCGGTGACACATTAACCAACTTTCTCATCTCAGCAGAGCTGCGGGCCACACTGGAGTGGAGAATGAGAATGTTTTACACGCTCCGTTCCAGATGCCTGCCATGCCTAGAGGTGCTGGCTAAGGTAATCACACCTTCACAATAAGCAGAAGCAGCAAGAGGAACTTAAACATCACCCACAGGCCAGTACCCAGCCTGCAATTGTGCATTTTGTGACCAGGCACAGAGTGCACTTCAAGGGTAAAGGGATAAAGCAATATATGAATAAAGAAAAGGGATAAACCTCCTGAAATAGACATAATATATAAAGTCCAATATGAGTTAAAAACTACAAGTCTTCCTTATAGACATAACACCTGACTTGGCTTTATACATTTGCATGGCACTCATAGGCAAATAATATATGGTGAAAGAGTTTTTATTCCAATGTAGTGTTAATATTTGTAATGTAAAAATTTTAACTGGGGGAAATATGTCTGGCATGCTTTTAGAGATCAGGCTGAGACAGAATGTGTCAGTGTGAATGTGAGTGTGTGAGTTCTATGAACTAGAGCAGAGATCAGGTTTGTGTGCGTTTCCAAACATGACACAAGCCAAGAAAGTAAGGGTCTATGCCCTTTCGGGATAAATATTAGTTCTACTTAAGCAAATAAAACCTTACAATTTGCCAGCTAAAGGAGATATTCGGGGGGAACAGCTGCAAGGCTAAATGGATGAAACAGCTTTTAGGAGAGAGGAAAACTAAATCACTGCAGTTATTTCCCAAACTGATTTGTGCAATAGACTAATAGATCACAAAAGTAAATTAAACTTTAGAGCACCCAGATAGATTACAAACCCTTGGCAGTCGCTAATGATCAGATCATGTCCTTAGATGTCCGCTTAAACTATTCAACTATTCAAAAAGACCTGTACACCATATAGTCTTATCCTCACTTTAGAAGTTGTTTTAATAATTACAGTGACAAATAAAAACAAACAGAAAATCATATAACTGGTAGTTGACATGAAATATCACAGATGGCCAAGTCCTGATTTGTGACATGCTATATTTAATCTAAAACACATTTTACCAACATTTGTTTAATTTTTGTATAATTAGAGGCATGCTGTTTTTATGACTTAATATTAATTGAGAGACTAAAATATATATATATATATATATATATATATATATATATATATATATATATATATATATATATATATATATATATATATATACACACACACACACACACACACACACACACACACACACACACATACAGGCGTATGCAAAAGTTTAGGCACCCCTGACAATTTCCATGATTTTCATTTATAAATAATTGGGTGTTTGGATAAGCAATTTCATTTTGCTGATTTGAAGTGGTGGTGGTGTAGTGGTCTAAAGCACATAACTGGTAATCCGGTAATCAGAAGGTTGCTGGTTCGATCCCCACAGCCACCACCATCGTGTCCTTGAGCAAGGCACTTTTTACAGGGATTGTCCCTGTAATAAGGGCTCTGTAAGTCACTTTGGATTAAAGTGTATACCAAATACATAAATGTAAATGTAATTTTGATCCATCAAATAACTGAAGGACATAGATGAAATTAGACAGGTACATAAATTTGGGCACCCCAACAGAAATATCACATCAATATTTAGTTGAGCCTCCTTTAGCAGAAATAACAGCCTCTAGACCTGTAATGAGTGTCTGGATTCTGGATGAAGGTATTTTGGACCATTCCTCCTTGCAAAACATCTCCACTTCAGTTAGGTTTGATGGTTGCCGAGCATGGACAGCCCGCTTCAAATCACCCCACAGATTTTCAAATGATATTCAGGTCTGGGGAATGGGATGTCCATTCCAGAACATTGTACTTGTTCATCTGCATAAATGCCAGAGTAGATTTGGAGCAGTGTTTTGGGTCGTTGTCTTGTTGAAATATCAAGCCCTGGTATAACTTCAACTTTGTGACAGATTCCTCTACATTATTCTCAAGTATCTGCTGATATTGAGTGGAATCCATGCGACCCTCAACTTTAACAAGATTCCCAGTACCGGCCACACAGCCCCACAGCATGATGGAACCTCCACCAAATTTGACTGTGGGTAGCAAGTGTTTTTCTTGGAACGCTGTGTTCTTTTGCCGCCATGTAAAACGCCCCTTGTTAGGACCAAATATCTCAATCTTTGTTTCATCTGTCCACAGCACCTTCTTCCAAAATGAAGCTGGCTTGTCCAAATGTGCGTTTGCATACCTGAAGCGACTCTGTTTGTGGCGTGTGTGCAGAAAAGTCTTCTTCCGCATCACTCTCCCGTACAGCTTCTTCTTGTGCAAAGTGCGCTGAATTGTTGAACGATGCACAGTGACACCATCTGCAGCAACATGATGTTGTAGGTCTTTGGAGGTGGTCTGTGGGCTGTTTTTGACCATTTTCACCATCTTTCGCCTTTGCCTCTCCGATATTTTACTTGGCCTGCCACTTCTGGCCTTAACAAGAACTGGTGCCTGTGGTCTTCCATTTCCTCACTATGTTCCTCACAGTTGTCACTGACAGCTTAAATCTCTTTTTGTAGCTTTGATAGCTTTTTGTAGCCTTCCCCTAAACCATAATGTTGAACAATCTATGTTTTCAGGTCATTTGAGAGTTCTTTTGAGGCCCCCATGTTGCCACTCTTCAGAGGACAGTAAAAGAGAACAACTTGCAATTGGCCACCTTAAATACCTTTTCTCATGATTGGATGCACCTGTCTATGAAGTTCAAGGCTTAATGAGCTCACCAAACCAATTGTGTGTTCCAACAAAAAGACAAGGGTGCCCAAATTTATGCACCTGTCTAATTTTGTTTTGATGCATATTGCACATTTTCTGTTAATCCAATAAACCTCATTTCACTACCGAAATATTACTGTGTCCTTCAGTTATTTGATAGATCAAAATGAAATTGCTGATCCAAACACCCAATTATTTATAAATGAAAATCATGGAAATTGTCAGGCCTTGCCAGTCACCGCAATAATATACACTTTCTCATATGGATTAATAAAGATTTTAACATTTGTTAACTACTGAAATACAATGCAGTGTCAGGCCTTGCAGTAAAAAAAGATCCCTATAAATCATTAAAAATAATAATAATCTAGGAAAAAAAAAAAAAAAAAAAAGAGTAATATATATAAAAACATTTTTATGGTCAAACGTACATTTAAATTAGTGCCCATTTTGAAAATCATAGTCACCAAAAGCTCAAGTGAAGCTAAAACGCAACAAGCATTTAGCTACCTATTGTAAATGGACACAATCAGAAGTCCAATTCTGTTTCAAATAAACCTTAAGTTGATTCTGGAACTATCATTCATATAGCTGTGCTGAAATGTAAAAAAATAAATCAAATGCAGGCTCTTCTGTGCTTTCAACAGCATATTTACAGGAATTAAAGAGAGAGTGGTTCTGAAGACGCAAGATGTTGTAATATGGTGACCTAGTGGGAATGTTCTCTGGCTACGACCTCATAGCCAAAGTTACAAGCCCCAAGCTTGATCCTGAGGTGCAACAGTAAAAGCTCCGTTCAGGAGCACAATCTAAGCTCTCACAATCTATCGGAGCTATTTTTAGCAACTTTTCTTAAGCTTTATATATATATATATATATATATATATATATATATATATATATATATATAGTATGTTTTTTTTTTTTTTTTTTTCAATCTTGGTTATTGAAAACACATTGGAAAGACTAATAGTTTCAGGTCTTCGGATTCCAGAGTGTTGAAAACTAAACGTGGGAGCCACAGGGGAGGGAGTTTCAGAATAAGCAAATATGTACTGCTGAGAACACAAAGATTCCACGTGGGTAAACGTAATTTTGTTTTGTACTGGGGTTCTCCAAATTAACCTTTGTAGTTTAAAACAGTTGAACAGTAACTAGATCTTTAAATAACCACAAAAGAGCATGTTAACAAATACTAAAACAAAAATTAAAACATTTTCATTGACTGAAATAAAGCTGAACTAAACAAATTTTCATGACTCTAAAACCAATAAAATAAAACGTCAACACATTCAGTTTTGTTATGAATAAAAAGGTCATTACAATATGTGAAACATTAACAACCTGTCTTCAAAAAACATGAAAATGCTACTACTTTAGATAGCAATAACCCTAAACGTCCCGATGAAATGTAACGACGGCAGACCAAAAATAATAAAACTAAAGTAAAAATCTATAGCTATTAAAACTAAACTAAAACTATCATAGAGTGAAAACTAAAAACTAAACTAAATTGAAATGGACATATTGAAATTAAAAATTCAAAACTAGAGTAACCCTGACTTGTATTACCCTACATCCTCCAAAAAAGCCAGAGCCATTTCAGACAGCAGTGCAGTCTTCTTCTGTGTGTGGAACTCAGTGGTACCAAGACTCCTCACTTGACAGTATTTAGACAACACACAGGGATTCACGGACGATGAAAAGCATGTTCATATTGCGCATTTCCAGAGATGTATAAGCACAAGCAACCGTAAACAGTTGTGGGTGGCCCAACAAGACTTTAAATGATTATGCTAATGATTAAAAGAGTCCGGAAAGGCAATATTTCACCTCAATAACTCCCCCGAAAATAGCGTGAGTGTACATAAGCATGTGTATGTCAGCGAGGGATGGGAGGGGGAGCTTTGAAGTTTGACTTAATATCCCACACTGCCCATGTATTATTTCAATGCAAGACAGTTTGTTTTATTGTTGATACATCCTCCATTTGGAGGATACAAATTTATGTGTCAGAGTTTGTGCATGTGTGCTAAAGATGAAGAGATTGAAAAAAATAGCAGATGGGCAGCATGGTAAGTACCGTGCTGCTTACGAATCCCAAAGAAAAGGTTTTTATGTAAATGTATGTGAATGTGTACACATACTGTATTTTCTTACCTTAGCCTCAGTCTCTCCTCTGTGAAGTGTGTACAAATGATGAACCGCACTTTGGGAAGATGCCCATGGGTGAGTCACGATTTGAAAAACGTGGAAGTCATGGCCAAGTGTGTCTGCAGTCACCAACAACATACCTGTAGATCAGAGATAAACTTCCAATCATTTATCAATTCACCAAATGGGTTTTGATTGAAACTAAATAAAATAAAATAAAAAAGCAACTCTTCCCATATTTTTGTAACCCAGGAAGGAGCCTTATCCTTGCACAAGTAGACATAGCCAAACAAGTAACAGAACACAGGTGTCACAAGACAAATTTGTAAAAGTTGTAGTTCTTTTAAACAAAAAATGTGGCACTCATGCATGAGATTCTGAAAAAACAGCAAGACACGGCACAACGGTCAAGGATGTTTGTCTAGCACGTTTGTATAGAAAAACAATAGAAAATAGACAGTGTGAACAGAAAAATCCTGTTTGCTACAAAACAATGTTTCACATGCTTGATGAGAAAATATTCTGGGCTTAAACTTGACTGAGAAGAACATCTAAGTAAAAAAAGATGGCACCCAGGCTGCATTCAAGGACTGAACATTTCATGAAACACGTTTACATGGTTGTAAAGGGCAATCATGTTTCATAGGCCTTCCACTGCAATTTATGTTCTAGAATAAACTGCATGCCAAGATCTTCCCTCAGCTGGAAGGGCTGAGAGTATGTGGATCTGTTTTAAACAACCACAGAAGAACCCAAGTGGAACCTCTAATGACGGAGACTCTCATTTTCCCACTTTTATTTGAAGTTATTGAAACTACAGAAATTATAAGGTCTTACTGTAAACAACACACTTACTAAACCACGGCAGTATAAAACAAAATCTAACCTTCCAGAAAATGCAAATCCGCATACAACTCATTCTTAAAAGCAGTGTGACAGCTCTACAGGCTATTTTTGCACAGAGACATCAAAGTCAGGTCACCACAGCTTTGGAAACTTTCTCCAAGACTAAGATTTAAAGGGATAATTCACCCAAACATGAAAGTTCTGTCATCATTTTCTCACCATCTTGGAAGTTCCAAACTTGCAGGACTTGCGTTCTTTCTTTTATCTTCTGATAAGACGCAAGGCAGAATGTTAGCTTCAGTCACCGGTCATTTACTTGTATAGAACGTTTTTTAAAATGAACGGTGACTGAGACTAACGTGCCGAATATCTCCTCTTCCATTCCACAGATGAAATAAAGTAATTTGGATTTGGAACAACATGAGGTTAATAAAATGGATAAAAGGATTTCATTTTTGGGTTAACCATTCCTTTAAGAAGGATTTAGACTCTCTCAAACTGACTGCTGCTTTAACATGTCAATAACTAACAATTTTCCAATGCTGAATCTTTAATGCCAAGATCACAGAGGGGATTCATTTGTGGCAAGTTGGGTGGTCAGAAAAATAAAAAAAGAAGGTTATTGTTGGAAGTTTAGAAGAACTTGCATAAAAAAAAAGGGCAACAATGGAATCAAGGAAGTTGTAGATGAGCTCATCCACCCTATTTTTGCCCAAATGGTATTTTAGTTTTCACACTTAGAAATATCATCTGCTCGAGGTGTGGCTTTGCCATCTTATCCAGCAGTAAGACAGGAAGCAAAGGGGGAGCAAAAGGAAGGCAGAAAAAGGAAGGGTCACGCTGAGATTGCACCTATGAAAAGAAAAACAGCGAATCGGCCAGCAAATTAGACAGTGGTTAGCTATTTATGCAGTATCAGAAGACTAAACCAAGTTACAGCCTGGCCATAAACTAACCCACGCCCAAAATGAGGTGCCAAGCCACAAGATGCCTTTGTGTCAACTGGGAATACATGGAAAAGAGTGGCTTCTAATTATAGAGGCTACAAACGGAAGTGCAGAGTGATTAGGAATTTAGGCGCTGCGGTATGTTTATCTGGGAGCTTCCTCTCCCTCACCCTGCCACCCTGCAGCTCGCTCACGCTCACCCTGGCTTTGACAAATGATGCTCGCCAGCTTGTAGGGACACAAGTTTGCTGATGGTACAATCTGTTCTCCAAAAGCCAATGGAGACTGGAAACTCAGCGCTGGGGCTTTTGTGGCCTTGTTGAAATACAGAGCCTCATGGAGAGGCGTCAGTTGGTTAGCCTGTGGGAAACTAAATTAAAAAGGAGCACTTCTCCATGCTGGTAAGCTGCCATAAAATTTCAGCAACCTGAGATGTTTACGCAATCTCTGAAACATCCTATTTATATCACCCTAACCTCAAGGCAAAAGTGTGATTTATGACTTTTAGAGAGAAACATCAAGCGTAAGAACTACTCATTTGCTGTGTGTGTGCACGCAATATAAATCTGTCTCCCAGTGGGGTTGGGAATCGAGAACCAGTTCTTATTCGGAACAGGGTCAATTAAAAAAATATATTGAAATCGTATGACTTTAATGACCATCATGCATTTTTCTGATGATGCCAATGGAACATCGTACTAAAATACTGTTAAAATAAGTGCTATACAGCAGTAGTGATGTGCTTCTACCAAATCTACAGCACAAAACACAGTCATTCTATTAAACTGAATGGGAAAACGGATGGGTCAACAGATTAAGTCCCACCTTACAGGTAAAAGAGCCAATCAACTTTTAGATACAATGCATCTACTGTCAATCAACTTGAGAATGTCCATGAGCATTAGCTCTACAAGCTGTAAAAATTTAGTTTTTTAGTATATTAAGAGGTAAAAAGTACAATTTATGTCCTTTGTAATCTTGATTAACTTTTTGAGATTTTGGTCTTTCCCCATTCAAGCAGACAGGAGCTGCACTAGCATGACTGGAAATAGCCTCCCAAGAGCATTCCAAAGATGGCTAACAGTGGACTAACTTGCTAAAAAGACATTGACACAGCGCAACAAATATAATCCAATTCCCGAACCAATGACTCTAGTGAGCCGGTTCATTGGAATCAAGAGCACAAAACAAAGAGTGTGAACAGTGTAGTCTTAAACTGATGACTATTAAGAGCCGGTACTTTTGAATCTACAGTACGAGACACAAAACATGGCCAGTGAAGTGTGGTATCCTATTTAATTATTCAGTTTTTAAATTAAAAACTATATGAATCTCACTGAGCTGGAATAGAACTTCCGTCAGGTCCATCTTAAAATGAAGCAAGACTGTTACAGTGTTATGTTGTGATTTTTCTTGTAATTTCTTGTATGTCTTAAGGCTCTTGAGACATAAATCGGCAGTTACTGATTGGTGATTCATCTGACAATACGTAGTTACAGTTAGGCCTAATATATATATATATATATATATATATATATATATATATATATATATATATACATACACACACACACACACACACACACAGTATCTCACAAAAGTGTGAACCCCTCAAATTTTTGTAAATATTTGATTATATCTTTTCATGTGACAATACTGAAGAAATGACACTTTGCTACAAGGTAAAGTAGTGAGTGTACAGCTTGTATAACAGTGTAAATTTGCTGTCCCCTCAAAATAACTCAACACACAGCCATTAGTGTCTAAACTGCTGGCAACAAAAGTGAGTACACCCATAAGTGAAAATTTCCAAATTTGCAAGTCATTTTGTTAACAATTGTGTACAGATAGATTGTTTCACTTTTAATTGACTACATCACAATTCCAGTGGGTCAAAAGTTTACATACACTAAGTTAAATGTGCCTTCAAGCAGCTTGGAAAATTCCATAAAATTATGTAAAGGCTTTAGACAATTAGCTTTTGATAGGATGTGTACTCAATTGGAGGTGTACCTGTGGATGTATTTTAAGGCCTACCTTCAAACTCTGTGCCTCTTTGCTTGACATCAAGGGAAATCTAAATAAATCAGCCAAGACCACAGAAAACAATTGTGGACCTCCACAAGTCTGGTTCATTATTGGGAGCAATTTCCAAGCACCTGAAGATACCACATTCATCTATACATACAACAGTACGCAAGTATAAACACCATGGGTCCACGCCGCCATCATACTGCTCAGGAAGGAGACACATTCTGTCTCCTAGAGATGAACATAATTTGGTGCAAAACTTGTAAATCAGTCACAGGTAGGAAACAGGGAGACAAGAACCTATATCCACAGTAAAACGAGTCCTACATCGACATAACCTGAAAGGTTGCTCAGCAAGGAAGAAGTCAATGCTCCAAAACCACCATAAAAAGACAGAATACAAGTTTGCAAGTGCACATGGTGACAAAGATCTTAATTTTTGGAAAAAATTTCCTCTGGTCTGATTAATAAAAATGAAACTTTTTGGCCACAATGACGATCATTAAGTTTGGAAGATAAAGGGTGAGGCTTGCAAGCCGAAGAACACCATCCAAACTGTTAAGCAGCATCATGCTGTGGGGGTGCTTAGCTGCAAAAGGGACTGGTGCACTTCACAAAATAAATGGCATCATGAGGAAGGACAGTTATGTGGATACATTGAAGCAACATCTCAAGACATCAACCAGGAAGATCGGTCGCAAATGGGTCTCACAAATGGACAATGAGCTCAAGCATACCTCCAAAGTTGTGGCAAAATTGCTTAAGGACAACAAAGTCAAGGTATTGGAGTGGCAATCACAAAGCCCTGACCTCAATCTGATAGAACATATGTGGGCAGAACTGAAAAAGTGTGTACGAGCAAGAAGGCCTACAAACCTGACTCGGTTACACCAGTTCTGTCTGGAGGAATGGACCAAAATTCATTGTTAGAAGCTCATGGAAGGCTACCCAAAATGTCGGACCCAAGTTAAACACTTTAAAAGGCAATGCTACCAAATACTAAACAAGTGTATATAAAGTTCTGACCCACTGGGAATGTGATGAAAGAAATAAAAGCTAAAATAAATCATAAATCAATCACTATTATTACATTTCACATTCTTAAAATGAAGTAGTGATCCTAACTGAACTAAGTTAGGTCCAATTATTGGATAGCATTTATGGTTATACATATTATTTGACAAGTCATTAAAACATTTGTGCAAATATTATTTTTGCCATAATTGTAATAATTTTTTATCTCTGATTTGTTACATCTGCTTTGTTGAAATCTGAAATGATCTCATCATTTGGCAACAGACTGCAGAAGGCATTAAATGCCTTTTTTCCAAACATTTCTTCATCAAAAGTAAGAATTGATAAATGGAAATGTTAAGGTGTCATAATTGTTCAAATGGAAACATTAAGGAATCGGAATCGTTATGAGGAATCGGAATCATTAAATTACTTACGATTCCCATTTCTATTCATGAGCCTTAAAAAGTGGTGACCAAGGCTTCCCTTTTCATGCTCTCTTGCTGTGTTTTGTTTTTTTCAACTAAATAAGTCTTTAAAAATAAAACATCTGCTAAATCCCACCAAAGCAGCAATGTTTTATTTCAAAAGTGTCCGAGTCATTCTGCCTGACCAACTCCAATGATCTCAGCAGCCCAACAAGGGCTGAGGCCTCCAACCTGGCAAAATCGGATAACTGAAACAAAAGTATCCCATTCAAATTAACAACACCTTTGAAAAAAAGGAAATCTCAAATTATAAACATGTGGATAAACCTTAAAGGGTGAGCACTGGGAATCAATGCACTCCAATAGCAGAGGCACAAACTCTGCTCAATTTGCAAAGAAAAATGAACAAATAAACATATCAATCACTGAGCTTTGTCCTTGAGGTTGCCTGTATCAGTTGTAAAAGCACAACCCCACGAATGAGTGCCTGCATGTATGCTTGTGTTTGTGGTACTTTATGATTCCATTGGACACCCACTCTAGTCACAGGGCATTTTTGGATGTGTTTGTTAAAGCTATAACACACACACACAGGGTTACACATCTCACATCAAAGCCACCCACTCAACCCTAGAGCAAGCAACACTCACTTAGTCCAGAGGCCACCATCACTCCAGAAATCAGATAACAGTACTAGGGAGAGGAGGAGACTGGCATGGGTCAACATGCAGTCAATAACTTGTTAATCTTTTACAGACTAAGTGAGAACTTCAAAATGCTAGGCTGTTTGATCCCAACCTGGAGGCAGCTTTAGCGTGTACATGTGTGGAGCAGAGGATGGGGTGACGAATTGGGGCCTGGCACAGTGACTGCACAGTGTTTCGCGGTGAGCCAGGCAGATGTAATTCCGTCTCCAGTTTCCATTCCTCTGGGCTGCAAGGATGACTGCTATGGATTCCAGAAGGGGCTCGCGAGCACATAACGCAGTGTCGTGTGGCTACAGATACTGTTTATCTAGGCACGATGGTACCACGGATATGCGCTTTAAACATTGTACACTGCTCCTGTGGGCATGCTGGCTTTGAGACGCACTCAGCGCTCTTGACTATGAAACCACATCCACAATTCATTTGAGAGCTTTGTGGAAGGGAGGGGGAAAAAACAAAGTGGGAGGAGGAAAAAAGGTGCCCACGGTTCATTTGATCCACATTCAAGTGTAAAGAAGGAAAATGTTTATGTATTTGCTTTACAGCCAAACCACCTGTAAGCACTTGAATATTAATTGATCATAAAAGGCCTTTTTTCAGTAGGAGGCAATCATTAGTTTCATACAACACTTCAGCGAAATTTGGCATCTAGAGAATCAGAGGAACTAAGGTGACAATGAGGTCATGTTCATGAAGGATGGCAGGGTAGGTTATTGCTAGGTCCATTTAGAATTTTCATACTTTTTCAAATTTTCCTTGATTACTTGGGGGGTAAAATCTGCAGCATGAATTTAAATATAGTAAAATGTGTTGAACAGAAAAAATATTGTTGAACAGAGTACCTAAATCGCATTGATACTTGAATAGAATTGGAAATCTTCTGCAGATTCTGTACAAGTCTTGTTAGGGGTACTTGCAATCATCACAATTATTATTGCTCATACATAAAATTAAGGGGTTTTAAAAAAAATGTAAGCTATAAATCAAACAGCAAGTTGAGGAGGGGTGCGCCTTATCAGCATAGCAACCACCTAGCAACATCCTAGCAATGCACTAAAAACCCCTCAGAACCACCAACTCCCAATCTTGTTATCACCCACAGTTTTCTATGAAATTCTATACAGGCCCGAAATTATTCCAATACGTTCTCAATGTTGATTTGACTAAGTACACAAAATGCAACTGATGCTGGACAGCAGTACAAATCTGTTTCACGTTCAGTGGTGGAAAAGCGCAGTCTCTTTGAAAGCTTAGTCAGTCTAAACAGGCCTTTGTTGGATTTTTTTTAAAAGCATAAAATAAATGAGCTAAACCCCAATCTCTAGATAGGAGTCTGACTGTAGAAAATAGGAGTACAGAAAGAGAGTAATCCTTTCCCAGGAAACAGACATTCGCTATAATCTCTTTCCATTTCAGTGTTCACTTTTATTTTACTAAGTTCTGTTAGCTTATTAATTCTCTGAAACATTCACTACAGCAAAAAAGATTTCCCAATTTTTCATGCTGTGCTTCAGTGTTCATGATGTTGATTCGAGAGATGAGCTCACGATTTATTTAGGACAATGGATGATTCATCGTAGCTGAGGTGTTTGGAAACAAACGTTGGATGGAGGCTAGAGCCAACCGGCTAAGCAACCTAACACAACTGCTTAAAAGCCTAGGAGTGTTAAGGCATAAAACTGTCAGCAAAAATATAGTCCACATAAGCAAATTTCCTACAAAAACAAGCTAGAAACTTGTGGTGAACAAAAGAAGGAACTCTAGTCAGGTCAAGAGTCTGTGGAGAGGAATGGGATGGGGGGAGGGGGACGAGGGAGGATGTTTCCATTGAAGCCTTAAAACCAAAGTGTCTGACCAAGGTTTTACAGCTACAAACTGAGGTACTAACGTCCCAAGACACTGGTTTTATCACCTTTTGGAAACATAAAAAAAGGCCCAGAGCAGGCATTTTGTTTTCTTGCAATAACAGTTAATATGTCTGGAATTTTATATTTTCAACACACTCTGCAGATTCCTTGGTTGTTGAAACAAGGGCAAGTCATACATATTTATACAGATATACACATTTACGGACAAATGCATTCCTACAATAAATTATTGTCTGTTAGTTATCATGCTACTACCTACACTGTAGGTCTTGGTCACACCCTCTACTAAATGTCAACTCTTAATTTTAGCTCAAGGAAAATGTGACTGTTACGAGAGAAATCAATTACAAAAACAAATGTGCAAACACATACTTTTAAAAATAAATAAATACATACATAATTATACTGTACATGAACATCAAATTATTTTTTTTTTAAAAAGAATGACAAAATTTACTAGAGCAGGGATTTTAACAGCTTTTGTGTAATATTTCTCTAGCTGGAAAAAGGTACTGGGGGGGGGGGGGGGGGTATATGCACATTATCAGATTTCATAATGTCATTATAAAAGGGCTTATGCTCCAGGCAAATTCCACTATAATGTCCCGCTTTTCGCTTGCAATGTGCATTAGCAGGCGACATCTCAGCCCAGACCCTTAATCCCTGCTGATTGTCCAACTGTGCTCTCAGGCACGGTGCAGAATGGAATCTGATACACAGTCAAAGCCCCATTTAAAACACACACACCAAAAGTCTGAGAACACTAGTAAAAATGTGTGTTGTGCTTTTCTAATTTAATACAAAACATTTTATTACAAATGTACATATCGGTTATGTGACTTTGTCAGTTCGAACCAATCTGGCCATTCTCAGTTGACCTCTCTCATCAACTAGGTGTTTCCATCCACAGAACTGACGCTCACTGGATGTTTTTTTGTTTTTGGCACCATTCTGAGTACATTCTAGGGACGGTTGTGTGTGAAAATCCCAGGAGATCAGCAGTTACAGAAATACTGTAATGACTCCACAAGTTTATATAACCTGATGATCCATGTTATCCCAACATGGTTTGATTATGTTCCAAAGAGATTCTTGTGTAAAAATCTGACCTTTTCTAAAAAAAAAAAAAATATATATATATATATATAATTTCCGGACTATATAATAACTTTTTTCCCACGCTTTGAACCTCGCGGCTTATACAATGACGCGGCTAATATATGGATTTTTCCCGCTTTCAAATTTTATTAAAAAAAATATATATATAAAAAATAAAAAAAAAAACATTCTGTGACGTGCTCAGTTTTTTGGCGCCGTGAAGCTTTCATTAGACCAATGAAATTGCCGAACGGGTTAAGGTCAAAACAACTTTTTTTGTTTACTGTTTAGATTAAATCGATCGCGCTCAAACTTCCCATCATTCTGATTACGGTAGTAATTTTGTCACCCTCACCATGGCAAAGACATGGAGAAATGCATATGATGCCGCTTTCAAGTTGAAGGCGACTGATCTGGCTGTTGGAAAATAAGCTGCTGCACGGGAGCTTGGTCTTAATGAGTTGATGACAAGGCGCTGGAAACAGCAGCGTGAGGAATTGACTCAGTGCAAAAAGACAACTAAATCTGAGGCTATTCAACTCCGACACCGAAGGAGATGACTTCAGTGGTTTCAGTGCACAGGACGAGGAAGATAGTGACCAATGACTTTCTTGGTAGGCTACGGTTTACTGCAAATGTTTTATTACAAGCGTGTCAGCGGGAGCGTGGTCAAGCGCCTGTCCGGGAGAGAAAAGCTGTAAGGGCGCTTACACCTGCGCTAAATTATGTCTAACACCGGTGTCTAATTTCAAGTGCCCTGCTTCACGTGTCCTTCTTGGGAAAACTGTCACACGGGCACCAGTGTGACAGTTTTCAGCAGGGCACTTGACGTTCCAGGTAAGGCTTTTAATGGCCACAGCAATGTTTACAATCAATTTTATAAAGTTTCTCAATTCTTCTATGCGCCAACACTTCTATACGCTCTCCCCATGCTTTCTGAAATTAGACACCGGTGTTAGACATAATTTAGCTCAGGTGTAAGCGCCCTTACCGCTTTTCTCTCCCGGACGGTCGCTTGACTACGCCCCCGCTGCCACACCGTGTTTCGTTAAAGCCTGAGTAAAGTTAATTTGTTTCAATGTACCGGTAGGCACCTGCGGCTTATAGACAGGTGCGGCTTATTTATGTTCAAAATAATATTTTATTTAAAAATCAGTGGGTGCGGCTTATATTCAGGTGCCCTCAATAGTCCGGAAATTTAGATAGATAGATAGATAGTAGATATATATATATATATATATATATATATATAAATAAATAAAAAAGAGAGTTATCTGGTTTAGATCTTAGTAACTTGGTGTCTATTAAATATGAACAAAATCTATTTTTCAAAATCCTTATTTCAAAGTTCTATAACCTATTTTTTCATAGATCTTGTTCTTGCTATTCTAAATTATTTTTTCTTTTCTTTCAGTCTTTCTTAATAACAATAACTAATTGAATACACTCCAGATGCTGACTGTTTGTTTGTGAGTGACTCACAATAATCACAGGATTGGTTGTTGGTTCCAAATCCGCAACACACAGCCAGACTCTTCAGGTCAACCATCCCCTTAAGAAGCCCGCTAGCAAACACTAGCCAAAATTAACTGGAATAAACTAAGCTGCCTTACGAGATCAGATACCTTGATGCTTATCAGTTCCGTGA
Source organism: Xyrauchen texanus (assembly GCF_025860055.1). Classification (NCBI taxonomy): domain Eukaryota; kingdom Metazoa; phylum Chordata; class Actinopteri; order Cypriniformes; family Catostomidae; genus Xyrauchen; species Xyrauchen texanus. The sequence goes on along the minus strand of NC_068313.1, from coordinate 23,770,130 downwards.
TTGAGTGGAATTACAGTAATTCTCATGGGCCATAAATCCTGTCCACCCTCACACTGCAAGAAACTGTATCCTTACATCAATTTCTCACTCTGTTATCAAATTAGGTTTGGAAACAGTAAGTGTTTAAAAAGCTAAAGTGTGTACATTTTCAATGTAAAACACTTGCTCCTATCCAAGCTTAAAGGTAAAGCTCAGTTAACAGCATTTGTGGCATAGTATTAATTACCAGAACAAAATAATTTTGTTTTTCCTCCTCTTCTTTACAAAAATAAAAAAACCTGCATTTCACAGAGGCACTTGCAATGGAAATGAATGGGGGCAGTCTGGAATTGTTAAAGTAGTTAGTTTTACAACATATATTCAATTTTACAACATTGTTGCCATGACAACATAACACTGTAAAACCTTTAGCCAATGAACGACTGTAAAAATTACAATTTAAATAATTTCACAGCTCAAATAATCCAATAATACAAGTTAACGGAACAATTAAAGTACTTTTATTAAATTATAAGCTTCAAAACTTCTAAAATTGGACCAATTCACTTCATTGCAAGTGCCTCTGTGTAACTTGTATTGAACCCGTAATATTAATTTAATACACAGTGACAACTATAGTTAAACCAATCGAAGGCTGATTTCCCCAAGAAGTGTAAACATTGTGGCTCTGTGGCACTATCAAAACATTGTTCTGTTTGTTTAAGCATTCTGACCAAACACAGCAACACTGGCTCGACCAGTTGCATTAGTTTGGGGTGGGAATTTTTGTTTAATGTCACCTTTAATGTTTTACGGGAATGACAAGGAGACTGTGAGGGATAGACTTAAGGCCTGTTCACACCAAGAATGATAACTATAATCATAAAATGTAAAAAATAAGTCTAGCTGTAAGAGAATAGCAGTGTACACACCACAACTATAACGATAACGACACAGAGGAACGATATTGTTGGAATCATTTTCAGAACAATCTTTTTCCAGAAAACATTGACAGCAATATTTTTTCTGCAATTTTCTTCAGTATTAGCTGAGATGAATAAAAGACATTAAGGGCATAAATTTACCTCAGGTATTCAGTGCTAATGTCGATCAAAATTGTCTTGTCTCCTTTGAAGTTGTATGCATTTGTTGTTATTTTGGTTTCTTTGCAAAACGTAGAGCAGAAGCAGGTCATCTAAACCCATTTTTTATTTGACTCTGAACATAACTGCAGTGCGCAAAACAAAGTTATCATCTGTTGGGTGTGGACGCTAATATATTTATCTTTATAATTATCGTTATAGTTATCACTCTTGGTGTGAAAGGGCCTTTAACAGTCTCTTCAATGGGCTGTACTATAACTGAAAGTGTTTTGTATTGTTCCACTGATGAAACATTGAAAACAAATGTTCCCAAGACAACATCTTTCCAGTCAAAAATCTAATATAGCACTGCTTTGACTGGGAATAAGATCTATTCAGGAATTTTTCAATTCCGTTTTAGACGCTAGTAGCACAAAAATTACACACTTCAGCAGTAACATCCTCAGAGGAGAGGAAAGAGCAGAGCAGGACAGACAAAAACAGATACTCTGGATAAAGTGAGTACTGTACACCGCTTCTCAGAGCAGCATCCTTTAATTATGCGTCTATGAATAGAACCTCCAACACCACAGCACAAGCGCCAGCTACTAGACTGGCTGCCATTTTCCACTCACCCTTTAGTTGTCCATCCAACACACACTATTGAGATGTATTTCTTGCATAACTGCTTTATGATTTTTTTTGGTCTGTACATTCCAGTCAATGTTGAGTCGCCACATTGTTTCTTTTCAAGTCGGCCTTTACCCTCTATGAAATCAAAACACTCCAGATGGAGCTGTGGTTGGCCCTGTGGCTGGAGTGACACTTTCCACTGTGTCTTCAAATATTTCATTTCGGACAATTCCGGCAAAGCAGCAGAGGCTAAACATCTCACTAGTTAAAAATCACACCGCATTTCACACTGCTGAATGGGCATTTCTAGCAAATCTAAAAGAGCTGTTTTTGATCATGTGTCTAATGATGTCAGGAACGTAAATTACAGCATAGATGCAAACGCAGCTCTTGGGGAAGGCTCGGCTTGACCTCGTTAGTCAGCATCTAGGGGCTCTTTTCTGAATCAAGGACTAGGGGGATTTTTTTCCAGCCTTTTTGGTGCCAAACAATTTCAGAACTCAAAACAATTATTCGAGCCCTTTCGATTCATGACTGAGCAAATAAGGTGATAACAGACACATTCCATTATTTCTGAATAAAGCTGACAGGTGGAAGGTTAAACTGTTTGAAGTTTACAGCACCCCGCTGTTATCTAAATCAAGCCGTCCAGAGCACTCTCCACATGAGGGCAGAGGATGTCTGACAAAGGGCCGCGCTGGGGGTTAGCACTCTAGGGACCTAGGCTGGGGCCTCCCTGGGCTGGGACAACAATCTTCAGTGAAAGAGAATCCAAAAACCTTCAACCAATCCTCCAAATGAGAGAGCAACCACAATTTGTGATTCTCACACACACACACACATACACGTTGTATCACCATAATAAGGATTTCTTCTGTTGGCCAAGTTGGGATGGTAGTTCAGATTTGTATTTAACCTGACAATATTTTCACTAGCCCCACCTAAAAAAAAATGAAATATAGGATAGTTCACCCAAAAATGAAAAATCTCTCTTCATTTACTCACACTCATGCCATCCCAGATGTGTATGACTTTCTTTCTTCAGCAGAACACCAACTAAGACTTTTAGAAAAATATCTCAGCTCTGTAGGTCCATACAATGCAAGTAAAGGGTGATCAGACCTTTGTAGCTCCAAAAATCACAAAAGAAACTTAAAAGTAATCCATGAGACTCCAGTGTTTAAATCTATATTTTCAGATTCAATCCTTTTTTACTCTAGATTTCAACTTTAATTTTCACATTCAGATGTGAATGTGAAACTTAACAGGCAACAAATGTTAAGATGTAAAAGTGAAAGTGGAGATTTAGAGTAAAAAAGGACTTCAATATTTTTCTGTTCCTCACCCACACCTATTACATTGCATCTGAAGATATGGATTTAAACACTGGAGTCTCATGAATTACTTTTTTGATTCTTTAATGAGATTCTTGGAGCTACAAAAGGTCTAATCACCATTCACTTGCGATGAATGGACCAACAGAGCTGAGATATTCTTCTAAAAAGCTCTGTTTGTATACTGGCTAGGAAAGAAAGTCATACACATCTGGGATGGCATGAAAGTGAATAAATTAAGATAGAATATTTATTTTTGGGTGAATTATTCCTTTAATATTTTACATTTAGCAACATATTTTCATATTAGTCAGAAAGAAAGAAATTAATCATTTCTTCAACTTTGATTCTTTACCAAAATTCACAATCATTTATTAGGTTTTAAATCAATATTCAAAATTTTACAGCTATACAGCTATAAGGGTAGCTATAGATTTATAAATGCATGTTTGTTGGGAAATGATGGCATAGAATTATGAACAAATCATTCTATCACAAATCATTTTCGTAATTTCGACCGCATGTATCTAGAGCTAGAAAACTTTACTTTGGTGACAAAATTAAATGTTCAATCCATCACAGAAAACCAAATGTTTACAATTGCAAGGCATGAAAACACAATGGCCACTAGTCATTGGGCCATCATTTTTGTTGAGCCCTGCACGTGATTCTCTATTTGATCGATCGGATAGTTATTTGCTCAAATCTGTTGTTCTGGAAACCTTCAACTCTTTATTAGATCAAAGAAACGATTTTCACTAATATTTGTCAAAGTAATGTCCCTGAGCTCTTGTTAAGTGTTAGGCCTTGATTGCTCACAGTATGTTTGTCTTGTTCTACATTCCAAAGCAGATTTCTGTAACTGACATGTACAGATAAAATGACAGCAGGGTTGACAGTCACTGTGCGGTTAACCAACTGTTAGTCTGTGCCACACGCTAATGGGGCAAAAGTTGCTTGCAGCTCTGAGGTTTAAAGGTTAACCAATAGCACCACCTAGAGAAAAATATGTTCTGTCCAAAGCCAGGACAATTTAATTAGTCTAATTCAATGCCTTTTTTTGCAATTATCTCATACAGGATTTTGCAAGTGCTTTAATCAAAAGCACTGGAATGTAACAGTTTGCACAGAAATCTTGTAATCTAATGCTCATAAGCAATATAAGAGCATGCTACTTCCTAACTGAGAGGGATGGCTAAAGAGTGTTTAGTACATTAGCCCAAAAACAGTGATTTTCCCATAGGTATACTGTCATCACAACTACCTAACATAAAACCATTCATTTATTCAAGAATCACAATTCACAGCATTTTTGGCCCTTTCTTAAAGCAAGCAATCATCCACTAGAATTAATCACATTCAATTAAACAATTAAACACACTAACAACTAAACAGTCAATTCTGGATATGTGTCCTTTCTCTGAAGAAAGATCTAGCTGTAGCTTTCAGATATTTGTTTGATTTAGTTTTTTAAAACGATTCTTTGCATAAATCCTCTTTATAAATTACTACACCTCAGCTTCATCATGGCTCACAGGCATGAGTTTTGTTTCTTGTTGGCATCAGTTCAATACTATGTGGTTAAGGTAAAACATCCATTAGTAATGTTTTGATTTAGTAAGACATGCAACATTTCCTTATGTTTTAATAACAACATGCAAAAAACATCCAAACCTGGAGGTGCATGTATACAATAGTATATCCTCAAAGAAGTCTCCCATAGTGTGCCTTATGCCGAGTTTACACTACACGATTTTAGGGCCAATTTTTACTTGCTGACAGTTTTGTATGTGTATGTAGCAATGTATGAATTATCAAAGACGCGATCTGAGAGAAGCGCCGACGCATCGCCGATGTCAGAGAGATATCTAGCATGTTAAATATCTGGACCGGTCTCAGATTCCAAACTGCGCAATGTGAAATGTGTTTTGACTGAATACATCTGCAGCATTGACCTACAGCCAATGAGAGAGCAAGAAACGGGGCACGGGAATTTTCAGTGGGAGGAGACCTAATGTACCTGCAACAGAACATCAACTATCATGGCTGCGGAATCAAGAAAGTCTCATTGGACCGAAGAAATGGAGGAAAAATTTGTGGAACATTGTCAGGAGCACCAGTGCCTATTTGATGTTTCATCTGAACTGTACCACAACTGGGTGGAGAAAGAGAAGAGTTGGAGAGAAATAGCCAGTTCTCTTAGAAAGTCAGGTAAGCAAATATCATATGTCCATATCATATTCTGAAATGCATAACATATGATAATGTATTTGTTTTCATATCCCGTATCACTTTTCATGTGTACTCCGTTGTGAAACGTAATTTGGAGTACAAGCAGAGTTGTCGGGGGATTCATCAATAGTGAAACGTTTTGTAATTTGTTCACCCCTGTCGCTGATTCCTCGTGTCATTTGAAAAGCCTACTTCCATGACAAGACAGACAGTTGTGTAATACGAACAATCCGACGTCTATGAAAGTTGTGTAGTGTGTAAGAGACATTAGGTATTTGAAGGATTTCACTTAGGTCAATGGCTATCAGCTGCTTTCAGCACCATCTTATTATGAGGGCCCTCAATCTGCGACACACACCTCACAATGAGCTATTGTGACTGAACTGGATATCCGGAGAAACAAACATATCTATACATAAAATTGAAAAGTGATCAGATAATTGCTATCAAAATGAGCCAGGGCACTCGTTCAAGGTCAGGTTGAGGACATATTGGTTTTATTATATTCATCCATAAAATCAAATGGTCGGAACCATGGGCTAGCAGTTAGCACACATGTTCTAGACACACCAAGTCATTGTGCTCAAGCGAAAGATACACAGGTTCGAATCCAGCCCACGTCTCTATTAAAATAAAAAGTTATAAAAAGCCTAACTATAAAATTATGTCTCTGATGAGGACTAGAGCATGTTGTGACATGGCTGACAAAGTGATCGATTAAATACCAAGCGGTCTCACACTTTCTAAATGGAGCGAGCACTTCTCGGGTCTTCTCTTCTTTGTGGGTTGAAACTGTACCTGTTCAGTGCTTGGGGTATTTAATCTAATAGAGATGGAGGGCTTTGTTGAAGTCAATACATTTCAGGAGAGACTGACATGAACAAGATCTATGACCACTAAAGTTCCTTCAGAGTGTTAAGTCTTTAAAGAGGGAAGAAAGAAAGAAGGATGGGTAGAGAGGAAAATGACAGTGACTGATGACCAAGCATGTCAAAGGAGGACCAAACCCTTGTGCTTGAGGGCAGGTTCACCAGCTGATGACTTACCATGGCTGCTTCTCTGAACAACAGATCTCAACACAATCAAGGGCCAAGCAGACAGTGACTCTTGAGGAACAAAATAAGCTGACATGCAAAAGGGTGACATGACTGACACATTCACCTCATCCTTAAATTAGCCATATTTCTAAATTTCTGTAGCATTTATTGTCTAAAATCCACTTTTAATGTTACACCACTTGTAATTTTTTTCTTGTAACTAAAATAAAAATAAACTAATTGTTTTAAATGACCATTTTCCACCCTTTCCCTAGCCATTAGAATTAGTCAGCCTGTTTTTGCTACTTCACCTAGAACACTTGTTTATTGACACTACAATGTCAATCTGACCTCTAGGTGCCGGTATGTAAATGCCAGTGGACATATGATAATGTGCACATGGTTTAGACATTAATACTGTGAAGACTTCTAAATGACCAATTTTTGCAGCTTGGTTTACATAAAAAACTGGGTGGACTAGTGTGGAGCTTTGCACTGTGAATATTAGTGCATTTCTAAAAATACACCAAACTTTTTTTTATTTAAAAAGAGCATGAATTATCCATAATAGAGTGCAGTACAGTTTTTGAGAAAACTAGTGGAAAAGCTTTCATTTGCCTCAATTTCTTGCTTTAATGAAAGCATGCACTTGAACTGGCATGTACAACAGTTGATTTTTGTTATCCCAGCATGATCTGACAACATTCCAAAGAGCATCTTGTGTGCTTCAATGGAAGTGCCCAAGTGTCTGGGAGCTTTGTGCTTTGGTAGGATCCAGTGAGGCATTACAGTGAGGTGTTCACTTACCGCTTGGATTAAACGCCATACAGGATATAGGCTTATCATGTGCTGGAAAATGTGCAATCACTCCTTCTCCGTCTGAATCCTCGCTAACTAGAACCTGAAACATAAACACACACAAAAACATAGTACAACTACAGTAAGTTGATGGAGTCAAACAAATACAGACTGACTTCTTGTTTACCTCACGTCTCAGTGTTATAGACACATAGTTGGTGATTGGCGCTATAATGGCCTGTGCAATCTGATCTTCACAGTTATGTAAGATGCAATCACTTTAACAAAGATGTGGTTTGGCATTTTGTTTAAACAAAGTGTGTTCCAAGTTATGTTCCATTGTACTGACCAAAACTATGATGCACGTTTTTCATGTCATTTTCAGGATTGACATCTATTCGCCCTATTATATTATAAAGCCCTAAACATGTCGTCATCTTGGAAGTGCTTGACATATATTTTTAAGTTTTTATGAAATGTAATGTACAAAGGTAGATTTTAGCTTAATAGTTGTATATGAAATCCACACAAAAATTCTTTAAAAGATGTTTGAGAATATGTTAGTGGTTTATTAACACAGCTTCAACCCAAAACTCAAACCCAAATGACTATTCTGATCAATGTGTAAATTCTGCTAAATCCCACAGTGCAACAGCTCTGCATCTGAAAGAAAAAGTGATGTGTTCAAGGAGTTTAAACACACAGACACACACACACACAAAGCAGGAGGAAACAAATATAGTGTCACTACAAGATTTGATATCCAGAAGAGATTAATAGCTTCCAGCTAAAAGAGTTGGAACAATGACCAGTAAGTAATTCATCCATTTATGTTACAACAGGAAACTTCCATGAAGATACTGAGAAATTAATTTCTTCAGAATAAGCTTCATAGCTTTTTCTATGTTATTATTATTATTAATTATTATTATTATTATTATTATTATTATTATAAGAAAGAAAGAAGGAAAGAAAGAAAATTGCTCCACAAGGGGCTATTCTCTGGTCATTGGCCCTCTGTTAAGTTTGCTCATGAAAGAGATTATAACTAAGCCCATGAGACAGCCAGAGAGAAGAGTGATAAATCAAAGAAGTGTTGCATTAAGGAGCAAGGCAGCTTTTAATAAGATCCAGTCCAAACAGAAAACAGCCTTGCTCTAAAACCCAGACATTTATTTCAGACTGCAAAAAAAATGCCACCGTGACACAAACCAGATCACTTTTATTGGGGGCAAAAACAGACAATGTTGTTCTGTACAAGAATATACTATTGCTTTGGAAAAGTATTAATGTAAGGATAGCTCCAAAGAGCAAATAAACATCTTGCAGGAAATAAAGAGTTGTGAGGAGAGGATGATGATCATGAAGGGCATGGGGGGGGTGTAGAAAACACCAGAGATCATTTCTTGTGTCATGGGAGAATGGCATAGACAGTAAATTCAATAAAGCTGTTTTATATGAATGCCAAATACTGGAATAATCTGCTTTGGGAGGAGCCTAGCTTCTTGTGAGGTTGGCTCTGGTGTGATGGGCCATTGTCGATGGAGATCTAAATGCAGGAAACCTCTTTTAGAGAGGGATTTTAAAAAGTGTTGACTCTGGCGAATCAGAGCAGTAGAGGTGAATAAATAAGCAGAATAAATCACACCTCTGAATGAAGGTAACATGTAGGTCGGTCCAAAGTAGACTCTCTGGGGAATGCATAATTTAACTATCATATTTTTTAGAGCCCACAAAATGGAAGGATCTATTTACATGGGTCAGAATCAACAATGGAAAAAAGGATAGCGAAACCTGTTCCAACTTAACCTCTCTCTGTGAAAAAATCCTTGAACAGGAGAACTGCACATTTTAAAGCTAGCCTTTAACCCGACTACTCTATTAATGTGAGCATGTGCCAGAAGAACACCTAGAAGTGCAGGACAGCAGGAATAAAAAGCTCATCCGGTTTATAGGACTGTCAATTTAACACATTAATTTGGTTAATTATTAATTATTTGAATACATACATATATGCACACACTTGGACAGACCAACAATTAAAAAATAGTGCAGATGGAATGTGTATTGTGTGAACAGACCCTATGGGCCAGTAAGTCTACTGTTCAGTAATTTGAATATAAAACAAATATATTTGACTTGTAAAGACACTTTTTGTCTTCAATACATTACCCATCTGTAATAATAATGTAAGATCTTTGAATTACAAGCAATTATATCTGATTATTTGTAATTAAGATTTTATTCAAATTCAGGCCTTGGTAGGCATGAAAACAAAGAGTAGACCTTTCTGCTACTTCAATGACCTGCCTATGATCTCACACTAAAAGGATACGGTCATGCCAGCAAAGCGGGAAACAGCCACAGGAAGTGGCTAAATCATGAACTTAGGAGACCAAGGCACGTAACAGAGTCTGTGAACATACGGTGGAGCATGTGCTCTTACGACAAGGTGATGACAAACCTCTTTGGGCTATAAGTAGCTCTAATAGTGAATGAGTTATGAATGGAATTAATGGATTATTTATCTCAGAGAAAAGGGGAATGACTCTGGGTTTTTTGGGATCAAGATCAGATGGGTGAAGAGCGTACTGTAAACAGAGCAAACATAGGTGTTGTTGCCAATGATTCGCCAGGAATTGTGTCATTCACAGGCCTTTGTTAATAACATTCCTTGCCCTTATAATACTGAACAAACCCTGAACTATACAGAATATAATGTATAAGTGAGCGTTTTATACCTGCCCCTCTCCCACAGTGTGCATGTCTATGATAGTGACCACGCCAGGCTGGTGAGGGCTGCGGCGCGTGCTGCAACTGTGGGCAGTGCCCTCTTCGTCAGGCATCCCTGATGGTAGTGTTCCAGCGAGCTGGGTCACGACCTTACCCACCATGGTCAGGCCTGTCTTCAACGTCTGACAGAAAGCAAATGAAACAAAAATTAAACAACTTAAGAACCTTTGTACTTTGTTTTAATCCACTACAGCAATCAGATCTTTAAAAGCTAATTCAGGGTGTTTTTTTCAAAGGGTTGAAAGAAAAACTACTTTAATTCTCTGAAAAATAGATGCCAACCAATCCTAAGTATTATTGCAACACTAAAATCAATATTGCAAATAAAGATTCCCACATCCAGAGATTCTGTTGAGCAATTACCAGAAAACATGTGAAAGGTGTGTGAAAGCCGGTAAGTGTTTGTACGAGTGTGTTTCTGTTTGCTAAATGACACGAAATGAGAAGAGATGTGCCATGCCATGGCTCAGCAGCAGTCTGGAATCAGACTCATCTGGTACAGTGTCTGCCACAAGCCGGCCGCCCCTCCCCTCACCTCCCCTGATCAATGGGGACTGTTTGGATTAGCACTAAAAACTCTAACTGCAGTGATTAGAAAACACATTAGTGTTGATCAATTAGGAGGCAAACTGTTCTCTTAATAATTGATGGGGCAAGGCAATTTACACACAGTCAGTTAGTGGGCTTGTCAGAGCCTTCTCCAAAGGGCCCAACAAACACAGGCGCCACAAGGTATTGACGTTGCCGCTTGGCCTGAATACCTGATTATGCTCTCCGGGCCTTGGCAGACAGACACACACATACAGAACACATACAAACACTTACCCACACACACTTACACGGCACAGCTCACTCCATTAAGTGAGAACTAGAGGAGACTCTACTTAAGCTGTGCTATCCACTTTCCCTAAACACAGTTTACAACTGCATAGGTCCGAAAACAGAACCCTGAGGCACCCCGCTCACGCAGACTTGTCTCTTGATCTCTTTTTTTTGCCCACATCCCACTCATTTACACAATTTAAACCTTGCAAGAATTCAATTTTCCAAAAGCCCCCCCCCCCCCTCCCCTTTGTGATTGGGTTACAGGATTGATGGGAGATGGCCCCGCTGGCCCCCAGACGGCCGCACTCAGAGCCACTCAGCACAGCGACCATGTGTCAGAGCAGAGGAGATGGTTATAAATCACAGCCCCGTCTGCAGACGGCCTGTCTACGTATCAAGGCTTTTTTAACCTTGTTTTCCTCCCTGCTAACCTTTGCTGTGTTCTTTTTTATGTATACCATTAAGGCTAATGGCACTTCTCTCACGTAAGCCGTTAGCGCTCATTAGGCGGTGATCAGGCCGGCGGCCAGGGAATACAGATGTGGGCTTAATAAATCAATTAAGTAAGCAGGAGAAAAGACTGGAACCATATGAAAGGTTAAGCACCAAGGTTCTGGCACCACTAAATGAACTCTAGTGGGTCTTAGAAGCACTCCGGACAATGTTGAGGCTACTCTAGGACTCTGATGCTATATGCTGAATAAAATAGAAGACCCCACATTATGAGCTTCAATTCAAGCAGAGCAAACAGGATAGAAAGCATGGCAGAATGTACACAAATAAATGCACAAAGCCAGCAAACATTAGGTCCAACATCATTTCTTACACTTAACAGCACAAAGCTCTGTTAAGCTGCAGTTAAAGCTCTTGCCAACACAAAGGTTTTGAAAAGATACTATGCATAAATTAATGACAGAAGACTTGCAAGATTTATAGACCACTTGGCCAATAATTGCTGGATATAAAAATCTGAACATTCTGAATTTCCTTGAAGTTCTGTATTTTTAAAAAAAGTGCATTACAAAGTTTGGCTAGTGAAAACTTTAGAACACGTATGAGATGCTAAAATGAATCGATCATTTCATTGGCATGTAGAAAGTCAGCATTCACATGATGGTGTGTTATACAGTGGCCATAAAGGTATTTTAGATACTTAAGCTACATTTAAAATGTATGAATTTCATTGCATACAATAACAAAATATCAAAAGTAGTATCTGCAGTGGAGTCTGACATACATAAGTTGTCCAAAAACTTTGCCTTCATTTTGAGTTTTTATTCTGCAAAACTTACTTTTGCATTCTATCTTTAAAATAAATATAAATGTATTAATTTTTCATATTTAAAAATGTTAATACTTATAATATTTACTTATCTAATCCTACAACATTCCCACATTTGATTTATTTTTGTTCTCCATAGCCATATGACTTAACTTTCTTCCAAGAAACACCAAAGATGTTAGGTAGAATGATTCACTTTCATTGTATGGGAAACAGATGCAGTTAAATTGAATGGTGACTAACAAACTGCCTTTTTTCTCCACAGAACAACACAAGGGTAAGTACATTTTTTAGTAAATTATCCCGGAAAGTGTTCAAATAATCTTGGATCTACTGTACATGAGTTCATTGGTGATGTGGTGGCAGTGAGGAGAGTGTACTCACTTTAGCAGCACTGATGACAGTGGCAGTGTAGGACTGGGCATTATCTCCACAGGCCCCACCACGGGACTGATGACACCGGATCAGCTGCACACACAGACACACACACACACACACACACACACACACACACACACACACAGACACACACACACACACACAGAGAGAGAGCGAGAGAGACAAAACAGAGACACATTATCAACCAGAACCTTTCAGCTCCCCAGCACTCATTAACCCACAGAGGACTGTCACAGCCCGCGCCAGGACGTCTGCAGGCGGGCACGGTGAGTAAGAGGAGGAGGAGGTTGCCATTAGGACAGCAAATAGTTCTTAAAACCCATTCTACGATACACTCTCTCTAGGGTCTCCATCCCAGACCTATTCAACACTTCAGCTGCCATTGGCCAGAAACTCATTACCTTTGCCCAGACACACTGTCCCATCTGTCCATTATTAGGCAGCAACTGGTCTCTCGAAGGCAAACAAACTGCACCCATTACATGAATGACAATGAATCAAGGGTCTACTTAATAATAATATGTCACATTAGATTGTTAGTTCCTGTCCATTTGATGTAGATTGTCTAAATAATGATCTGCACAACAATTTGTGACAAATTTTTAAAAACATTTTGGAAACAACAACATTTCAGTTGTTTAAGTTTTTTCAGAAAACTCTGTTCAACTTGCCAGTGTGCATCTGGATCTGTTTAAAATGTTACCTTGTTCTCGGCATAGGCCAACCACCGACTTCCTAGAGCAATAGGGTTAAAGTTGGGCCCAGGACATGGGTAGCAGCCTATAACACAAAGGCAAATACACAAATGTAGCAAGAGATGAACTAAATGACAGCACAAAAGTAATCCATCATCATGTCAGCATCTTCCTATGGACAGTATGGATGTTGTTTCACAGTCTAGTGTTTTAGCAGAGCTTAGGGTTAAAGTAATACCAGAGGTTAAAAAAGGGTTATGGCATTTTGTGATGATAGGATCGCTCCTCAGCTTATTAACTGGCAGACAGATTGACCCATAAGAGCAATAAAGCCATAGTAACTATAGAATACACATGCCATCCTTATGTAACTATACATCACATGTGGAACACTTACAGGCAGGGCAAATATGCAAGCAAATGCTCATCAGATAAGGTCCTAATACACTAAAACGCATTTAATAAGCACTGAAATGCCAAACCTCTTTCTCTATCCTCACAGGCAAACACAGAAAGTTAACACAAGTGCATATCACTGTGTGAAGTGTGCTGACAGTAATTTATAGCATAGAGTTCACTTAAAATACAGGCAGACAGTAATTTAAGGTGTAGATTCAGGATCTGAAACTCGGGTGAATGGGGCTTGAGGTAAACCACAAGCACAAAAAAGAAAAAGCCTTTTGTGCCTTTCCAAGGCAGAGGGAGCCAATGTAGTGAGATAATGTATGTTTAGCACATCCTGTGTGCTGGGCTGGGGTATTTTCACCATTGCTCTGTGATTTCACATTAATGTCCAGTCAGAGAGAAGACCTCACTCAACACTTTCAAAATACATAAAATTGATCAGAAATAATAAACAAGCAGCTACTTAAAATCCCAGTGGAGTGCCAGGATTAATATAGTTTTTCATTTAGTTTTTATTTCAATCTCAACATTAATTTGTCTATTTAGTTTTGTTTAATTTCATTCGTTTTTCAATCTATGAATGTCCATTTTAGCTAAGCAATTGTTTTCAAGTTTTTGTTATTCATTATATTTATTTATTTCAGTTTTAGTATTTAAGGGCTGCATTAACTCATTACAAATAGTAGCGCAACATTTCTCACAGCCAAATAGTGTTATTGCAATCAAGTAGCATTTTCATGATTAACAAAAGGCAGGTTGTAAAGGTCTGAAATATTATTATATAATGTGGATCAAAAACAAAACAATATGTTAATTTTATTTAATTAAATAAAAAACTAAAATTAATGAACATTCATTAAAATATGTTAGTGTTTAATTTTATTTCAGTTAACGAAAATATTTCAAATGTATTCATTACCGCTGAAAGAAACTGGTGCATGCTGTATTTACTACCTCTTTGAAGACCAACTTCCTAGCTAATATTGTTAGATGCCTTCTGACTGTCACTTTAAAAAAATCAGTCTAGTCTTAGTCTTTTTATGTTGAGGATGCTTTAGGGATGCGATTAATGATGTAAGGGGTAATTGGCCGCGCCCGTTTCCTGTGCCACAGATATTGACGGGGAAGTCAAATAGACAATGAGAGCCATAAAAACTAAACTAATGGCAATTTGCAACAGACGATTGCTTAAGTAGACAGCAGATGCCTGGTTTCACATAGTGACATGGGCAGTTTATTCAACTAAAACTCACAGAAATTATCCATGGAGATCATTCGTGAAAAGGAGATCTGGGACAAAAGTCCCTTTAAGGCATGTAAGTCCAATTGATGGCCATATTGACAACACCCCCAAGCAGCTATTTTCTGTGATACAAGTACAGCTCCTGCAGTATATTGAATGGGGAAAGACCGAAATCTCCAAAATGGTTTGCCAAGGTTATGTTAAAAAAAAAAACATATTTAAAATCTGACAAAATTATATCTCAAATTGTGCTTACTTTGCTCAAATCATGCAAAAAATTGTATTGTATAGGTTAACTGTAAGGCAGGACTTCCAGTGCTTCAGTTGCCATATTGAGCATTGCAATTTATCCCATTTGTTTTATAACAAGTAGTAAACTTCAGCATCTCATAATGTCTCTGGCTTGGCACAAAAGAGACCTCTGGACTGAGGTACTGCTGAGAGACGTGGTCTGGCCTGGAGGAGAGGAAGTGATTCTTCTTTGTGTGCTAGAGCTGAGTGATATTATGCATGGGTTTGTAATTGTTTGGCCTGTTTGATGGAAGTTTGAAACAGAGGGTTTTGGGTAATGTGTAGTTTTGATGCATTGTAAAACAAAGGCCATTTGTATAAACAAGCAGGCCTGTGGACTTGCAGATGAGCTTTGATATCGATAGCCCTGCAGAGTGACGCAGGGAAAAACAGCTCCATTGGTGTGACAGCACGCATTGAGATAACTCGTACAAGGGTGTGCGGGTGAGCGGGGTTTTAATTAAGTCAGTGTGTGAAAGGGATTAATCGAGACTGAATTTCCTGTTTGCAAGGCTGCAGATCAAAGAGGCTGAGAAAAGTTGCATTGGAGACTAGAGAAGGTCAAGAAGGGTCAAGTTCAGCAGACACATCTATAATCTAAAGTACTTACTTGTGACAAAGAACTTCTTCATAAAGGTACAGCTGTCAAAGGCAGCAATCTTTTCTTGAAGACTAACAACAAGGATCCTGTGGTCATCCAGGGATGTAGATCGAGATGAGAATGGAAAAACGAGACAAAGAAACTCCTTATTACACACTGCCATTCACGTGTATTCTAATTTAAAACACATTTACAAGAGAACAAAAACGTAACGCTCTGTTTAATAACAAGGAGATAACATGTATAAATGCACCTTTTGTTGCAGTGTAGGTCATAGATGGGTGTTTTAAACTGAATGGACTTGACCATCTCTCCTGTTCTCAGGGAATAAAGGTCCACACAACAATAAGGTGGACTTGTCCTGCAAAACACACAAATTTGATTAGATCGACTACTAAACAGTAGTCTGTGCCATGTCTCGAACCCATTCACTCTTTGTACTATTTCTTTCAACAAAAAGTTGCAAAAAGCCCAAAACCCAATAAAAAAAAAAATAAAGATATGTTGAATGAGAGTGGAACCAAATGAAAATGACCAAAATGTTAAGAATTTCCACAGAGCCGCTGCAGCCATTCCTTCATTCCATTCCTCAACAATGCAATTCAAAGAGTTTTGGGGAGCATTATACTGAATTGCACAGGGAGATTGGAGCTAAGTGAAAGTGTTGGCAGCTGCTGGTAAGAAACACAGACATTAATTGTCATTAGATGTTCCTCATTCGGCTGGTACAGCCTGATCTGCCATATAAACCATCTTAATGGAATGTTTCTGGAAAGATGCTGTGCTGCTTTCCACAGGATATTACTCTGTACAGCTATATGTATGGCATCAATACTGTCCAGTTCAAGGAAGCAAGATCAGAATACCAATCTCAAGAGTCAAGCATTCTGTCTGAGCCATGGCTTAGAGTACTGTACATACTGTAATACTTTGATGCTAATGCGGATGAAGCATACTCAAGTTCAAGTCAAGTTTTCAACATATTAATAAAATGTGAGTGGTGCTTGCCAGTGCAAAACTTGCTGACCTGATGCCAGGGTGTTGCTATGTGATTGCTAAGGTGTTCCGAATGTTTTTTTACCATGTTGCTATTCAGTTCCTAGGATGTTCTGGGTGGTTGTGTACTGGCCCAAATTAAAACATCCCACCCAAGTCTACTCTGGTCCCTCATTGACTGAAAGTTGGTTATGTTGCCCGTTTTGGTCCACAAGCTAAAAATCGTCCAATAAGGTAAAATAATAGTAGCACAACTCTTAAGAAATGTTATGATGAATTACACTCCAAAGATTCATACTTGAGGTTAGGAGTTTATTCAAAGTGGTGGGTTTGCTTAGTGGTGCTTACTAGTCAGGTATCCTACAGAGAGGATGTTATGGGTCTAACTAAAGAGAAAGCTGGAACTGATAAGGCCAGGCTAAAGACACTGGCTCTGAGTTGATCGAGCACTCATTGTAATTGAAGATGATCAATAAACTGTGCTTTATTGACAAAACAATTGCCTTTGGAAGCACCCACTAATGATTTCACTCTGTCTGACTCTTAATTCGACCGACTGTCTGACGCTTCAAAAGGAGTGATTATATCGTGCATCATGGATTCTCATTATTATACAGTTTAGCAATAAAATTTGCAACATTATAGTGTTGTTGCAGTATTGGCTATGCAGCTAATGTATCCCAGCTCTAGAGAAAACAAGCGATTCAGTCTTCTGACTTATGTTCTGATGTCAAAATTGTCCATTATAAAATTGATAGTTCCGACTTTCTGACTGGTCAATTCAGCATTCCAGCCATACTAAAATACATGCTATAGAGACGCAAAACACTTGTTCACCTAGCTAGTTTGAATCACACTGCATAGCACACATATGGGCCAACTATTAACCCAAGTCTACATTTCAAGGACTACATCTTCAAGCAGAAGGATGACACTAACTGTACCTATAGAATTTGCTTAATGCAATAAAGTTTTAATGAAAAATTGTGTTCACTGACTTTGTTTTATTATGTACTAACTAACCATTTTATGAAAGCAATAAGGAGCCATTCACACAGAGACTCAAGAGAGTCAAGGCTTTCTTGTATAAAAAAAATAAATAAAAAAAAGCAGGTGTCTCAAGATGCATTTTTAAAAGCTGACGTTCTTTTTTGTACTTTTTTTTTAAACCTGTATTGGCAAATAAAACATATGGCGATACTGCATGAGTTGCAAGACATGGTGCAATTGTCAAAGACGTCTATCTAGCACATTTTTCATAGAAAAACAACTGAAAAAACAGTGTAGACAGATGAAAAACACATCAGGTGTGAACAGCCCCAAAGGCACTCAATTTCTCTCAACACTGTAAATAGCATTTCCTCTTGTATTGCTTGTTTCCTCTTATTGCTTAAAATTCTCCCTTTTCTTTCCTATCTTTTTGTTGATTTTGGAAAATATAATTCTATTCCTCATTCATAATTCACATGCATGCAAACACTAATGGTAAATGGTCTGCACTTATATAGCGCCTTTTTAACCTTAACGATATTCAAAGCGTTTTGCACTGACTCATTCACCCATTCACACACACATTCATACACCAATGGCAGCAGAGCTGCCATGCAAGGCGCTAGCTTGCCATTGGGTAAATAAATCAGTGTGAGCAGTGTGTTGAGGAAACAACTCTTTTAAAAACATGCACATATCATCCGAGACATCAAATCACAAAGTGTGGAACATTAAACCATATATGAAAAAATATGAGATCTGATTCTGAGTAATGAAGAGCTAGAGAGGTTTTAAATTTGTCATTACTTTCTCAGACAGTGATTGATCTCTGAGTGAAACCGTGACAATAGCGATTCCAGCCTGTACTTTGAGTTGGTTCCCAAACAGCTGCCATTTGAGCCACTTCTTCTCAGTGCTGAGGCTCAAAGTCAGGATGGACAGATTGAGCATAATGTTTTTAAGATAGCATGATAATGTCTTGGAGCAGGAGGCTTGCTGTGTGTGTGGTAGATGTCCCATGACCCTCACACAGCAGTAAATTTAAAGCATTCTTAATGTTTGGATGGAGGCCTGGGGTCAAGACTGCAGCTGCGGTTCAGTGCCTGAGATCAATCAGTGATGGAATCATCACACAAGTAAAAGTCCTGCTGTGGCCATTTGGCAGCCCGTATTGCCAAAGCAGAGGTAGCACTCTGTACCAAAGCTGACCCATGGTTCATAGTATTCTAGGGATGTACAAACCTATATCTTTCATAATTGACAAGGTGGTGGGTTGTCTAAACAAATAGTCAGCTAGCCTGTCTTAAAAGGTGTTCACACAAAAACAAAAACTGTCATCATTTAAATCACCCTCATGTCTTTCCAAACTTTTATAACCAATATTCTTTTTTCTATTTTTTTCTAACATTGTGCTTCATCTCCTTTAGTGTTCCAAGAAAGAAAGTCATAAAAGTTTGGGACAGCGTGAGGTTGAGTAAATGATGACAGAATTTTATTTTTTATGTGAACTATCCCTTTAAAATTGCCATTATCTTAAAAAAAAACAATGCTTGTGGGGAGAGATGTTGACATAAATTAATATTTAAAGAATAACGCAGACTGAATCAAAGATTGTGCAGTGCTTTAATAAAATAACAGATAATATTTTAAAAGCATAAATAAATACCGTATATAATCCTTTTCCAGCAAGAAAAATGTATATGTTAACCCTAACCCTAACACACACACACACACACACACACACACTCACCTAAAGGATTATTAGGAACACCTGTTCAATTTCTCATTAATGCAATTATCTAATCAACCAATCACATGGCAGTTGCTTCAATGCATTTAGGGGTGTGGTCCTGGTCAAGACAATCTCCTGAACTCCAAACTGAATGTCAGAATGGGAAAGAAAGGTGATTTAAGCAATTTTGAGCGTGGCATGGTTGCTGGTGCCAGACGGGCCAGTCTGAGTATTTCACAATCTGCTCAGTTACTGGGATTTTCACGCACAACCATTTCTAGGGTTTACAAAGAATGGTGTGAAAAGGGAAAAACATCCAGTATGTGGCAGTCCTGTGGGCTGAAAATGCCTTGTTGATGCTAGAGGTCAGAGGAGAATGGGCCGACTGATTCAAGCTGATAGAAGAGCAACTTTGCCTGAAATAACCACTCGTTACAACCGAGGTATGCAGCAAAGCATTAGTGAAGCCACAACACGCACAACCTTGAGGGGATGGGCTACAACAGCAGAAGACCCCACCGGGTACCACTCATCTCCACTACAAATAGGAAAAAGAGGCTACAATTTGCAAGAGCTCACCAAAATTGGACAGTTGAAGACTGGAAAAATGTTGCCTGGTCTGATGAGTCTCGATTTCTGTTGAGACATTCAGATGGTAGAGTCAGAATTTGGCGTAAACAGAATGAGAACATGGATCCATCATGCCTTGTTACCACTGTGCAGGCTGGTGGTGGTGGTGTAATGGTGTGGGGGATGTTTTCTTGGCACACTTTAGGCCCCTTAGTGCCAATTGGGCATCGCTTAAATGCCACGGCCTACCTGAGCATTGTTTCTGACCATGTCCATCCCTTTATGGCCACCATGTACCCATCCTCTGATGGCTACTTCCAGCAGGATAATGCACCATGTCACAAAGCTCGAATCATTTCAAATTGGTTTCTTGAACATGACAATGAGTTCACTGTACTAAAATGGCCCCCACAGTCACCAGATCTCAACCCAATAGAGCATCTTTGGGATGTGGTGGAACGGGAGCTTTGTGCCCTGGATGTGCATCCCACAAATCTCCATCAACTGCAAGATGCCATCCTATCAATATTGGCCAACATTTCTAAAGAATGCTTTCAGCGCCTTGTTGAATCAATGCCACGTAGAATTAAGGCAGTTCTGAAGGCGAAAGGGGTCAAACACAGTATTAGTATGGTGTTCCTAATAATCCTTTAGGTGAGAGTGTGTATATATATATATATATATATATATATATATATATATATATATATATACACACACACACACACACACACACACACACACACACACACACACATATATACACATATATATATACATATATATATATATATATATATATATATATATACACACATACAGGGCCAGACTGGGACACAATTTCAGGCCGGGAAATCCTACACCCATCCAGGCCATCCTATGCACCCAAATAAAATTTAGAAACACGGACAACCTTGTTTTTTTTTCCCCCTAAATTACATTTATTTCACAGTATGACCATAACATAAAAACATAAACAACCAACCTAGAAGTAAAGCAGTCCTAATATCAAATGGGTCTGCACATAACGTCCTGTGCACTGCAATTACAACTGCAATAGATAATGTTATGAGATTGATGTTTTAAATAAATGTTTGAATATAAAAAAATGCAATACTTAAACATTAAACTAAACCGCCAATAGGTGGCGGCAAGTGACCGTCTTAATTAGTGAGTCATTCATACAAAAGATTCGTTCAAAACGCTGAATCATTCAGTAACAAAACACCGCGCTGCTGTAGCTTTCCTTTGGAACTATTTTAGTCGGTGAAATAAAACAAAGAGTTAATATGGTTTGTGTCTAAAATGTAAGTAACTTAATAATAAATATGAACTACGCTACTTGTTTATTGAACAATAAATTCAATGTAACATTTTCAATCGTGATATTATTCAGCAAAACATCTCCCTTATCTGTGTTATGTTAAACTAAATCATATGTTATAAATAAAAAAACAACAATTAGAATTTTTACCTCAGTACATTTCTTCTGTGAGTTTTCTGTGTGCACTCATTTGTTTGGATTTCTCCACGAATGTAACGTTAGACGGGCGCTACCGCTTACATTTGCTAGCAGTTCAATACTAAGTTAACGAAGAAAAAAAGTACAGTATTTACAGATGAAACTGACCTGCACTTGAAGCCCTGAACAGGTCAGTAATTTTGCAACATTTTGCTGCTTCTTCTTGGAGTGCTTTCTTTTTTTTTTGTCCTTTCCCTCTCTGCTCCACCTGGCCGTTTTCTCTCCATCATTGGGTGCTGCTCGCATTTTCTGTTTAACCGTTTGTCTGAGGCGTAAAGTTGAATCGTAGCCTTGCCAGTCAAGACTAACAGATTCATTATTTTTTTTTATTGTTATTAATAATAATTTTATTGAATGACGAATTCAAAAATAATCACTGGTAAAGGTAGTAATATCAAATAATAATAATTAAAAAAATGACAAAAAATATATATTTTTTTTAAAAAAAAACGCTGGCTGGCAGCAGGCCAACTTAGTCGCCAGGCCAGTGAGAATTGTCCCGGTGCTCCCGATGGCCAGTCCGGGCCTGTATGTATGTATGTATGTACACACACACACACACACACACACACACACACACACACACACACACACACACACACACACACACACACACACACACACACACGCTATATATTTTTTATATATAAGATAATGGATTTCTTACAAAAGCAGTGCTTTGATGACTAAAGTAGTGCTGCTTTTAAGCAGATGAATTTAGAGAAACATCTCAGGGATAGTAAAATGTCATGATAGTCTAACCAAATTCTAAAGCACATCATGCTGACTAGGGATGTCCCGATACACTCAGAAACCAAAAACAACACCGTCTGACATACTTACTGTATGTCACTGTGTAAAAATTTAGCACATATATTTAAATCATGACATGAAATAATGTGATTTTTAAACATCAAAGGCTGTGATTTTAAGGAAATAAATATATAGTGTGCATGTGATACGCACTTGAATGAAAATGTGTGAAGCCTACTGCTTATACACTGAAAAAAATACATAATAAGAATCAAATGTGCTCTTTCGTGTAGAAGCTTACTAACAGCAGAGCATGCATTCACTGTGCACAGCGCATACAGAATACCCATTTATTTATTACTTTATTTTATGATTCTTCTATGAACATCCCAACCTTGTGGGAGATTGTGTCTGCAGTTTTAGCCAGAGCTGGATTACATTGTGCATGTAAACGACACAATCCAGTAAGCTGTTGCAGCCACCGCAGACATGAGCCTCTGCCCAGAGCTGCATCTCTAAATCAGCCAGCTGCCAGCAACAACCCTGTCTCAGAGCCACATCACGAAAACAAACACAAATACAGAATCGTAAGCCAGAATACTGGACAGTCCAATGCCTTGTGGCTTACATAGGAGAAGGAAATAAAACAGTGAGACTGTGTGTATGAAGCCCTTCAGTCACGGCCTGCAAGTGTATCAAAAGGAGTCTGCAAAAACTATTAGTCTGCATTTCTATTCTCCATTGTTGTCTCAGGAGAGACATGGCTATCTACAAAGAGATCATCATCACAGCTTAAAACCCCTCTGGATTCAAGAACTGAGATTAATAGGGGCATTTAACTTCTCAAACTTGTCCTAGAGGCACTATTCATTGATTTCAATATAATCTGGGTCAGATCAATCCAATTTAAAGTGTTTTAGAGCAAATGTGACACAAATGATATGCTTCCAGATTGATTAATGGGACAATGATAGTCTTGAAAAAAGAATCATCAAATTGGTCACTTCAATTGTTTGCCTTTTTGCATTGTAACTAATGGCTTGGTTCTAATGGACGCAGTGCACAGTCAACATAATAGAATTTCCTCTCACTGAGAATCGAGAGTTCAATTTGAAAGCGTCTGTAAATTTCAATTATCATTATGAAATCATATCAGAGTTTCAGTGCAGCACACTTTTAGGTGATATTGAGCACAGATATTATGACCTCTCACTCTCCCTACTTTATCTATGTCACTTTCATCCTGAACATTTCTTTAGCAAAGGGCAAGTTGGTACATATCAGATTTGATTAAGATAAGGTCATAAAAGTTATTGTGTTATCAGGATTTTAAGAACAAACTGCAGAGAATGGGAATGAGCAAAAAGAAACAAAGACAGAAAGAAAGAAAGAAAGAAAGAAAGAAACAAAGGATAAACAACCAGGTTTTCCCACCCATTTGTCTCAAAATCAACCATGATATTTCTAACTGAAACACACTCTTATTTGTAACTAACTTTTTTTTTAATTCGGCCCGTAAAGATAACGTGGAAAGAAGTCCATATTCTGAATTTGAAAGTCAAGCTACTATGCATAATGGAAGGGTTTGTGACCTACAAACACGAGCTCACGTCTGCTAAATCCAACACTCTTCATTTGGAGTGACATAACTTCACTATGCTTCAAACCATGAATATCCACAATCCCAATTATGCATCTAATAGCAGGGTACAATCTCACAAAATTTTCATAAGTCACACCTGCAAAATTCATCTCTACTCATCATGGTAAGACAATAAAAAAAACTGATATTTCTGAAATCAGCCTCTTCCATCCGACATGGTGACCAGATCGGAAAAGTCACTCCTGAGTAGAACATTACCAATTATTTTTGGTTAAGGTTTCATCTTAATTTTAGCAATGCACATGATTACAATTGTTATTACCCACTTTACGGCATTGTGTCACGAGCTGACCAACTCATCACTTTTATAATCTCATAAACTTTTTAATGTCTGTATTTCAGCATGACTCCAAACCCTGTTAAGTTCCCTATTTGGTGCTTTTTACATTGCAAGGCTTTAATCATTTCACCAAACTGAACGGAAACTGACAAGGGGAAGCAAATATAAAATAGGAAGTCTGGAATGATGTGCGAGGGAGTAAATCTATTTACAAGGCAACATCATAACATTTTGGCTGCAGCCACTTTATAAGTTTCTGAATATGAATTTAAAAATTACATGCTCTGGAAAAGCAAAACAAATACTGTGTTAACTTAAAATACCATCTGTCCTTCTGAGAACCCCAAAAGAAAACATAATGAGGAGCTTAACTCACCAACAAAACTCAATAAACGTACCATAAATAAAGTAACAGGACAATGTTTGAGTCTGCTCAAAAGTTTAAGCGCTTAAAACTGTGATAAACCCATCCTGTGAGACATTTGTTTTGAGACGAGGCAATATATGGACATTTTTATTTTCCTCTTAGGATTTTTTATATCATTTGAGATACATGGAAAACAGATGCTTTAAATGTGAGATGTTCCTTTTCAAAAGGTGTTGGAGGAAAATAAAGCAACAGACAACTCACAACTCTGATCTCTAAACCATGATAAGTCCCTTGAGCCAGCCCAGTATTGATTTATAACATCTATTTCCAAGTATGACAATGTAAAAACACAGATGAAAACAATTACTCTATTTGTATAGACAACAAGTGAGGTGGGTGGTAACAGGCATTTTCAAAAAGGAAAAAAAATGGTCACAATTTTGCACCCTCTCTCTCTCTGCCCCTGTCTTTCTCAAGCCGAGCTTCAACACACAACAAACGCTGGCCACATCACAGGCTTCTTGAGGCCTGAGGGGGCCCTTTGATTCCAGCACGTCGTGGGCATTAGCGGGAAAGTAATTAGGGTAAAAAGTTCAACCGCAGCTTCATGTCTGCAGCACTGCCAGAAATATATTTCCTCCCCTTTCACTGGGCTCTCCACAGATTCACATGCATATTGGAAACACATTGAAATGAGAAGCCTGTTGAAGGGGCCATGGTGCTCTTGCACTGGTGTTTACAATGTTTAATTACTGAAGGATAGAACAGACGCTGGGAAGCGAGATGGACAGCGCAGGTCGGATTAATTAACAAACAGCTTTTCTTAACTCACTTTTAAATTTCATTATATAGTAAAGCTCCGTCAGTGGGTTATGGATTTAATTGCGGTAAAATTAAAACAAAAGCATTTTTTTCTTAAATGAGAATATCCCTTTATCTACTGTGAGTTTAGAAAAGCAGTATTACAGATTTTAAAGGTAAAGTGTGCAATTTTTAAATGTAAAAATACTTTCTAAAATCCCAGTTCAGTATGCAGAAATAACTAAAAGAATGGCATTTTTGAGGTAGATTTCCCAGAAAAGTGGAAACTATGTAGTTCTGGCACTATTAAAAAATTGCTTGGAGCATACCAACCACCCCAAAACAACTACATTGGCTCGACCAAAGGCATGAGTGTGGGGGCCGGATAATCTCTTTGTCTTTCCAATGGTAGATGGGAGGAGTTTTCTGAAAACCTGTTTATTTTTTTTATTCTGTGGTAACGCTAGTTGTGCAGAAATTATTCATCTTCAATTAGTGGTTTAAAACATAAATGTGACGTACAACCTTTACAGCTCAAGAAACATTATAATATTCAGTTTTGGTATAAAGAAAACAATAAGAATTTTCAAAAACGTCATGTATTTAAAAGCATGAGAAACAAAGGCTTATAAATATCACTTAAAAAGTTGTTTCGCAACAAAGCAAAGACTGAGTCTTTCTTTCTAAGATAAGCAATAGGCCCATTAGTCCTAAATTTGCCCAATCATGAAAAAGATGATGTTACATGTCCATGTGCCTCCTCTGCAATTAATCGGAAAGATAAGGAGACGTACACTCATGGAAAACCGATCTGAGACAAGTGCCCTTGAAAAACAGGGAAAACTTCAAAGCCACAAGGTTCCCATCCTCAGAGAACTTGAGTTATGTGGCCATCGAGTCGGCATGAAAGAGCTTACTGGGATGATCTGAAACCAAACGATGCACCTGGCCTGAACTTTCCAAATAACTTGAAGGGTGGAGGATCCATCATGAGAAGGAAATACATTTATCTTTAACATGACTGTAAGAGTAAGGATTGTGTCTGTCAGATCTATCAGCAGATCATAACGCCTACCTCAAATTACACTGAAACATGAGGCAAAAGATAGATATGGTAAAAAGGGCAAATGTCTGTGAAGAAAGAGAATGAGGGAGTGAGTGAATGTGTGTGTGTGTGTGTGGTGGAGCGCTAACCTTTTAATATTGCATTTTCACCCCCCGAGCTTCCAGAATAAAGAACAGAACATCTCTGATGATACATGACCATAAAGAGGTTTTATTTCATCTAATCTTTTTTAATGTCTACATAAGAACCCAAAAGTAAACACTGGTTTTAAAGCAGACTCATGTATCAAATGCAACAGCAGAGGAAGGAGACAAATGGACCTTTATATCTTGTGTGTGGGCCAAAAAAACAGACAATTGAGTCAGAGGCATGAGAGATGGCAAATGCACTGCAAGATTATGAAATGTTACCAACACCCTGGGAGTGTACACACAAGTTAAAAATCTAGAAAAATGCAAACAAACATTTCAGCCACTAAATATTAAAACATCCCTCGTACCTTTTGTGAAAAGAACTGTTCACCCCAAAAAAAAAAAAAAAACCTGTTCATTCATTTACTCACCCTCATATGGTTCCAACCTAGCATTATTATATTTATTCCATGAAACACAAAAGGAGATGTTAGAGCTGATTTATTACATACAAAACAAGTAGGTCTTCTGAATGCAAAAGAGATATAAGAGCTACGGCAGGTGGGAAGAACATCACTGAATAATGAGCTTAATTTTGATTGGTTTTTAAAACAAAGCTAAACAACTTCAGAAGCTTTGGAACATAGTGCACAAGTTGTACTGATAAATGTATGCTTTTTAGTCCTACATAATAGAGCTTGGCTGTAAAAAAACAAATATATATATATATATATATATATATATATATATATATATATATATATATATATATATATACACACACACACACACACACACACACACACACACACACACACACACACACAAAACAAAACAATGACCATCCACGTTTGTTGTATGGAAAAGGGCAGCTGGAACATTATGCCTATCCTTTTGTGTTTTATGGAAGAAAATAACTTGATGGATATATTTATAACAGAGGAAAAAATATAATAATGGATATTAAAAGACATAAATAATGACAAAATGTAGATACTGAGATGTGCACCAAACCACCACTAGACGATATCAGTGCACCTCCTCTGATCACAACACAACTGCATTCATGAGCCAAGAGATCTCACAATTCAGGGTGTGATGGCAAGAGAGTAACAGCCTCATGGGCTCTAAAAGCATCTTTACCAATCCCCTTTAATCCAGAGTCTAATACAAACGTACAGAGATTTATCATTTAATACATTTAAGAGGGATCACTCACATCTCAATAAAAATGCAATGAAAAAGCTGAAACAGCTTAATAGCACAGTAGGCTTTAGGTAAGTTGCTTTTAAAAATAGTCAGTGGAGAACTCTGTTTCCGTCCCACCAAGCTATTGTGTAATTAATAAGCAGGCAGTGGGTGCCAGCAGGACTTTACAAGGATTCAGCTTTGGGTTTTGACAATTAGGGCCATGGTAACAGATCTAGGTGATAACACTTGGCTTTCTGTGGTGCTGAATGTGAACAGAGGGGGAGGTGTCCTGGGGCTCTTCAAATCAAAGCATACAGTGGAGCTCTTCCACTATCCTAGAGCCAGGCACTGGATGGCTGATGTGAAAAAATATGCTCTACACTTGTAAGACGTGGATCAGGAGGGACCTGGTGATCTGAGATTATATCAATATCCGAGTCATATGTTAATAATGCAATTCAGTATTTCTTTTTTTATTACTATTGGAAACGGTGATAAAATGCAATCTGAATCGATTGTTTCTCATTCTTCTTCATTTGCACAACAAGTGCCGGGCTTCTTAGATGCAATGTGGTAAGATTCCAGCGGCAAGCTATCTCTCTGTGCAAACTGAATGCAAAAGCGATGCATGATGCAGCAAAAAAATTACAGAACATATTTGAAATCACTGAGATCATATTTTTTCCCCATTCTGATGGTTGATGTGGCTGATTAGATAATCGCATGAATGAGTAAGTGTCCCTAATAAAGTGGTCACTGAGTATATAAGTGGTGCTGAATTTGTTTTTTATAATTTTTTTGTTTGTTGCAAAATTATTTAAAAAAAAAAATGTGTGTGTGTATATATATATATATATATATATATATATATATATATATATATATATATATATATATATATATATATATATATATATATATATATATATATATATATATATATATATACACAATTTTTTTTTTCTTGCCATTATAATATCAACACAGCATTATTGATTATCCCCCCACCTCTACGCCCAGGAGGACCAGACCATCATCCAAACCTCCACGTGCTCTTGCCCCTGTCAGCTGTCCAGCTCTAATCTCCACAATGACAGAGAATTGCAAAAACCAAAATACATCCACATCCTCTCCATGGTGATCTGGAAATTTGAGGGGAAGGGAGAGAAGGCACTGTTTTCTGCCTGTCCAATGACTTAATTTCTCCACAATCCAGAGAACAAAACAGGCCTGTGGAGGTCTGAACTTTTACCCTTAGAAAACATAATCTCTGAAGCAGCCACAAATGGTTAAATAACACACTTCGATATTTATTTGGTTAGAGAGAGAATAGGCACAGGAATCTAGTGGTTTTAATACTTGTAGCCTTGATTAAAAACAGAAACAGAAAATAATAAGATGGTGGATTGAATAGCACATGCATTCCTTGCTAATTTGCAATGCCTACCGGCACTGTAACAGCACAATTGGTGGCATATTTGCTTTGCTGTCAGGATATTCAGCAGATCCATACATTGTTTGGACTTAAGACATAAACCTTTCCATTGATAAAATGATGTCAAGTGTGTCTGGCTAGGAATCTGCAATGAAGGATTTAGCACACATGCCGTTTTCCTCTTTCTGGTTTTCCTTTAATTTGCAAATCTTGTAATCTAAACTTAAAGCTGAATGAACTGACTTCGAAACCAGCAGTGCCGTATCGGCCAAGACAGCAATCTGTTTTCCATTTGAGTGTCAAGACAGCATCCACACTAGCGGTTGACAAAAGCTATTATTTCAAAACGATTATATACTAAAAATCATGTGAGGACTTTGGTAAGTTTATGAACTATTTCAGTAAGTGGAAAGAACTGAGCATGGTACAGCCTTTCATAAAAAAAAAGATAAAGGAGAAAAAAAAATAGAAAGCTAGGCTTATTTACCAAACACTTCTACTGGAACACAGCAGCGGCAACACGATTCACCCGGAGGGAGAGGGTTATGGTTTTCAACACGAGGCATGTTTTCAGCATTATAACAACCATTGCTGGAGTACAAAGCCAAACCGTCAGAGCCTGTCTCCATGTCGGGACGGACACAGCGCGTTTGGCTGCATAAGCGCCGGCAGAGCAAAGAGCTCCAGTCTTGGAACGGCTGGGACAGTGGTCTCCATCAAAGTGTGCTGAAGACAGACTTGCTAACTCTTTTTCCTCTGGAGGAAATACTGAGTTAAGATTTTCAACAGCATAGAAGAGTTGGGGTTAAGAAGTGGCAAAAGCAGCTGAGGGGAGGAGAGGAGCCAATAACTGATGTGCCCTGTTCTTTCATTTTTCTCCCTAAGGGGGCACATTTCTGACAGAATGCAGTCAGTCTCTGTCAGGGGTTCAAGGTTGCAAGTCGCCCTGTGGAGCCAGCTGGGTCCCTTTCTAGGCCAGTCCCTGGCCCCATCACAAGGTGGCAAGAGGGCTTTGATGCAGGTTATAATGTATAACAAATTACAAGTTTTAAAATGTACTTAAGATTTGTACCTCATAAGGTCTAATTGTTACATACACACACTGAGGGCTATGGTTTGGGTTCAACCGCTCTTAAAAATGGGAAAATGTCATAAACCGGAAAATGAACGAAAAATTCCATTAGCACATGGACTTTACCTCATGAAGAGTTTTACATGTCTCCTCTCGTGTTGTGCATGCCAGGAAACGGATACAAGCTTGTTATAGCCATGAAACTATCACTTGTGGAAAAATGCAAAGATTTTAAAGCTTTTGAACTGTATACAACCTCAACTGGCCTTTCTCAAATGAAAGATACAAAAACCAGGCTGACCAATCGTTTTAACCCTATAAAGCTAAAGTTATACTGTAAATACTTTGTTGAAAAACCTGTATGCAATGTGCTAGATGTCTTCTGCAAGAAGACCTAATATAATTTCCAAAGTGTCACTGGGATGCAAGTATTTTTGCTGTAAAATCTTTGCTGATTTTGACCAAGTAAAATAAAAAATAATGTTTATATTATTACTGTTTATTTCAAAAGGAGTTTTTCTGAATCTAAGCAACATGCGCTTGGTTAAAAGTACATTATTTTATAGAATAATCTGGTTGAAATGCATCCATCAAATATGAAACAGGCTTTTAAGGTATCTCTCTCAACCATAATATCTTTCCATTCATGCCCACTACAATAAAAAACAGAGAGCTTTGTGTAAATACTGATATATTTTCAAAATATATTTAAGATATTTTTAAAGTGGGGACTGGAATGTATATGTATATTTATATATTCTGCTCTGTTGTTATAAAGATTGTTTTACATTGAAAAAAAATTATTACAAAAATCAACTACTTACAGAATGAATTAACCACTAAAGATGACTTCATGGACTTTAACACAAAACTTAGTTCATACAAAATAATTTTGTTTAACCACTGACCCATAACACTTAGTTTACATGTTTTAAACATTATAGTTCTAAACATATATAACTAATATTGGAATTGTATTAATTATTTTCTGTTATAGCATAATTTAATGTACAGCTGCTTTAAAACAATGCCTGTTATGAAAAGCGCTATACAAATAAATTTCACTTACATTACAAGCTATTATGAAGTCATCTCACTATAACCTCCAAAGACACAGAAAATAATAACTTTTTATAAGTCAATATAGGGTTTGGTGCATAAAATCATACAATAAATGTATTTTGAAACAAGAAAAATTATATTGATGTGCTGAACTGTAATGTCATACAGTTCTATAGACCAAGGAGAGAAGTTGACATAGCCAAACTCCCAAACATTTTGGTATCTCTGAAAAGCCCAGGGTGTCCTCTTAAGATAACCCAAGATTTACTACTGTGGGATGTATAGGCAAAGATCAAATTAAATAATAAAAAAGACCTTCAAATCCTGAGGTATAAAATATGGTTAAAAAAAATTATATCATATTGACTTTGTCTACAGGTTTAAAAAAAAAAAAAAAAAAAAGCTCTCCTTTATAAAAAAAAAAGAAGATATATATATATATATATATATATATAGATATATATATATACTGACTATTATCTCATGTCAGGCTTTATACATGAGTAAAAATTTTAAAATAGACAACACCTAAATACCTAACTTTACTTTTCCAAGAAAAAAGTGCACCTTCAAATCAGGTTTCAAGATGTACACAATTCTTTCACAGCTGATGACAGCTAATTACTCTTCAAACAAACTGTACAAACTGTCTATTGGGTTAAAAAGAAAAGAAACAAAAAAAAAAAAAAAAATCTGCTTTTGATTCATCTATTCTGTTAGTGTCATGAGCCCAGTCTTATGTTGAAACACGTGTGTAGCTTGAAAATAACCAGAAAAGAACATGACCCATGAAAATGAAAGCTAAAACACCATTTGAGGCACTAGGCCCAGAACAGTGGAAATGACGTTGTTGCTGTGCACTCACCCCGAAGAGCCTGTGCTCTTGCACACACCGAGGAGGGGCCGTTTCTCAGCAAAGCTGTCAGTATTGAGGGAACCTGCAGCCAGAGGGACAGAAAGGCGAACGTTAACCACTGACCCACATAAAAAGGGACATTCATTAGCCACCCGCAAGTGAGGCCTGTTGTCTCTCCACCAGAGCCACCCACCAAAAAAGCATCTACCGCAATAGGAAGCGTGTTGATTGCATTGCAACTGATGCTCTTTAATCAAATTATGCCTAGAAAATGTCCTCAAAAATTAAAACAATGCGGGAACTCCTTTCCTGTCAGCTTTGACATGCGCACACCCTCGCTGACCATAGAATAATGCTCTGGTCCACAAGGAGATTTGTGGCGATCAAATTAAATTAAAACACCAGCATGCAAGACATTAAATGGAGACAGAGAACAGAAACACCACCCAGTGCAATGTGTTAAAAACAAACCTTCTCCACTCTGACTCTAATGGAGAAAGCCTTCAAAGCTTTAGGAGGAGTCTTTTGTCTGAATGGCTTTAATTTCAGGCGTTCTGAGGAATTAGAGAATGGCAAAAGGCTGGTAGGCATATTTTGGGTGGAGAAAACATGCTGCATTAAGTTTACGGATCCCATATTTATCTAATTCTCTTGATTTTCAAGAGAAGGGGGAAACTTGCATTCATGCCCAGAGAGATGTTATTTGGGTGGCAATGCCATGACACTAATCAGCTCCAGGAACATACGGCCCCTGTGGCATGGCTTGTGAGTGCAAATGTGTCATTCTCAAACCCTTAACACTTTAAAAGGCCTCTTCTCAGTCTTCACTTCTCTGTCATCAGACATTGCGACTGGGCACGATATCCAGTCATAATGCAAATATGATGGGCCTCTAAAAGACAACAGATGCCTTCTATTTGAAACTACAGTTAAGACAAGAATCCCACCCCGCTATTCTCTGCCTGTAGTTGCGAGCGGCAGCTTCGAAAGCAACTGGACTTCGAGACGAGTGGTTTTCATTTGTATTTTGCTAAAGTTTGCCTGCTTTCAATTTATGCTGAGAAATATTGAGGGAATTGTTTTCTGGAAGACATAACTAATTTCCTATACTTCAGTAAACAGTACATTTATAGCAGGGTCATTTACGAGTATGCTTTCATCAGAGGGAGAAATTTAAGCGGAAAGGAAGGGATTGCAGATTTTAGTCAGCTCTAGATATAATCATCCGTAGTTGTCACCTGGAAATAAATCACTACGAAAACAGCGGCAGAAGTCAGAAACAGAACGGATACAAAAAAAACAACTTCCTACTTTATTCTGGGAAAGACCTTGCCTTATTAGAATTGACACCTATTTTCAGGACTTTCCAAATCCGCCCACCCAGCTAAAACAATTACTCTTTTTAAATCCCACTACAGTATGACACTGTTTGCGCCAAACAGATCTCAATCAGTTTCCCCACTGGTGCAACTCATTTGATTTAACAGAGAATCGTTCTCCTCATGTGTCGGCTGTCTGCTGCTTCTCATTAAGACAATTCTCTTTTATCCAAATCCAGCCCGCGTTCAATGACTTTATTGTGCAATGTTGAAATCTGCCGAAAGGACAGAACACAAATTCTGAACATAAATGTCACACAACAATACCACACAGTGCATTTCTTACTCGGTAGTATTTGTCCTTTTGTTTTTACATTTGAATATTACCATGCTACTTATTTAGTTAGGGATAAACAAAGTTGCTGCACTGAAGATTTGAATGATTCTGACTGAATTTCATTATTCTTTTAGAAATAATAAATCCTAATTGATTAAGTCAAAGAAACCATGCAATACCACAAAAACGGAAAATACAAATTAAAGGTAAAGCATGCAATTTGTTCAATGTTAAAACCCTTTTTCCATAGGTGTAGGTTCAGGCAACGTTCAGAAACTGGAAATGTCCCGATTAGGGATGGGGGAATATGGTCATCTCATGATTCGGCTTGATATACGATATGAGGTTTACGGTTCGATATCATCTCGATTCGATATAACACTTAAATGACAAAGTATGGCAGAAAATTGTGTTTATTTTTTTTTTTTATCTTTGGGCAAAAAACATATTATAATTTCTCATCAAAATAAAGTTCTTTATATCACAATATAAATCATACAAATTTAAGTAATAAGAGTTTCTCCTCCCTTTCACTATACGAAAAGATCACAAACAAGTAAGCCTTCAAAATAGTGGGCTTAATTCAGGCTGATCAGGTTCAGAACAAGCAATAGAAATGAACAGAACCTGTCCCCAAAAAGTATGTGAAAGTGTATATTTATTTATTTTATAATTTGTTGGTCTTGATTACTATAAAATCACATTGTATCTTTTAAAAAATATAAAGATTCTACTTTCTATGAATTAATATTATTTCTTGAAATTATACTGTATATACAATATAAATATTATATGAGCTGTCAACGTTTGAATAATGTGTACATTTACAAGTAATAACGTTCAGTTTACATTCATTTGTATGACAAAAGCTTTTTAAGTCATTTCAAGAGTTTAAAGACTCGCACAAGTGTTGCAGTTAATTTAATAATGAGAGAAAAGTAAAAAAATTTAAGCGCATCCATGCTTTCTGTGAACAAAATTAATATACATTTTTACTTTTTTATCTGACTGTAAAGAACAAAAAGGATGTTAAAAGACACATTATGACCTTTAAAAAATTGCTTGAATACAGGCATGCAATTGCCAATGAGTGAGAAGTGATAAAAGAGAAGGGAAATAAAACTCAGAGGTCTGCAGTTCCACTCTGCCAGAGTGCTGGTAAAAGTCCAGCCAGCCAGCTAACAGCTTACCAACATAATTGTGAAGGACTGATTTTAATATTAGGATGGGAAAACAGCAGGGATCTGGCAAGCTCTCATCACTATTAAGAAACAGAAGGTAGTCTTTAATTTAAATATGATATATGGAAAAGCCATAAAAGAAGAAAGACATGGAACTTTATATATTGTGCCACATCTTTGTCTAACGTAATCCGAAAAAGCATGAAACTGCAGAAAACTGATTTTACTTACAAATTTCTGGACAAATGGCAGTGCAAACTTGACATGTAAAATAATGTGCTGTGTATGTAACGTATGACAAGTGAAATAAATCTAAGCATAGCGGAAGCTCACGCTCTGTCAACACATATTTCAATTTGGGGGTGTACAGTTACTCTTGACAAGCTGAAAATTAAGATGTCACTGGAATCGTGAATTTGCAATAATAATTCAGAGCACCACAATTTTACTTACAGTACAGAACACTGACGTAGAAGACTATAAGGTACAAGTCAAAGTTTGGACAGTTGAATGTGAAATATTTGAAATTAGTTTTGTAGACAAATACAAGTAGTTTAGTAACATGGGATTTATTTATTCATGAGATTGGAAGGTCTGTGTGAATTGTACAGAGATGTAATCCAGTCAAAGGGTCCCTACTTTGAATAATTTAAAATATTCAGATTGTTTGATAGTTTTTATCAAATTGATGACTTCCATCTTTTAATATTTACTTTTCAGAAATGTGGAAAAAGTAATAACACAGATTGAGTAGAAGTGGGTGTGTCCAAAAGTTTGACTGGTACTTGTATATAATTTTTGGCTCTGACAGAGGAGGGAAACAGAGAGTGGGAAAGAGCTCTTCCTACTGGGTGACTGACACTCACTGATTTGAGGGGCAGGCAGAATCCTGGCCGTTCGCACGGGCCCGTGCCGCACAGAGAACAGCTCCTGCGCCTCCCCGTTCAGCTGTAGAGAGCAAAAACAAACAGGATCACTTAAGACAACTGAAAGTTATGTGGAGAGAGATGAATGCACTTCAAATAAAATTGACTGAGTGGTGTCACAGCAGTGACCCAGCCATGATGATTTATCTTTTATTTGTACATCGTCTAACACATTCAGTTTGAAAGTGTTCACATAGAGAGTCATATGAGTCAGATCAACAGCCATGACGAATGTCCTAAATACTGTGGCATCCCATTGAGCATTAACAGACATGAAAGTACTTGTGTGTGAATAACACAATGCACTAT
Source organism: Xyrauchen texanus (assembly GCF_025860055.1). NCBI lineage: Eukaryota > Metazoa > Chordata > Actinopteri > Cypriniformes > Catostomidae > Xyrauchen > Xyrauchen texanus. The sequence goes on along the minus strand of NC_068313.1, from coordinate 23,733,939 downwards.
TTGGTCAGCAGTAGCTGTGATGTGGTTTGATAATGAGTCACCCAATAACTAAAAGATAAACACAGGCATCTGTGGGCAAACCAATGTGAGCCACTACAAAAAAAAACAAAAAAAAAAACACACAGCCGTGAAATTTTATCTGATCTTTGGATATAAACGTAAAAAGGACACAAGCCACACAACTCAATTCTGACACATTGACTAATGAGTTCTTAAATGACATTCAAGTCTCCAGAAATTACAATTCTGTCATTTACTCACCCTTATGTTGTTCCAAACCTGCATGACTTGAAAGTGTATGGTGACTGAGGCTGATCACTGTGCCTAATATCTGCTTTATCTAATATCCCACGGGGGTAAACTCTCCCTTTAAGCTTTTCTTAACACCAGTGCATATCCTGTTCCTGCCCAATGCTGTGATACTTGTGTAAAACAATGTAACTTTGCAAGAATAATCAGAATTGCTGATTAACTTGATGCCACTTGGGGGCAAAAACATGGTTGTGGGAAGTGAAAGAACAACAGGGACACAAAAAAGAGAGATATGTTCACACTGTATGACAACTAATCAATTCTAACTGTCTTCACATGAATGGGGTGGCTTCAACCAACAGCTATATAAAATTGCCAGCAGCCATATCACCCTGTAGCTCAAGAACGGTTGCCCACTGAAGCTAAGCAGGGTTGAGCCTGGTCAGTACCTGGATAGTAGACCTACTGGTGAAAACCAAGTTTGCTGCTGGAAGATGTATTAAGGAGGCCAACAGGGAGTGTTCACCCAGTGCTCTGTGTGGGTCCCAATGCCCCAGAACAGTGATGGGAATACTATACTGTAAAAAGGAACCATCCTTCAGATGAGACGTTAAACCGAGGTCCTGAATCTCTGCTGTCATTAAAAATCCCAGGGCACTTCTCTGGGTGTAACCCTGGTGTCATGGCCAAATTCCCACCATTGGCCCTTCTCAATCATGGCCTCCAAATAATCCCCATCCATTAATTGGCTCTATAACGGTACCCTCTCCTCTCCACCAATAGCTGGTGTGTGGTGAGCATATTGGCTGCTTCCCATAATCCAGGTAGGTGCTGCACACTGGTGGTGGTTACTGGGTAAAGCACATTGAGTGTAGTGTCAGAAAAGCACTATATAAATGTAACGTTCATTTATTAATTCATACCATGCACCCAATAAAATTGCCCCCCCAAAAAACACAGCTTGTTTATGGCTAACTGGTCAAGGCCAATATCCAGGACCAGTACTGACCAGCTACATTTTATTGAGCTGTAGCCCCAATACAAACACAAGTCAAATTAGCCTTAATAACGTAATTTCCATACCGATATTTTAATAAACATGTGAAAAGCATATTTTAATTAGCTCTTTATCCAAGCTATTGTTTTAAGAATTAAGCCCTGATTTTGAAGTGTCTGTATGTGTGTTAAAATACAGAAGACATCCTTTATCACATTACTGGACATAATCTATGTGTCTTAAGCAGATAAGCTCACAGAGGATGATCGCTCTTTTGCACATTTAGTAGTTTTTAAAAACTAAGAATCAAAGTCATGTTTTTATTAAAAGTGCTCAGTGTAGTCTTTGAAGCTGCCAAGTGGGAGATTAACATGGCATCTACAACAGTGTACATTTGAGGTGAGGGTGAGAGAGAGAGACAGAAGGATAGAAATGAGAGAGAGAGAGAGAGAGAGAGAGAGAGATGAAATGCACATGGGCCACCACGTACAAAGGCTACAAAGCAAAATCCCCAGCTGGCAAATGGTACAGAGGAATAATGGAATTTAGCGGATTGTGAGGTTTACATTAATGCAACTGTCATTGTGCATTACCAGACTGTTCATCCTCGCTTTACACAGCTTTAGTGATGGCATCCATCACCAGCCTCTGAGCTATTACATTACTATATATCACAGCAATATGCAAAAGTGAAGCTTCTTTTTTTTTCCCTGTTTGTTTGTTTGTTTGTGGTCTCTTTCTAATTTCATTCATATGGATACTGTGTAGATGCTAGAGAGAAAATGAGTTTTGTTAATCTCCAGACACTCGGTGGAATCTGATGGAATTCAACAGATCAGACTGAATCAACACCATCTGGACCGGAAAGAGAAGTGAGCACTGTTTGTAATTCTTAGTAAGCAGACAGCATCTGAAAGCACAATGTTTCATTAGCAGAGCAGACAAAGCACAAGGGCAATGACAAATCATTACATGAAATATAAAGCATTGTAAAAAGCGAAGGCATAAATTAAAATAAAACCAGTCCATAAATTATGCTATTTAGCTTTCAAAGATTCAGAATACTTAAATCACAGCTTTTATGGCACGAGACGATGAAACACGATGCAACCAAATTGAGACGCTCCAAGAGCATCCATCTGACGCATGTGTATACACTAGACAAACATTTTAAATGCCGCAGACAGAAATCAATCATCCTGTGAGAGATTGACAAAGTCAATTAAAAAAGTAATTGCTGAATCTAGTGATCTAGACAAGGCCAATGTTTTCTTCTGTTCAATTACATGGAAATAAAACAACAATATATTGACTTTTAAAGCCACTTTTTGTATTATTACTCATCTGACAAAATATAATAAATGTGAATTATCTGAACTAATACATATTTTATATGCTTCATCATTTTGTCACATAGATCCAAAAATATATGAAGTATAATCATTTAAATGGTTTCCTTTTTGCTTTAGTGTAGACAACGCAATGTGTTCCTAGGACAAAGTGAAAAATATAGCATATACACATACATACATTAAATTATTTATAATTTTATTTAAATTTCTCTTTATTTGGGGGCCTGTCTTAGCAAATACTTAAATGTCGGAGTGATTCTATTAATGAATCATCACACCACATAATAAATTATTAAAAACTCTTTGATTGACAACCCTAATAAAAAAGTAATGAGATCTATACAAAATTAAACTATTCTAAATCAAAAATATTAAATTAAAAATACTAATATATTTTACATAACATTAAGCCTACACAAAATACTCAATAATATTTGAAAACAGAATAGTTAACATTGAAGCTATCTTCTGTTATTTAGCCATATACCAGTGTGATAAATGTCTAAATATCAGCCAATTAATAGGGCTTCCACAGCTACTCATTTTTACAAGTTGACTCGTCATCCAGAAAAAGTCAACTATACAGCTATTTAATGTTTACCTTATTTAACGGCACACTGTGCCACATCAGCTGTCTAATGACCAACTGGACTGTGTGTCCCACGCAGCTAACTATCCAAATGAACGCAGACCATTGCAGAAGTCCACCAAGCGGTTAGTTTATAATATGATGTGAACGAAAATGTTTCCATTTTCACTTAATTTTCAAATTATCATAATTCCAAACACATTTGGTCATAAAAGGTCACCATACAAAGAAATAACAGGCAAATAATCCAGAGCTTAGTTTGTTGAGAGGTATTTACTTCCTGTTGTTGTCAAGTTAAGTTTTTTATTAGTCAGTACAACCCCTTTCGTTTAATCCACCAGGCCAATATATATGTCTATCACTGTTTGGTATGAAAAAACAAACCATTCAAAACACATCCACAGTAAACATAGGGGCTGTTTTATTAATAACAGGCAACAGAGACACCTCCAATGGACTACTTGTCATCCCTCTACTCCAACACCGCTTCAATTAGCCCCATCTAATCTGCTTGCTATCTCCCGCCAGCCAGCAACACCTCCATCAAAGATCTTGCTCTACTGAGGTGTTAATGCACAGGAACACACACATGTTCTATGGTAACACCTACTACATCTACTCTTCCTCCTCCCTCCAATGCCATTATGGAGGGTGTCAGCTTAACAACTGTCACAAACACTTTGGACGCAACTCATGGCCAAAAACTGTAATGCTTTGAACACATAACAAAAACAGTGGGAATGTTCCTCCGCAGAATATCAACCTCATGTCTGTGCTCATGCTCATGTGCATCTAAAGTTATGATGTCTTACATACATTTATTCTTTTAAAGTTACACAACTCAAGTGACCTGTCATGCCCCGACACATATCCCTCCTCTGAACTGTGTTAGGGCTTGAGATAACATTTTAAAATAAATCTTGAAAAATAGAATGTTACAACTTGCATATCTTAATTAATGTAGGATTAATACAGCCTTTAAAATCTAAATTCTACTCATTACAAGACATTAGGTCCAGGTTTTTTATTAGAAATAATAGGCCTTTGCAAATATATCATAATTTGTTACATTTTATTTGACATTACACAGAGCTTAACATTTGTATTCACACCATGTCACCAACATTTAAAAATATATTCTTGGACAATGTTTTTCCTTTGTCTGTGGTGACACCAAGTGGTAAAAGAAACTAAAGCAACCAAATGACAGAGCAAGTCAGCAACAAACCAATAGGGAGACAAGACACCTATGACAAAAAAAAATAAAAACGTGTCCCGACTGTAACTCTGTCGGAACGCCGGACACTGCTTGTAAATCTGGACTGTCCTGATTTTAATCGGGACGTCTGGTCACCCTACAAACCAATGGTAATTTTGTCAAGGAGTACAGAATGGGCAGTTCCAGCTAAATTCTCCTGTTTAGCTCCAGCTCTGAACCAACATATCTGAACCAACTAAAATCTTCAACTTGAAAATCAGAGCAGGACTTCAAGTGAAGTCTACAATAAGCCAGGTGGATCATCTTTAAAACTGACAGGCAGGATAGAAAACTGATGGACAACAACAGTTTTATGATTTGCCCTGTAAAGAAATAAACAGTCATTTAACTATTTTCAAGATTTGTTCAACACATCAAGTAAATTAAGAATGGCATACTACATAGGCTCAACTTGACCTTCCATTTCAAGGCTTATGAATGAACCACAACAGAGCCCAATAATGCAGATTCACTTTTTCAGCCTTCTCGGTTCCGGAAGTATATTTTGCATTCATTTATTTTCCATAGGCATTTCATAATCTCCTCCATAAAAGAGTTCTACGACAGGAACTAAACCAACAAGCTCTAAGGTGAATCACAACATTACAAACTTTGATTTGAAGCAGATAAGTATTTGAAAAATACACAAAAAGTCAAAAGGCACAAAATTGTTGTCTTGAAGTAACGCAGACTGATGGCTTTAACAGAAGCATATACCGGTACCATTGATTAACAAACATGAAGCTCACAGTAGGTCTGTCTTTAAAGGAATATTCCGGGTTCAATATAAGTTAAGCTCATTCGACAGCATTTGTAGCATAATGTTGATTACAACTAAAATAAATTGACTCGTCCATCCTTTTCTATATTAAAAAAAAAAAGCAACAATCAAGGTTAGAGTGAGGCACTTTCAATGCAAGTGAATGTGGCCAATTTTGGAGGACAGAAATGTGAAGCTTATCATTTTATAAATGCATGCACATTAATTCTTCTGTTCAAACTCATGCATTATTTGAGCTGTAAAGTTGTTTAAATCATAATTTTTAGTCATTTTAGGCTTTGTTGACATTATATCCCAGCAGTGAAGTTGCAAAATTGGCCAACTTTACACAGAAAAGATAGGTAGATTGTTGCGAATCGGTCATGTCAGTAATTTTTCTGGGCTTCTTCCAGACAGCATGTACTCCTGAGCCTTTTAAATATCACTATATCTCCAGTTCTCCAAGAGTCTGAAGTGGATGTTGTTCAATGGAAAAACACCAGAAAACGTAAGACTCACTTCAAAACTTCAGATAATGCTGGCTGTTGCATAGGAACTGATGCATGTTTTTCTCAAGCATTTCATGCTGTCGTGTGTTTATTGACCGTCTAAAAGAGAATCAAACAAACAAAAGGTACACAAACACTTAATTTTGTGATTTGAGCAGAGTGAAGAAATTGTGTCGAGCCCCGAGTTTCAGAACATATCTTCCTTCAATTCAAGAGTGTAATATTAAGAGTGTACTTAGCCATATATTCCAATCCACTGCTTCTAATAATCACAGATACAGTATATGAGCATGTTTAATATTTGGTGCATCATTAATCAGCATTATGCTAATCCCGTGCAAATCAATTAAAAATTGAAGAGCACATTTACTTACATGAGCCCATAATTATCCCGTTTGTTACCTAATATTACATATTTATACACATATTACACAGAAGGAAAGGTTCCTCATTACCATGGTTAGGTCAGTGTGCTAGTCTTAAATAATAGTAATAATAATAATAATAATAAATTAATGTATTTATGAAAAATAAATACTAGCTGAAACATCTTGAAACTTTAACTAAAACTGCCACTGTAGATATAAAATGAGGTCTAACAGATTCTACCTTTAGATTATTTCATATGAAACTATAACATTTTGTCAAAATATAACAGTTTCTTTTACTCATGTAAAATCCTAAAACAAATTTGTAAAGGTGATGTGTGTAATTATTAATATTTGTAACTATTTTGGTAAAGGGGCCACATCGGGCTGTAAGTAGTGCATAGGGGGCCAAATTGTATTCCTTTTGAGATACAATGTTCTGCATTGATTTGGTTTTTGTATCTTTTAAGCCCAGAAATAGTTGTGTACTCCATTTTCTGAAGTGTATCTGTGACTACTGTGACTAATCTGCAATTGCCTAAAGTATTATATTGCTCTACAAAGATAGATACTTTTCTATCAGGCATTAAAAAACTGAAAAGGCAGAGATTATAAATTTATTTTGCATCTCTACTTCCCTGTTAATTTCTTATTCAGTTTTAATAATAATTAAAACAACTTTTTTTTAAATTATAGAACTTTTAATGTTTGTCGCAAAGCGGGCGAGTTTACTTATTCTTTTTCTAAAACATTACATGCTAAGAGTCACGATGCAGGTCTCCATGATGGATTGACTTTCAGCACACAACTGAATAACACAACTGCATGAATATGATAAATTAATACTGTTAGAGTTAGATTAACATACAGGCGCGAAGGGACTTCAACGTTTCTAAATTGCACAAATAAAAAATACATTTACATATTTGTCTCTCGCTTGCTTTTGCTCGCATGTCAATGATTGCCCCTCCGTGTGTCAATGATGCAGAGATCTACTTTTATATTTAATTTAATCACTGAGAAGGTTTACCTGCAAAATTAGTAGCACCAAACATCACAAGCAGCCTCAAGAATGGACACAGAGTAGCTGTATAACACTTTTCCTTGAGCAGAATATTGCACTACAGATCGCTAAGTTTGTTCAAAGGAGAAAGCGAGACTTGCATGGTTTTACCATAAATGAGCCGCGGGCCCCATTAAACCATGTGGAGGGCCTGATCCAGCCCGAGGGCTGTAAATTGCCCATGTCTGCTTTAGCTTTTTGCGAGATTATCATTAAATCTGCCTCAGCAGTCTTAAATAGTAGATCACTTGACGGCCGCCGAAATATCTTCAATGGGAGAACCATGGCATTGCTCTTTCCCTGCTGTTGAGAAACACTGCTTTAACACACACACACACACACACACACACACACTCACGTCAGACCCCCTCGCTTCTCTCAGACATTTTCTCCGCTGCGCGCGCGTGCGTGTGTCGCAAGTTGACGAGTCTGACAGACAGACAATGAATAAAGGAGATGCGCACGCATTCTCTGTCCGGTTGCATTTCTTTCTCAATAGATAATCAGATAAGCAAATGTACATGGTATGATAACAGTCAATTTTCTAACCGTGGTATACCGTGAAACCAGTATACCGCTGCAACCCTAGTCAGCAGTATTAATTACTTTACAGACATATATCTGGAAAACTAATCCCAAACAAATAGGGCTATAGAGAGAGAGAGAGGCAGAGGGACAAACAGGGTGTGGTGCAGGCAGAGAGACTGATTAAAATGAACTCACTGATATGCTCCAAATCTGCATTCCATCAGTATAGCCAATCATCAGGCAGAGAGGTGGGTCAGTGCTGTTGCCGTGCATCTCTTGGAACTCAGGTAAACGGGCCACATCTAGACACATAGAAAGATAGGGTAAAGCAACAGGCATTGTCAAATTAACAGAAGTAGCACAATTTCATCACATGCAACACAATAACGGTCAACACTACCTGGCTCTTAACGAAAGCTCCAAAAAAACAATCAGAAAAACCCAATTTGGTGTGTGTAATGCAACCAAGCCTCGCTATTAGAGGTCGACCGATTAATCGGATGATTTTTTGCATTTTTTTACATCATCGGCAAATATCCAAGTATATCAAGCCGATTATTAGGCAGGCACATCTGTGGGCAGCCTAGTGTTGTTGTGGAACACGTGTTCGACGCACACTGCCCCTAGAGTCATTTTCCAGCAGAGTGAGCAGACCTCATCCAGTGCCTAAGGAAGGAGCTAAGTTCCTTGGCAGGGGCGGGTCTACGTGGTGGCCAGGGGGGGCACCCCCACCCCCTGAAATTCGATTGGCCACCCCAGGTGCCCCCCCATAAGACGTCTTGTGATTGGTTCATTTTACGGCCAATCAGTTTATAGACTCTACTGAAGTTTGTGATTCAAATAAGTTTTTTTTTTTTTTTTTAAAGCTTAATAAAGTCATCTTTATTGCCAAAAAAAAGGATACAAATCACAAGTGACTTATCAAAATACACATAACAATTTTCTCAAATAACTACTGTTATCCTTCAACAACACAAACAAACAAGGTACATCAACAAATCTCTGAATATAACCTCAATGGTTCGGCCATAGTTTGAGCATAGCTAGTACAAAGAACAGAAAACACACTATGAACAAACCAATAATTAAATAGAAAAAAAAAAATAAATAAATAAAATGAAAAAATAAATAAAAAGGGACTTTTTAAATTAATTTAAACGTATCCAAAAGAGAAATCAGTTTAAGGGCTTCCTGATTTTTAACAAATTTTAAAGATTTGCACAAGAGTTTAACCTCATTCATCCAGTGATTAAAGTTGGGTTTAGAATTAAACCATCTGCATTTATGAATGAAAAACCTTTCCAAAACATAACAAAAAATTAATAACAAAATCACAATCTTTGTTTTCCAGACAAACACCAAACCTAATTAACTTCCACGTGAGAGGTAGGAGTTCAACCCTCCTAGACCTTAACCAATTCTGCACCTCACTCCAAAAGGGTTGCACCAGATCACAATCAAAGAAGACATGTTCTAGATTTTCAATATTTGTTTCACAAAAAAACACAATTATTCACATCAAAATTAAACTTCAATCTTAAAAATTCTTTAGTAGGATAAATCTCATCTAAAATTTTGAAGTTCACCTCCTTAGCTTTAGGAGGGAGAGGAAAAGACAAATAAGTTTTCCTAATTTTTTTTATTTTTTATTTCAACCTTATCAAAATTTTTAAGCACGTATTCCCGTCTAATTGGGTTTGGGTAATAAGCCTATAAAAAATAAATTCTAATGACTCTATTTGTAAATTTTTTACCTTAAAAATCATAACCTTCTAAGGAGAGCTGTCTCAGTACTGGGGAGATTTTGGAGTACAACATGTCTTCTTTAACCATTAATCTTAAAGGAATTGGTATAGCTCTAATCATTCTATTAAACATATTAACGGTACACTGTACTTGGAATTTCTCACAAAACTCTCTATACAGTAACAAATTTCCATTATCATCCAAGAAATGGGCAATAGCCCAAATCCCTTTAGATATCCATTCCTCAAGATATACAGATTTTCTGCCAAACTTTATATATCTACTATTCCAAACTGGAGTGTTGTGAGGAGTGAAGTTATGTTTGAACAACAGTTTCCAATAGAGCACCACTTGCTGATGGAAGGCTGAATGTTTAACTGGTAACGAGGTGCACGCAAAGTCACAACATAACAGAAAGTGTATTCCCCCCAGTTTGTTAAAGATAGCATTGGGGACAATAAACCAAAAGGAGTGGCTATTTTGAATGAAGGATATTAACCATTTCAATTTCAAAACACCATTCATAATGTCAAAATCGATAGCATTCACCCCACCGTCTTCATATTTTTTTAATCATGTCCTCCTTTCTAATGTACTGACACTTATTTCTCCAAATAAATTTAAAATTCTCCTTATTTATTAATTTAATCATTCGTGTCGATATGGGCAAGGAGAAGGCTGGATAGATGAGTCTGGACAAACTATCCATTTTAGATAAAAGAACCCTTCCAAAAATTGTAAGATCCCTCTGCAGCCATCTATTCAATATGGACTTACATTTATCTATGTTATTCAACACATTTTTATTCTCCATAACATCTTTATCTTTAGAAATAATAATCCCCAAATATTTAACTTCCCTTTTAATTTGTATATTAGATAATGACTGCAAAGGAAACTCATGCAGTGTTAACATTACACATTTGTTTAGGTTTAAATGTGCCCCGAAGCTTTAGAAAACTGGTTAATAGAATGTAAAGCTAATGGAATTTGATATTCATTCTTTAGAAACAATGTTGTATCGTCAGCAAACTGACTTAAAAGTATATGTCTATCCAACACTGAAAGACCTTCAATACCATTATTTTTAATCAATATAGATAATAACTCTGCAACCATTATAAATAATAATGTTGAGCTTGCCAGTCACCACCGAAACAGAAGAATCCAGCTGTTTTAGTTGAGGTCTGCCTTCTTTATTTTTCGACTGTTTCCCTCTCTTTCTGCTACTGTTTTTATTGTTTCTAAACTAAAGACTGTTCTTTAATATATTAGCAGAGCACAATGTAATGGTTCCATATTTTATTTTTAAACTGTGGTGTTTTCATTTTAACTGTTACAGTGCTAAAACTTTAACTCTGTGTTACTCAGATTTTTTGTAAATTAATCTGAAAGAAATGTTGAATGAAACACTGTGATGTTTTGGCCAAACCATTTGAATTATTACGGGGGGGGGGGTAAATTATTATTATTTGAAAGAGATTGTGAATAAAACTACTGTATATTGTAATGGCCAAACTAATTAAAAGAAAATAGTTGACATCGTTTCTGCTTCTGGGTTTTTAAAATGGCTCATTATTAAAATTGCTTTTATTTTATAAACTTGTTAGTTTTATGAAAACACAAGAAATAATAAACACTGGCTCTCAAATTTAACTTAATGGATATATACAGGGATGACAAAAAACTAAATTAATCAAAAATGTGCTTTATTACTACATTTGTTTACAAGTAACTTTATGCAAGTTAAAAAAAACAATAAAATCAATAGGATTTGCGTAATATACTGTAGAATTTAGCTTCTTTTTTTTTGGTCACTGGCGGCCACCCCGTTTGGAGGCAGTGCCCCAGCATGGTCCCCCCACTGAAAATGCTCTAGACACGCCCCTGTTCCTTGGAGAAAACAGTAAGGATTAAATTTGTATAACTTCTTTATATTTAATTAAAAACTTTTGATATGTTACTGCCAACTTCGAGAAAAAACGCGACATGACATTCGGCTACTTTAGATATTGATAGCGTAGTTGAAGTTGCATTATCATAGCAGAAGGGTTGCTATCATGTCACAATAAGCAAGCAAGAATTTTGCAATTACAGACAGTGAATCTGAGACTTTTATTTGTTCTGTTTGTGTGTCTTATATTTGAGAGGGTTGTCACTCAATGCAGAGAAGTAAGTAATAAAAAAAGATACCAACGCGCTATAGGCTAGTGAAGGACTGGCTTTGGTAAGCTCGGACGTTATCGGTTCTGCCGTCGGTAGGCCTACTGGAGAAATTAAGAAAATACATTTATTATTGCTATAAAGAGAAAGTTATTTTATCTCGCCAGCCATTTCTATGTATAATAATATGAAACCATTTGTCTGTGATGCAATTTAGCTATTCGCAGTCAGAGAGAGAGATCTCGCGCACAGCGAGCACAAGAGCCCTGCTTAATGAGTGACAGAACGAATCATTCAAACGTAGCCTGGTTTAGATCTGTGATATTAGTCTGATTTTATTTTAGATTTTGCCTTCCAAAGATTATAAAAAGAATATTTATACATAAGCCACATTCTGTCTAGCACAACTTCCTTCCCTTTACAGCGGTGCACTGACATTTCTCCCTAAAACTCAAACTTAGCGTCAGAATCAGCACGATCTGTGTATCTTTGTTTAATAATATATATATATATATATATATATATATATATATATATATATATATAACAAAAAGAACCGTTAAGAATACCGTTGAAGTACCGGATCGATAAGCAGTATCGGTAAGATAGTAATACCATTAAAACCTTAACGATACCCATCCCTAGTTATGCCTGTGCTTCTCTTGGATGCTCTGAATATTGGATTACGTGTCTGGATTGCCCCTTAATTAAAGCTGCATTTGGATCTCAACCTTCGTGTCTCGGAGCAGTTCGTAACACCTGCTTTGTTTATTTAATATATTTGTTATACATTATTTATACAACATGTTTTTACATTATACATTTTTAATTTAAGTCTACAAGTGCAGATTGGGCAAGTGTTCAATAAATGTATTTGTTGAGAAATTTTGTCTATCTTAATTATTTGTGTTACATTTTATCTTTCAAATAAAAGGTTCAAATAAGATTGAGGTTAAAAACAAGCACATATCGGCCAAAATAAATCGGCAGCATTAATCGGCCATCGGCCGACCCGGATTTTAAAAAAATCGGCATCGGCATCAGCCTGAAAAAAACAAAATCGGTCGACCTCTACTCGCTATAGAGCCAAACTGAAGAAGTCAGATGGGAGTTTGATGTGTTAAATTGTGTATGTGTGTGGATGTTTGAATAAAGTGAATATAGACTTTGTTCACCCAATATGAGAAGATAAATATGTACAACAGCAGGATCTGCAAACTGATCAGTTTAGAATGCGTTACATCCCATCTCACTGCATGTTTCTACTTCTAATAGTGGGATCTTTTTTCATGTTTCCCTATGTATAATTGAATGAGAGAGCTATTTTTATAGCTAAAAGGAGCATCTCAATCACGTTGCTTTTTTTTCCACTTATAAACCACTTCAAAACACTGAGTATCAAGCCCTCAAAGGCATCTATGAAGACAATTACTTAGATTTCACACAAGTCACAAATAAGGTATGTACTGAACAATACTAAAGAATTACATGTAGTTGCTGTGTAAGTATTGTGTACAATTGCTTGTAATAATTACACAGTATTGTTATGATTGTTAATGGCATGTTTTACAACGCATCTCTTATCCCTTTGTGATGAGTATTAATCTACAACTTATCCAACATGTTATGCCCTTAAGCTGCAAAACTCAATATCAATCTTTGGTGGCTTGTCTTAAAATGATCACAAAATGGGCTGTGTGACAAAGCATATAGCCATGACGCCTGCATTAAGCCATTTAAAATAAAAGAATAATTATTTTCCAAATAAAATTAACCTACCATTGATGTCTGTTTTTTCAAAACGGACCCAAACGATCTTTTCTTTTTCATCATTTGGTGGTGTCCCAGTGTATGCCTGCAATTTCAGCAAAAGAGACAGATTTGCATTCAGACTAAACATTTAAGTGCTATATTTTCAGTTGTTCTTACTTTTACAGACAATCACTTATAAATCCAATGTATCTCAATTATGAGAAAAGAGCATGACCTGAAATAAGGTGTTGAGAAAGTTTGTTAACTGTAATCAATTTGTTGACAGGTGCTCAATAAACAAAAATACAAGTTTAATAAGAGTTTTTATTAGTATTATTATTGTGAATTTTCACAAAAGTGACAAATATAAACTCTGCTATATTAAAATAGTTTTAAAACAGCAATACATTAACATCATGCATTATCCAGAGGTCAACATTAAAATACATTTTATTTATGTTTAAACTAAAATCCAAGCTAACAATAACAGAAAATAATAACATATATTTACCTGAGGGACTACATCCTGTAAAAATGTAACTACACTTTCCATGTAAGACTGCTCTCTGCAAAATAGCAAGATTGGTTCTCATCAACAAAACCATAGAAAAGAAACATCCAGTTGTATCTAAATGTTTGCTCAGTACTTGTAGTGTTTCTGATGGTGATTGATATATATTTATTTAGTACAATACTGAACATGGGATTGGCTTTTTAAATGTGAAAACGTTAACATTTCATTCAACAAAACAAATAAGTAATTTTGCTCTTACGTCGCAGCCTGTGCTCGAACCACAACCCCACCAGCACAGCGGCTCGGTCTGCGCGGGGAGTCAGACGCCATTACAAACTACTCAGAATACTGTTCGGAAGAAAAAAAACATGAGCAGATACAGAGGTCATTTTTGTCTGATCATCAATAAACAGCACTGCAGAGATGCCTCACTATATGTGATTTTCTCATTACTCCAAATTTAACAAGTGACAGGTGTTTCAAGAAAAGGAGATGTTAGGCTGAATGTTAGGAGCTGGGAGCTTCAGTCAACATTCACTTTCATTCCATCTTTTTTTTAATACACAATTCAAGTGAAGAACAGTCACCCTAACATCTTTGGTGATGAGCAGCAGAAAGGTAGTAATGCTGGTTTGAAACAACATATGGGTGAGGGAATGATGACAGAATTGTCATTTCTTGGTGAACTATCCAATGTAAACAAATGATTGGTTACACGTGTGCGCACGTGTGCGCACATATGCGCGTGGTTCAGTTCAATCTGCATTATAGGCGCATTCCTATTAATTATTGATCCTGTAAACAATCTATACCACAGACATGATTTTGACAGCAGGAATGAGGAAAACAAAACATTTTGTGATTTTAAACCAACTCAAGCTAGATGGGCTAGTGAACTGAACTGTATGCTGCAAATACCATCACTCCCACCAAAACAATGCCAGTAGTTCTGGAGTCTGTTACATTTTAACATAAATTTAACCATATTTAATGTGAAGTACTGTCGAAAGATATGTCTAGAGTATCATAGAACAGACTGGCTCTTTTAGTCATCTTATAAACATAACTATCTCAACCGTATGTCTGTTAGCTTAGCCAATACTGCTATCTGCCATCATAACGCTTTAAAGGCAAATACCTAAGCAATGCCAATAACTTAAATTACTTTATGATAAAATAGGTAACATATGACAGAAATATACAGATAAATGTTTACTGAAGCAACATTTATACAAACCCAAGGCTTTTTGTTTTGAATTCGGATCAACAGAGGTCCTCACAAATCGTTACAGTACACAGTGCGGCTGACATACTGCTGAACAACAGATGCATTGACCAATCAGAGGTAAGCGACTGAAACGACTAGCCAATAAGATTACGATAAAGGTGGTTACTTTGAAAATTCTGGCCAATCGAAGTTGAAGAGCGTTGTTTGGGGTTTATTGCTCAATTAAACTAATTTCACGTGTCATCAAAATGGACATTCACAT
The DNA here is from genome assembly GCF_025860055.1 of Xyrauchen texanus. Taxonomy (NCBI): domain Eukaryota; kingdom Metazoa; phylum Chordata; class Actinopteri; order Cypriniformes; family Catostomidae; genus Xyrauchen; species Xyrauchen texanus. The sequence continues at coordinate 23,718,598 of NC_068313.1, read as the reverse complement.
CATGGTGGAGTTTCATATGAAGCGAGATTTGTTTGTTTGGCGCTCATATTCGCATGTTTATATCCTAAAATGAGGGCTGTTAGAGACAGCAGTCTGGATAACCTGCATGTTACGTCACGTCACGCTGATGTGTTTATTTACATCGAAGCATCGCGTGATCACAAGCCGAGTTACTTCGCTTAATCTCGGCTTCATTCGGAAAAGCGAAGCGGACATTAATGGATAAGTGGATAGAGGGGTGGGATTCTTGGCAGATTGGAGTAATATTGAGAATAAACATGAGGGTAAGTTTTACAAAGTCATACGGCAACTGACTAAAAAGATCCCAAGTCCTATTTCAAGCGATTCAACCAAGTAGAGAAGCAATTTTCCACAGAACTGGGGGCCCCATACCCTCAGCAAACACAGGGACTACCCAGGGACTTAAAGCCAGATCATCATAAAAAGCCAGATCATCTTGTTAACACTATAATACATTTCAAAACAACTTTATCATTATTCATGTAAAAGGGTGAGTTCACCCAAAAATGAAAATTCCATCACTCTCATGCAGAACATAAATTAAGGTTTTTAGAAGAATGTCTCAGCTCTGTAGGTCCATACAGTGGACATGAATGCAAGTGAATGGTGACCAGGCTTTTGAAGCTCCATAAAGCAGATCAAGTGAGCATAAACATAATCCATCTCCAGTGGTAAAATGAATGTTACTCATTTATCTCGGTTTCATCTTGACAGCAGTCTCAAAGCACGATCATGATTTCAAGCTTTATTACACTTATAGCGCCATCTGTGCGCATGAGTCAGGCACTAGGAAGTGTAGTCGAGCTTGAAATCATACCTAGAAAGTGCATTGGCAATTTGTACAGTGAAAAATTAGTTTTTTTTTTTGGTCTCATCCAAACCACTGTCTTATGGGTTAACTTTATGCTGACTGTATTTTCTTTTTGGAGCTTAAAAGGCATGACCACCATCCACTTGCACTGAATTGACCTGCAGAGCTGAGATAGTCTTCTAAAAATCTTCATTTGTGCTGAGAACTTCCATTTTTGGGTGAACTATTAATTTAAAGTTCAAATAAATTAATGATCATTAAAGTAAATCAGTCTAAATTTCTCATTGTAAGAGTTATTTTATTGACCTTTTTAAGCATGGCAGCACCTTCAGTTTAGAATGATAATTTATTTTATTATGGAAAAAAGTAAAACATCAAAAACATTCAAATCCATGAAAACAGTCAAACAACTGTATGTTTAAAATCCAAAATGCATAACTCATAAAGATCATGCTTACATTTAACATTACACTTTATGACACAGGGTTTAGATTTGATAACAGTATCCACTATGATTAATTATTCTCTTTGTTAGGTAAAACAATGTACAAAAATACATATATCATTGCTCCCAGCCAAATCTCTTGAGTTTAACCATTTTTGAAACAGGTGACATGTAAAATGCATGGAATTATCTTCTCAGAAGAAACATTTTCTTTTTGGTATTTTTTCATTTTAATTATTAATTTTTTTTAAGTGCAAAAATACCTATTTGATCAATCATGTCTACCCGAATGAACTGACGCATAACAACATCGAAATACTTTTTTGAAACCAATTTGGAATAAGCAGTAAACACACATTAGAAGAAAACTAAAACCAATTTAAAGTTTCATTAAACAACACATTGTCTTTTCATTATTTTACCAAAATATAAAGTATAAAAGCTTAAAATAACATACACTTAAAACATGGGTGTTTTGAATGGAAGAGAGTATTTTTAACATGGTTACTTGCTTCAGGATTTGGTTTCTCAGTAGCTTATATGTACTATAATCAAGTCTGACTGTCCATTGTGAGTGTAAGATTGTACTGTAATAGGAACACAAATGTCAACAAACACATACAGTAGTTTTTCCGTGCTGCTGAAGAAGAGCTTGGACAGTTTCAGATTGTTTTTGACCCTTGCCGCTGCTCTTCGGTGAGGGCTGCTGGCTCTGTTTTTGTGGGGATATACATGAGGACTCTATATAAGTGGAATGGGACAAACTACAACGAAGCTTCTTCCCTACTGGTCTGGATGAATCCTCTAGCAACCGTTTGCCTGTAGGCACTCGGACACAACTGGCCTCATTATCCAAGGCGTTATTACTGAGGCCTTTGCAAGGCAGGTCATCAGAGTTTGTAAGGCTATCAGGAGGTGATTCGGATATTACACAACTGCTTGTCTCACAGCTGTTGTTTTGCTGCTCCACGGTTGACTGGAGTTCACTTGGAGGTGAAGGTGCATCTTGCAGTTGAATCTAAATCAAAAGAGGAAACTATATGAAGCTTGATGCAATGCAATACAATAGCCTTGTAAAATAAAGCAGGCTGGAATTATTTTGACCATTTTTGAATGGACATTGCCTTTATGCAGATCGTCCCTTTATCAGGAATTGTATTGTTAAAGACAAACAGCAAATTTTAAGCTGTCCTAACCTGAGTGGACACAGTGTTGGGGCAAGATATAGGAATGGAGTCACACTTTGGTCCCTGCTGATTATACACAACCTCATAAGGTGGCAAGCTCTCTGAAGATGTCCTGAATGACTCCAAACAGATAACTATGATGCTGGTATTATCAGCCCGGAGCATGCGTTGACGCCATCTCAGTAAGGCATGATTTACCAGCAGAACGGCATTAGAAACATGTTCTTTTTGGTTTATTGCCTGTGGGAAAATACATTTATATAAGAAAACTTTTTTCAAAAACATAATCACAACCTATCTTTAAATCTTAATATCAAACGTTCCAGACAAGTTGTGCTCACCTTGGCCTTGTCATTGTCCTGACAAATAGACACAGCCTCCTGTGCTGACACCATGTTCCATAACCCATCACTACCTATAATGACATACCGGTGCTTCTTCAAATCCAGCTTGATAACAGCAGTATCAGGCTCTGGAGAAACAACAAACTCTCCACTGTAGAAGTCGTAACTCCACAGATCCCCTAAACGCACATGGATTGAGGTTAAAGTGCATTAATACATCTGAAAACATAACAAAAATGTTTTTACATTGGTTACAACAGATCCGTGCATACATAATAGGACATTATTTCTCCATTAACTAACCAGCACACAACATATTAAACTGGACACTTTTGTTAGGTTTTGGAATGATATGGTCTATTAAACCTGGTGCTGCTATCACCTACAGGAATTGCCTGACATTCATCTTTATCTAAAACTTTGCTCAACTCTATTTTTAACCTTTAAAAAGCCTATGTTGCAATTTCATGTTTTGTTTGTTGTTGCTAAAGAACAGAGTTTATCATGGTGTCATGTTGCAATTTGCAACCCTGCAGACCTGGTTGCATTATCTGTCCATCAAGTGTAGCAAGACAATAGACAATCTCCGCTGATCTGTCTGATGATTTGAAACTAACACAACATGCTAACAATACGTTTTTATTTTTAGTTTAACCTGATTTGTATGATGACATTAAACTCAAACAACATCCCAAACACTGTTAAGTTAATAAACAAAGCTTTTATCCAAGTTCAAAAAATCTGTAGTGTCTGATGTTTTGAAACTCACTTTCTAAACTTCACTCCCTGTTGTTTATTTATACGCAATTATCCAGGTAAAAAAAAATCTGAATTGTCTGTTTTAAAACGCAACAATCAGTTTAAGTTTAAAAAACAAAGAATTAACAGGTTAAAATAATGTGATGCAGGTACATCTTAGCCATCTTTCACACCTTACCAAGAGCTCGGGCCACAGCAAGGAAAGGGATCTTATCAATAACAGTGCTCCTCCTCACTGGTCCATTGTGGGTGAGTCTGGGTCTCTTCCACACCACCCTATTGACTCCAGACTTTTTAATTACACTGGAGGAGAGATGTAAAAATGATCTGTAAAGTCTCAGCATAGTAACTGTTTTATATAAAAACCTACTGACCAAAGATACCTGTAAACTTGTATCCTTCACTAAAACTATAGGCCAAAGTATACTGCAGTTGTGCTCGTGTCTCCTGACCTCTTGGAATCACTATGCAATTTGTATGTTTTTAAAAGAAAATGAAACTCACCATTGATGCTAAAATAAGAAAAATAAGAAATACAGTAGACATTTATTATGCTACAAATGACTATTTATGTTTAAAGAAATGCTATTTTTCAAACTTTGTACATTAAATAATCGACTACTTAAGCAATGACACCTCAAGTATTCTTGCAGTCAGTTTCTCAATCTTTTGAGTTTGTTTGCCCATTCTACCCCTTTCTTCTTGCCAGTTTCAGATGTAGTTTTTTCCTTGAAAGCCATCTAAATGCCAACTTCAACTCACTGTTGAAGATGAAACTGGCATGCACTGGTCATTGAAGCTGCAGGTTCAGGACCTGTGAGGAGTCTGTTTCTCAAACTAGAGACTCTTATGGACTTGTTGTGTATCTGGGACGTCTGCCTCTTTCTTTGTCCTGGTTTGATCCAGTTTGTTTTTTCAATCAGCACTGTATGGAATAGCCTTCATCTCTCAAAATAACAATATTCTGTTGAGTTTCTTGTGAAATGTGTTTCAAACGAGCGATACTGAAAGCAATACAACACCACATTACTTGATGTTTTACCTTGATAATTTAATTATTTCTTTGAAAATATACACTCATTTCAATATCAGATGATTGCAACACATTACAAATAAGTTGAGACAAGGGCATTTTAGGGCTAATAACAAAATGATGAGCTGAAATAACAAGGTGATGTGAAACATGAGATGTTAAACGGGTGAAGCAATCGTATTGTAGTATATATGGAGCCTCTAAAAAAAACAAAAACTAGTCCTTCAAGACCAAGGAAGGTTCGAGACTCACCAAATTACCAACAGATGCGTCTGCACATAATCCAGCGCTTTGAGAACAAAGTTCCCCAAAGACAAATTAGAAGGATTTTGGGCATTTCCCCCTCTACAGTGCACAATATAGTTCAAGGATTCAAGGAATAGTCAAATCTCAATGTGTAAAGGGCAAGACGAAAACCACTTCTGAATGTGTGTGATTTCCAATCCCTCAGATGTCACCATCTTAAAAACCAACATAACATTGGCACGGGAATACTTAAGTAAACTGATCAGTCAACACCATTCACCATTTAAAATGTATTATTTCCTATGCAAAGCAGAAGCCATACATCAACACTGTCCAGAAGCGCCACAGAATTCTCTGGGCTCGGGTTAATTTGAGATGGAAAGTAGAACAGTGGAGTTGTGTTTTGTGGTCCTATGAGTCGACATTTCAAATAGTTCTTGTAAAAAACAGTCATCCAATTCCACTGCCATCCAGTCTTTTCCAGGGACATCCCTGCATTTTCCAGCAGGACAACACCAAACCACATACTGCCCGGATTACAAGTGCATGCTGCATAAGCAGAGAATGTGGGTGCTAGATTGTCTGCAGTCCTGACCTGTCTCCAATTGACGTACGTGGCATATTAAAATGCAAAAACATGAAACGTAGGCCCCGTACAATTTTGCAGACCTGCAAACCTGCATAATGGATGATTGGGGGGAATTTTTGCTTGCTAAACTTAACAAATTTGTGTCTTCGGTGCCCAAAGTGTTATCAGAAGAAGAATTGTAATGTTCCACAGTGGTAAACAAAGTATAACTCCCCCAACCTTTTTGGAGCATGCTGCAATCATCTGATTTGAAATGGGTATTTATTCTCAAAAAAACAACAACAATTCAATTCAAAAGGTAAAACATAAAATGATGTGTTGTAGTGCTTTCAATTTAGCACAGGGTGAATAGAATTTACAAGAACACTCCTTTTTATTTGAATGATTATTTTCAATACTGTCCCAATTTTTGGGGAATTAGGGTTGTAATTTGCAAAATTACAAATGTTTTTGGCAGAATTTCTGATCAACTGAATGTATCCTTGGTGAACAGAAGCATCAAAAATGTCTCTGTGATGTATAACTTTCAAATGGTAGTATATATACACTACTCATATCCTCAACATTACCCAAAACTATCATAAAACAAATCTATAGAGGAAAAACAGTGCAACAGGCACTTGCAGAGGGGGCCACGTTGTATTACTTTTGTGATACAATGTTCCGTGTTGATTTGGTTTTTGTATCTTTTGAGCCAGGAACTAGTTGTGTACTCAATTTTCTGAAGTGTATCTGTGACTAATGAGACTATTCTGCAATTGCCTAAAGTATTATATTGCTCTACAAAAGGTAGATACTTTTCTATCAGGCATTAAAAACTGAATAAAGGCTGAGCTTGTTATAAATTATTTATTTTACCATCTCTACTTCACTGTTAATTTATTATTCAATTTAATACTCTCTACATAAGGGTGTTTTAATAAAATAAAAAAAAATTATAGAACTTTTAAAGTTTGTTGCAAAAAGTAAATTGATTTATTTTATTCTCAAAGCATTATCCGTTTACACTCTAAAAGTGTCATGATGTGGGTCTAGCCAGTGGTTTGACTTTCAATTCAGCACACAACTGAGAACAGGCTGCATGACTATGATAAATGATTACTGCAAGAATTAGATTAACATACAGGTGTGAGGGGACTTCAACATTTCTAAATTGCACAAATACAAAATACATACACACTGGTGGCCAAAGGTTTGGAATAATGTACAGATTTTGCTCTTATGGAAAGAAATTGGTACTTTTATTCACCAAAGTGGCATTCAACTGATCACAGTGTATAATCAGGACATTAGTAACGTGAAAAAGGACTATTACAATTTGAAAAAAATTATTAGAACTTCTTAAACTACATCAAAGATTTCTCATCAAAAAAATCCTCCATGAGCAGCAATGACAGCTTTGCAGATCCAAAACATAGCTGTCAGTTTTTCCATATACTCAGGTGACATTTCACCCCACGCTTCCTGTAGCACTTGCCATAGACGTGGCTCGTCTTGTTGGGCACTTCTCACGCACCTTACAGTCTACCTGATCCCACAAAAGCTCAATGGGTTTAAGATCATAACACTCTTTTCCAATTATCTGTTGGCCAATGTATATCTTTGACCAATCTAACCTTTTCTTTTAGCTTTCAAAAGTGGCTTTTTCTTTACATTTAATCCAATAAGTCCTGCACCACTGAGTCTTCTCTTAACTGTTGTACATGAAACAGCTGTTGAGTGGGAAGAATTCAATGAAGCTGTCAGCTGAGGACATGTAAGGCGTCTATTTCTCAAACTAGAGACTGATGTACTTACCCTCTTGTTTAGTTTAAAACTGGCCTTCCACATCTCTTTCTGTCCTTGTTAGAGCCAGTTATGCGTTGTCTTTGAAGACTGTAGTGTACACCTTTGTATGAAATCTCAGTTTTTTTAGCCATTTTAAGGATTGTATAGCCTTCATTCTTCAAATTTTTGACCTAATATTGACCTTAAAACATGCCAGTCTATTGCATACTGTGGCAACTCAAAAACAAACACAAAGACAATGTTAAGCTTCATTTAACAAACCAAATAGCTTTCAACTGTGTTTGATATAATGGTAAGTGATCTCCTAGTACCAAATTTGCAATTTAGGATGATTACTCAAGGATAATGTGTTGGAGTGATGGCTGCTAGAAATGGGGCCTGTCTAGATTTGATCAAAAATTACTTTTTTCAAATAGTGATGGTGCTGTTTTTTACATAAGTAATAATGTCCCAACTATACTTTGTGATCAGTTGAATGCCACTTTGGTGAATTAAAGTACCAATTTCCTTTCGAAACAGCATAATCTGAACAAATGTGTACATATTCATCTCTCGCTTGCTTTTGCTCACGTCAGTGATTACCCCATGTCAATGATGCCAAGATCTACTTTTATATTTCATTTCATCACTGAGAGGGTTCACCTGCAAACTTAGTAGCACCAAACATCACATGCAGCCTTAAGAATGGACACAGAGTGGCCGTATGCTTACTATGTGCAAGCACACTTGGCAATAAAGCTGATTCTGATAACACTTCTCCTTGAGCGGAATATTGCACTAGAGATCACTACGTTTTTTCAAAAGGGAAAGCGAGATCTAGAAAGAGCACACAATATACAAGTGCATGGTTGCCAGATTGAACAAAATAAGTATAATAACTTTAGGCAGAATATTTCCAATTTGCACAAGTATCAATCTGAAACTGGTGTTGCGTCTCTTATCTGGCAACACAGAGCATGTTAAACGCTTGTGGAGGCGCGATAGGTCCCAATGCAAGATAACTGAAATATCCAATGAAAATTAGGATAAATGAGCCGTGGGCCACTTTAGTATTAATTATTTAATAATAGTATTTAGGGATGTAAAAATGAGTATACATATTATTCTGAAATTTTGATGCATTGATTATGGAATTTAATAATCAATTACAATGACTATAATAATACCCAATGTAATAAAGAGGCCGCCTCAGATTACATGTGCACTCTCACAACAGACGAGAAGCACGTGACTGAGGAAACTAATGCACATTTTAAATTAAGAAAGTTTAGTTCAGATTTCTGTTGCATTGTTCATAACTGCGTCTACATAAGCAAATATAAACAAGTTCATTGTTGTTCCTTTCATCCCCAATTGTGATACATTATGCATATTGTAGAATATTTAAAGAATACACTTGGAAAGGTAGGCAATACTGTACTGCACCTTTACTCACTATTTTTTCCTTAATTTTTTACTCATTATTTGTCCTTAAAAGTGCACAACTTAAAATGTTTAATTCTGTGAGCCTGCTTGATTTAAAGATCTGATTTATTTGCCTGTATAGGCCTAAAGACATTTGATTTATGTTTGAATTACTGGTTCAGTATGTGTTCCTGTGATTATATGCAAAACTATTATGAATAATCAGCAGTCTTACCGTCTGTTTGTGTTAGTTTGCATAAAGTCAGACATAATAGGCTATTAACCTTTTTTATATTGGCTCAATTAATATAACTATTTTAATTTTTTTATTATTACGAACCAAACCTCCCTGTTGTCCATAAAAACAAAGAATGTTCTGAATAGATTTTGAATCTTCTTACAGTTGTGCATTCTTGTTCAACACAATGCATTGCAAATTTATGTTCTTAAATTTTTGAAACCCAGGTATTTATTTACTTTTTGTCAATTTTACTGACTAGTGCAAATTATCCCACAATTTACATATTTGTCTTTAGCATATTTTGGAAAACCGAATTATTAAGCACAATATTTTCATTAACAGACCTACCTACTCCATTGATAAAAGTGTCATTAATTTGTTTAGTAAAATTTTGAAGTAACACCAGGTTAAAAAATGATTATGGTGAAAAGGAAATTGTCAGGTGGAGATTGTATTCCCCTAACACCCTCCACCGTACAATTTTGAAGTGACTGCCCCTCAAAAAAATTGAGCCCCTGCCCCTCAAAATGTCTGTGCATGTCCCTGGTGATAGGTCAATGAATGGTGCCTTAAGATATATCATCACGTTGGCATGCTTGTTATGCTCTCTTTTTTAGGCTAAAAGACAAAGAAACACCCTAGCTAGAGATTAGATTATGTAAATGAGGACAAATGTTTCTGCTTATGCTGTCCCACTTTCAAGGCTCTGTGTGCATAAACAAAAACCAGTCAGACCATGGTGAATACTGTTGGTGTTATATGTAACTATAATGACTGTGATGTGTATTATGATTATGAACTATTAATCCAAAAAAATCCAGAGAGCTACGTGAAAGTCTACCATCAAATTGCAGAATAATTTCTTCCAGCTATGTAGCAAGCAAATAACATTCATGTCTTGCACAGATTCAAAACAGACTCCCGCACAGTGTACACATTATTTATTCAGACTAGTTGTGTTTTAAACAACTCACCTGCCACCAAGTCCCTCTATTCTCTCCCTTTCTTTGGGGAGTTCAGGTTTATGATCCTGTGTAATTTCCACTGCTCGGATGAACCCATCAGAGGGATCATCCTGCACCCCCAACACCACAGCTGAGTCCCCAACATGGGCCACATACATACGGTCATGTCGGATCACAACAATACTGGCAGTTGTGCCTGATGTGCTGGGAAGTCCTGTAACGGTCTTAGGCCATTCCGCTGCATTCACAAAACATAAGTCAGACACGAAAGATTAAGGTAAACATCAAAACATCTATTTGAGTTTGAACCCAAAAGAATAAATTGGTCAGTTTTGCCCAGTGTTACTTAAAACTTTACAGCTTTCAGGAGGAGGGGCTGAGATTTCTATTTGTACAGTCTCATTCAGTTATCCTTCCTGAGCAGTATGATGGCCGCATGGCCCCATGGTGTTTATACTTGCATAATATTGTTTGTATAGATGAACTTGGTACATTCAGGTGTTTGGAGATTGCTCCCAAGTATGAACCAGACTTGTGGAGGTCCACAATTTATTTTTTTCTGATATCTTGGCTGATTTATTTTGATTTTCCCATGATGTCAAGCATAGAGGCACTGAGTTTGAAAGTAGGCCTTAAAATACATCCACAGGTACACCTCCAATTCAGTACACCTCCTATCAGAAGCTAATTGGCCAATTGTCTCAAGGCTTGACATAATTTTCTGGAATTTTCCAAGCTGCTTAAAGGCACAGTTATCTTGGTGTCTGTAAACTTAAGACCCACTGGAATTGTGGTATAGTAAATTAAAAGTTATACAATCTGTCTGTAAACGATTGTTGGAAAAAATTACTCAAGTCATGCACAACGTAGATGTGCAAAACGACTTGCCAAAACTAGTTTTCTAATATGAAATCTGTGTAGTGGTTTAAGTTTTTTAATGACTTCAACCAAAGTGTATGTTAATTTCTGACTTCAACTGTATGTTGCAACCATACATACATCAGCTAGTAGAATTATCTGCCTTGCACCTTCTTTACATGATTCCATTCCTGGTCTAACCTGTGACATGAGGCTGCACAATGCAGTTTGTCAATTACATAACTTACGTAATTTCTTCCACATGGCATGGTGACAAGAGATGAAACCCTTTCGCAAAGCCGCACAAACCTCGTCGTCGTCCTTTAACCAAAAGCCTCTTTGTTTTTTGATGTGATCCCACAGATGGTCGCGGGCGAAGCGCGCCGCGTCCGGACCCCCGTGGCCGTCGAACACCGCAAACAGAGCCATATCCCGCGGCCGACGGATGTTTTTGGACGGGCGTGCCGAGCGCATGGATGCTTGCTGAAGACCTGAGCCAGCATTATCGTCCTGAACATAAGTAACAGTTATGGATCCAGGGATAGAGTCTTGGATCGAAGCGTCAGGGTTTTTCCCCGCGCGAATGTCTTCTGATGGTGACGCGACCTCGTCACGTTCGGCGGCGTTCAGTTCATCCTCACTCGGCTCATCCTCCTGCTTCATCGTCACCATGTCCTCCATGTATTTCCTACCGCCTTGGTCATAATAAATACTTGCTCGGCATGAAAATATTCCATCCATTGTTTGTTTGGACAGAAAGACCGGTTGAGAAGCAGAAGTGTTTAGGCAAAAGCACGACTCAGGCCGGGTGCGGGTTTCCCTCTTTGTTTACCTTCGATGTTGTGGGCATGCAATCCCATGACGAATTCACATAACTTTCAGTTATTTGACCCTTTGATGGAGAAGAGCAAAAACATTTTGAGAATGTCCTAACACTATAGAAACGTACATCAGAAACATAAATAAATGCATCTTGGTTGTAAATGCATTTGAGTTTCAGAATGTTTTGAAGTTTTAATTTTTAACTTGTACAAGCATAACACACATGCTGAATGAGATGATTCACCCAAAATGAAAACTCCCACTTACACCATCCCAGATGTGTATGACTTTATTTCTTCTGCTGAACACAAAGGAAGATTTTTGGAAGAATATCTAAGCTCTGTAGGTCCATACAATGCAAGTCAACAGGGTTCAAAACTTTGAAGCTCAAAAAACACATAAAGGCAGGAGAAAAGTAATCCAGACGACTCCAGTGATTAAACCCATGTCTTAAGCAACAATATGATAGGTATGGATGGGAAACAGATCAATATTTAATTCCTTTTTAACTTTAAATTCTCCTCTCTGCCCAGCAGGTTGCGATATGCATGAAGAATGGGAATCGTCAAAAACAAAAGAACTCTTTGGAGAGAAGAGTTGTCCCTCAAAACAAGCCCAGAATGTATGTATGTACAATTTAAAGAATTATTCCAAGTTCAATACAAGTTAAGTTTAATCGAAAGCATTCATAGCAAGGATCAGTGTTGATTACCACAAATATATATGTATATTACAATTAAATCGAGGTTACAGAGAGGTTCGTACCATGGAAGTGAATGGTGCCAATTTTTGGAGAATTCAAAGGCATAAATGTGTTGCTCAGTTTTATAAAAACACTTGCATTAATTCTCCTGTTTAAACTCGTGTATTATTTGAGCTGCAAAATAGTTAACATTGTTTTATAGTCATTTTTGTGTTTTATGGTTTACATTGTTACACTGTAAAAAATTGCTGTAAATTATGGCCAAATTCTTACAGCAATCTACTGTGATTCTTAAATACAATAGTTTGCTGTTAAAGATTTTACATTCTGGGAGATCAAGAGCAGGCTCACTGTTAAATAAACATAAGACTTCTTATGAGAAGTCAAATAAAAAAATAAAAAATAAACCTTTGAAACAATGTACATATTAAATGTACAATGTTGCCAGGATTGAACAGTGTATTTTTTATGAAAAACAACAACCTGTTCACATTAAAATAACACCCCTAAGATAAATATCCATAAGCCTTTGTGCTTGAAAAAGTAGCCTATGTATGCTTTGGCAATGTATTGGGGCTACAAAATTGTTAAAAATAAAATAAAGAAATAAAAAACAAACCAAACTTGTACAAAAGTTTTTATTCAGACTTAATAGAAGTCTTAGTTTAATTAGTGTTGTTGTTTTGTTTTCAATATTGTTTGAAGTCACCGTCATGTTGATTAGTGTTCTCTTGAGCTGGCACATTAGACCTTTTATATTACGATATGTGTTTTACCAACAAGTCAATTTAAATGTTCAATAAAACTTAAGTTGTGCTCTGTGATACAAGGAAGACAAGTCTAAAATCAGCCTGAATTTCTGATCCTATCTTATAAATGGAACTATACGGGTCAACAGTGATGCATTTTACATAACAACATAGAAGCAAAAACAGTAAAGGTTAACTAGGGATGGGCGGATCCATCCTAAAAGTATCGATACATCTGATTCTGATTCTGACGTTGTATCAAAAATATCGATTCTAAATAATGTATTTATTTTTTAACCAGGGATATAATTCTTTGGTTACTACGAACAATAATCTTAAAATTCAAAGTGAAATAAAATGGAGAACTTTTTCAATCTAATAAAGCGATGCCGCAGCACCGTTGAGTGAATTGTGTTTTATTATTTTTATTATTTAAAAAAAAATGTACAGAGATTCTCTCTAAACGTGCACGGAGATGCACTGAGGAGCACTGGCAAGACAGACAGTCGGACTATGCTGTCCACCAATCAGAACGTTCGTTTCAGATGAGATTGAATATTTGTTAACCAATCATATTTTCCGTTTCAGTAAGAGGCAGGACATTTCCGGCGTCTGACACACGTTTTTTTTATTTATTTTTTTTATTGCTTGAACAACAGTTACAAAACTTGAACAAATAAAATTAAATAAATAATAATAATAATGAAATAAAAATAAAAAGGCCAGGGTCAAGTATACAAAAATATATAAGATACAAAAAACGGTATAATAAACCAAACAGACGTTAAAAGGCTTTGACAATTCACAAAATCATAAATGTATTCAATAAATAAATGGTTTTAACAGCTTTTTTGTTTGTACTGTCCTTAATAGAAACCATATAATGTTCTAATTCTTTCAATACCACAGAAAAAAGAGGTTTCTGATTGCTAAATTTACACCGAATATGGAACTTAACAAATATAATCACCAAATTAATAATATATGCTACATTTTCCATACTTTTTTCATATTTGACAAAACCAATTATTACATGTTCATATAACAAAAGGAAGTTGCAATCCAATTTGTCATTAATAAATTTAGAAACTTCCCACCATAACCTCTTTGTATACTGACAATGCCAAAAAATATGAGGTACAGTTTCTGGTTGCAAAAAACAAAATGAACAATTTACATCTATATCTTTGTTAAATTTGGATAGAAAATGTTTAGTGGGGTAAAATTTGTGCAATATCTTAAATGAAATTTCCTTGACCATAAATGATATATTTATTAGGCAACAGCCATATCTTACTCCAATTCCTAGTTCCAATAAACCTTGACCAATAGGAAATGGCATGTGGTTTACTAACTAGTTCTTTCTGAAAAAGTGAACGTATAACCTTATTGTTTTTGCTTGTCGAAAAACAAACTTTACCACAAAACGTATCAGCTAGATGCAGTACAGGCACACTTTTAGAGTATGTAATACCTCTACATAAAGAGACAACACCTGGAGAAATAGCACCAATTACAGAGGCAAATTCTTTAGGTGAAACAGGGAAATTGAAGTATGAAATGAATTCATCATAAGTCATCAAATACCCTTGACAATTCAACAACTGTCCCACCAAAAGGATACCCCTGTCAAACCAAGTTTTCAAAAATATGCTCTTATGTTTGTACAAAATATTACAATTATTCCATATGTAATAATGATGTGGTGAAAAATTATGCTTGTAAATTAACTTCCAAGCCAAAAGTGCTTGCCTGTGAAAAGCTGACAGCTTAACTGGGAGTTTTTCAGTTTTATAATCACACATAAGCAAAAACGGAAGGCCACCAAGTTTGTCAAAAACCGAATTAGAAATCATATTCCACATAGAATTAGTGTTTTTTAGAAAATATTTCAACCAGTTAATTTTAAAGGTGTTATTTAAGATAGAAAAATCCAAATTAACAATTACAGATTTTCTAATATAATGTATACGGTTTTTCCACAAAAAGTTCAGCATAATTTGATCAATTATCTTAGTTAAATTATTATCCGTATGTATCGAGGTAGCTACATAAGTAAGCCTAGAAATACCTTCCGCTTTAGCCAAAAAACACGACCTTTGAGTGACAAGTCTCTCTGTAACCAAATATTAAATCTGTTCTGTACTTTTTTAATCACTTGATCAAAATTTTGTGAGATTCTCTCCTTCTCATTTTTAATAATAACCATACCCAAATAAGTTGGAGCATCCTTAACAGGAATATTACAAGTTGTTCTGTCTTGGCAGCTTTTTAAGGCAAACAGTTCACATTTATGTAGATTAAGGCATAGACCTGAGGCACTGGAAAAAATTCCAATGAGCTCGACAGCTGACTGGATTTGATCAACATTTTTCAGGAAAAGAGCTGTGTCATCAGCCAACTGACTTATCAGGACACTTCTCTCTTCAACTTGAATTCCCTTTGCGTCTGACACACGAGCGTCCCTGGAGAAACTATAATTTGCACTGCATATTTATTTCCCTGCTAAACATAAATATATGTATATCAATTTAAATGTAACTTATGCAAGTAAACTTTGTGAAAATACTTAATGTTATTGCGCCCCTGATTTTTATGCTCTTTTGTTCTTCTTTTTTATGCCCTTTACTGCTGTCCGTGGTGACTTTCTCGTGATATCAAATGTTACATTTATTTTTCTAAGTAGGAAAAAAATTCACTATACACAGAAAAGCACATAATAGTACTGAACCCATTGTTTTACAACAGTTATATTGTAGTAGTAACCATGGTTAATTGTGTGGTAACTATGGTTTAACTAAATATCATGGTTAAACTACAGTTACGGTAGTTAAATTGTTAATTTTTGTAAAGTTAAACAAAACAGAAATTTTTGATATAGAATCAAAGAGAAAAATAAGTGGTATCGCTCATCCCTATAAAACATGTTGTCAAGACACACACAGATATCAACACTCATCATACAAAATGCAACAATTGTAACAATTAACAAACTTAGACTTCAACAAAAACAACGTCAAAATAAACCAGTAAATAGTCAAAAAAAATCTAAGTAATGCTGCAGTGCATGCTGGGAACATAGCTGTTAATTTCAACAACAGTAGATATTATGTAATTTGACAGCTACATACAGCTAAATTACAGTTGTATGCTAAAGCTGTAAAAACAGTATCTAGCTGTTAATTTGTTTTCTTTACTGTTGACGAGAACATTTTTAACAGTGTACTTAGTCCATGCAAGGAGGTTGTAAAACTGGATATAAGTTTACACAGAAAAGGTTAGTAAGGGATTTTCACAGTAAAATATTGTTGAAATGCATATTGTTTACATTTTGTAATGTACAAATCTTTTATCTTTCACGGATTGGCACCCATTCATTCTTCTTTTTTTTTTTTTTTTTTTAAAAAGAGGGACAAGTCAAAATGACCTTTTGTGGTAATCAACATTGTGCCACAGACCCTGTCAATTGAACTAAACTTGGAATATTCCTTTGAGCTTTGTTTTAATGCGTTTATTTGAAAGCACGTGGAAATTATTTGAAACTTACATTTTATGACAGTTTAGTAGCAAATTTTATGATGTCTACAAAGCTGTATTATTCCACATTAAATGACCTGTATTTTGAAATGACGCCCAATTTGAAGCTCAAACCCCAAGCGGAAGTGAATGCTAGAGGTAACGAAAGTCGTTGATTGTCGGCAACTCACAAGCCACTTTCAGAGGCGCCGGGCTGCCCAGAGGTAAAACAACGTAAAGTTGTAATGCCTTGAAGCATTTATATTTATATATGCATGTTTTTGATTGTATTTCCAATTGCCTATTGTATTAATCTGTTTCACTTTACATCAAATCAATCTGAGCTCGACAGCTGAATTGGATAGATTGACACTTGGCAGCTCCTTTGATACCGATACGTTGTGTATAACCATAGCATGTCACACTCCCGCTGTTGAGACGTTATTCACACACTGTTAATGTTTTCAGATATCTTCTCTGGCTTATTCATAGTGCTGTGGTCTAATTATTAAGTTGATACAGAGCTTTGTACTGTCTCATAAGAGGGCTTATGATGATGGGCTTATGATGGCAATGCCAACCACTCTCCTATTATTTTTTTATTTGCCCTGTTAAGGTCATAATTAGTAAGGTGAATAATTAGTTTAAACATTTGCCCAATAGAGTTTAAGTTTTTATTTTTTGTTTTATTTTGATATATATAATACTTGGGTATTATCGTACTCTAATATAAATTACAAGTCTTTAGTAATGTCATGTCATTGGTTGATTTGTCTCCTTATCGTTTACATTTGACTCTTCTCGTTTAGGTTACGGGGCAGAGTTTCTTCAACTCTCCACTGCTTCTATTTTAAAACAGGCTTCCAGCTATGGTGAGGCTTACTATTATTGTATCTGTATTGTAGACAGGATAAAGAGGTCCTATAAAGTTATTGTTATTTGAGATATAATACAATAGCCAAAAGTATGTGGGGACTTTTCTAATGAACAGATTTGGCTATTTCAGCTACACCTCGTACTAGCAAGTGCATAACATCAAGCATACAATCATGTGCCTCCTTTGGCAAACATTTTCAATAGAGTGGGGCATGTGTTTTCTTTTCCATCATGACATTGCCCCTATGCACAAAGCAAGGTCCATAAAGAAAAGTTTTTTTCTATTAATGGTTTTAACCTTAAAGGAGTCATGACATGCCTTTTCAATTATTTTAATTTATTCCTTGAGGTTCACTAATTAGTCATATTTCTTCACATAACTAAAAAAAAAAAAAAAACAGTTAAATATTTTATTTCCACCCTCATTGTCCCTCTGTCAGAAATGATCGGTTTTGGTGCTGCTTCTCCTTTGAGACTTGACAGTAAACGGCCAATTTAGTGATCGGCTCTTTGTTCTTGACTGACTTTCACTCTCATTGCCATCTCACTGCTCACCACTACTGGGCAGGGCTACGGAAGTGATAAGGTAAAGTAGGCATTGATGTGTTATTGTGGAGGTGGTTAAATGCAAATGTTTACCACAGTGTGACATCACAATGTGGAGGAAGTAGAGAAAAGTAGTTTAGGCAGCTTGGTTTCAATAAATGCTCTTTTTGCAGTGAGTAGGAAGTTTTGAGTTCCGAAACTTACAGCACGTTTTTATTGTACAAAGACCTCTTATACGTTAAAAGATAAAGGAAAATTCGATTCATGTCATGACCCCTTTAATGAGTCCTGCACACCAGTTAGATCATTAATGTTTTTTCCCTTGTCTCTGATTAGTGTTCTGGAATTTTTTACCCATGTGTCATCTCTCTCTCTCTCTGTTAGTCTGCTGTGGTGGATCTAAAGACGAAAGAGGAGAAGGATGCTGAGTTGGACAGAAGGATCGAAGCTTTACGGAAGAAGAATGAGGCTTTGGTCAAGAGATATCAGGTGAATTTGAGTGCTGATATTTGATACACTGCCACAACCTTGCACGTTTGTTTATTTTCATATGTTTGCTTTGATGTGACATGCATTCTTTGTTAAATCAGGCCGTGAGATGATCCGATTCAAGGCTTTTAACTCAATCTGATTTTATTAATTTAGCTTGATTGTCTTTCCCTTGTGTCACCAGGAAATACAGGAAGATAAGATAAAGGCAGAGCAAGAGGGCATCGCCGTGACAACGACTCGCAAACCCCGCCCTCATGAGCCTGATTCAGAACGGAGAAAGGTGGAGAAAGAGAACTTCACTGTGACCGTCGACATTTCCAAACCGACTGGGGTGAGACAGATTATATCAGTATATTTTCACAGCATGGCCATTTAACATTATGCCCTGTCGTACAATTAAATTATTTGCTTTTTAAGGATGCTGCCAATTAAACATCCAATTCCTCTTAAATCTTTTCTGCCATTTCCATTCAAGTCAGGAAAATAAAGAGCTCTGCTTGACTGACCATTCGCTAAGCCCCGCCTTCAGGTCTTTCTGGACAATCCTGTCTTAGTGACTGTTGCCCCGCTGCCATTTCTCTGACAAGCGTTTGCCTTTTTAAAATGAGAGCCTATGGGAGTAATGTGTGTTTGAGTAGTTGTGAGCTGGATTTTATCGTAATGATTAAAACAATTTTAAAACGTGTTTGCTGGGTCACTTCTAAAGTTCGAACCAGTCTGACCATTCTCTGTTGACCTCTCTCATCGACATGGCATTTCCGTCCACAGAACTGCCGCTCACTGGATATTTTTTGTTTTTGGCACCATTCTGAGTAAATTCTAGAGACTGTTGTTTGTGAAAATCCCAGGAGATCAGCCGTTACAGAAATACTCAAAACCAGTCCGTCTGGCACCAACAAACATGCCACGGTCCAAATCATTGGGATCACATTTTTACCCCATTCTGATGGTGGATGTGAACATTAACTGAAGCTCCTGACCCTTATCTGCATTATTTATGCACTGCACTGCTGAGATTTGTCCTCCGCCAACCGGATTGAGATGAGTCACTACGCGACCACAAGGATTTATAACAACATTGGGAATTGGGCATTCCAACTTGGGTGAAAAAAGAAAAAAACATTTTTTTATAATAATTGATGTGGCTTATTTAGATGACCTGCTCCTTTATTAATTGTACAGCGTTAAATGCACACATCAAGTTTGCTATTGAATAACCTCAGATCCCCAATGATTAGCGTCAGCTCAAATATAGAGAGCAAGAGCCTGTAGAACTCCTATCCTAATTGCCACTGCCATTCCTCACAGCTCTGAGGATTTTAATTTCCCACCTGCGGAAGGCTGAGATGAGCTGTAGGGTATTTTAATCAATACCTGTAGAGATTCTGTGGTTGACAGATGGGCAATGCAGCTGTTATTGGGCCTCCTATCGTAGTCTGTGAAGGTCATACTTTCAATGTCTGGAAAGTGAGATCTTAGTGATTTTCCCAGAAATTAAGTTGTTGAACCAGACTTGAAGACAGACAGCCATGAGGGTTGTCCCCTTTTAAAGAGGCTGGTTTCCAATTATTAAATGGTTCTGTGTCTCATGACGTGAACTGAATGGAAATGTGTTCGTTTCAGTTCCCATGCAGGTGTCCAGAATGCCAGGTAGAGACATTCAGTAGAGATTTTCAGATTTCAAGTTGTCATATTCAGTATATATTACATTTAGATTCCGAGCACATGTTCATAAGGCAACAAGTTTCAGTTTTTAAATGAGTTCAAATGAGACATCAAGTGGCCATCAATAGACAAGTTCTAGTTTGTCATTTAGAGCAGTGGTTCTCAACTGGTTTTGCTTCAGAATACAGATTTGTAAGTGGTGAGCTGACTCTAGAATTGTTTATCAATTAAAAGTAAAAAAAAAATAAAACAATTGGACCTCGATTCAAATTTGCTGAATTAATTTTAATTTAATTTAAAGCTGTTCTAATGTAAGTTCTCGGATTCATAAAATTTTCCATATTTTAAAAATTTGACTGAGTACGAACAAAATTTACAGCTTCTTCCGAGTCTGGACTATGCATAAATCGCTTGTAAGACATCCGAAGGTTTTGTGTTCTTTCAGACAAACTGTCTTGACTACATTTTGACTACACCGAAGTGAAATGAAATAAGTAATAGAAAATGAACCTTAATAAATAACAAATTATGTTAACTGAAAGTTTTTACACTAGTTTCATGTCAAACGTTTTATTGACCTCTTGGACTGTTTGGTTCATAAAAGAGCCTCCAATGACAGCAAAAACATGCATGATAGTAAGTTCTTCACTTTCTTTGAGATGCTATTGTGTTTTCTAAATCTAAATTTACATTGTGAATGCACTTCATTCATAAAAAGTATTTAATTACTGTTCCATAAAGATGTGAAAAGCATACTAGAGAGGCTAATTCTTATTTTTTTGGCATTCTCATGGGCGAAGAATGTGATAATTGTGAACAAAACTCCCTTATTTAAGAGTGTTTGGAATTCACTCTCATACACACATTTAACAACCAAATCTGGGGTGTACACGTTTGTGAATACAGATGAAGATTTTCTGTAATGTCCATTTTATGCATAAATTACTACCAATTTACTCATATTTATGAAAGTTTCATGAATGAGGCCCAGTGTCCTTTAAATCAAACTTTGAAAATTTTTAACATATATATTGAGCTGCATAGGCCAAACAATATGCAAAAATTATAGCAAAACGTACAGTTTAAAAAAAATAAATGCGTAAACAACAGCAAAAATGTGATTAACCAGACTGATACAAGGAACAAACACTAGGCAAGATATTGTAGTTTTAGTAAATATTGTAGAATATACATTAGAATTTGATTGGATGTGCAGCCCTTGACATTAGCCACAAGTGTTACTTTTTTTCTTGTAAACATTGTCAAACCTATTTATTTTACTAACTATGCATGATTTTGTGGTCAGGTGCATTTTATTATTTGCATGTAGTATTGTTTCTCCTGCTGACCCTACCCCATCAGATCTTGGACCCACCAGTTGAGAACCACTGTTCTAGAGATCCTTTTAGGCATGTAGATAACACCACTAAACCAGACCTCACTCTTTCTCTCTAGGAAAAGCATGTGGTGAATGACGGAAAACCAGCTGCTCATTATGGTGATAATGGCCTAGAAGAAGAGGAATCTGGTCGGCCTCTCGGCGAGGGCCCCTCCTATAGAACAGGGTCAGGCCGGATGAGCAGAGGTGGCCAACGCGGCGGAAGAAGAGAACCTAGGCCAAACAAAGGTGAACCACGGGTGGACAGGCCACCTCAGGATGGAGAAGGTGAAGAAGGCCCTGCTCATACTGAACGGCCCTGTAGAGGAGGACGCAGAGGAGGGAGAGGTGGAGGAGGAACACAAGGAGGATCTGGCTCTGATAGGAAATCAAAGGTGATTTTCAGTTACCACTGAACCACTGGGTTTGTACAATACATTAACGCAGAGCGATTTGCAGTGACAAAGCAATTTTGAAGTTTATTTTCAGTGATGGTTGCCGTTTTGTGGACGTTGGTGATGCAACAGTTAATGAGTGATGTGATGCAGCGACTACCACTAGGAGTGAAGATAGTGGACCTTTTAGAGTTCCAAATTGATAACTGTATTATTGAAGGACAGCCTACAGTACAACCACTTGGTGACCTCCAATGACGTTTTTCATCACTATCAGTGTGAATATTCCATTATTATAAATCTATTGTGGTTTAATTTTTCAAAAGATGAGGCTATTATTATAATATATTGGATATATACAGTATGTAACTATATATTAATCCAATAAATATAAAGGCTGAAAAAGTTTAATTTGTTAAATACTTACATATAGGCTTAGTGCATTGTAACAGAGCCAAGTCTGTCTTTTCAAAATAAAAGTACCTGGTGTATGTCCCCTTGTTAATAGTTAAAAGTCCCGTGTTATGCACCAAATTAAAATTATTCTCTTTATTATTATTGGGATTTTGGTGCACAAAAATGTTATACATTTTGGACTGTTGTAGCCTCAATGTCTGTGCCAGTCATACTAAGGAAAGACTAATATATATATATATATATATATATATATTTTATTTTTTTATTTTTTTTGCATTCTAAAAATTTATTTTAAAAGAGATATCAGACGATTAATCAGTTATCTGCCTTTTCCACCACCTTAGTTGTAGGTATCTACAAAATTCTATTTTCAGTCAACCTCTAGTTTTCACATACATTAACTGTATCTTAAAATATACTATAGCCTACCTTGACAATATGTCATACAAAGTAAAAATGTATCTTAGGATGCCATAAACATCGAAGGTGTTTTTGTGACCATCTGCATGTAGCTCAGGAGCAGCACGATTTTTAGAGGCTGTGTCAAGTTAAAAGAACATTAACTTTTAAAAACGATTCTTTGGACTCCTGCCTTGTGTTCTATTTGTTGTGCTGTGTCTAATGTTTTGCGCACATGCGTTTGGTCTAACAGCCTTTTTAACCTGCTGTCCATTTTCTTTAGGAGTGGGAAGAGAAGAGAAGGCAGAACATAGAGAAGATGAATGAAGAGATGGAACAGATTGCTGAATATGAGAGAGGTCAAAAGGTAAGTTGGTTTGACTCTCTATTTGTTTGGGGGAGTGTTCATGAAATCTGTTTGGAAAAAAATACAATTGTTTTTGCAGTTCCATTTGGTGAGTCTAGTTGTGCAGAAATTACACACTTCAGCTGTTAACATTTCATGTGCAGGCTGAAAGAGAGAAGAACCCCACACGGCACTTCCTGGATGATCCACGGCGCAGTGGACCGATACCAGACACTGACCGCAAGGAGGGCAGCAGACGACATGTGCGCAACTGGGGTGGTGTCGACTTTGACAATGTGAAGACTGGGCCTGAGGTTGAGAAAGAATGGACGGTACAGATTTTGTGTTGTCACTGCTAAAACCAAATACCTTCAAACGATTATTTAAGTAT
Organism: Xyrauchen texanus; assembly: GCF_025860055.1. Lineage (NCBI taxonomy): Eukaryota > Metazoa > Chordata > Actinopteri > Cypriniformes > Catostomidae > Xyrauchen > Xyrauchen texanus. Next base: position 23,695,212 of record NC_068313.1, on the reverse strand, counting down.
ACTTTATATAAACTTATATTGGATTATATGTTATGTTGAATTACTGCCTTATTCCTTTTTTACACTCACTCTCCCTCATTTCATCTCATAAAAGAATCGTAGGCCAAGTAGTAAAGGATCAGTAGATATGACACTGTCCATGACGGGTCGAGAGAGAGCCGAGTATCTCCGCTGGAAGAAGGAACGTGAGCAGATTGATGAGGAACGATTGGCTCGACATCGTAATGCCACCGGCCAATGGAGACGAGAGTGGGATGCCCAGAAAACAGACACAATGTTAGTGTCAAAGACATAATTGCTCACTATAAAAATTATAAATATGCTGCTATAGAGCTACTATATGCTGTAGACGATACTAGAGAGGATCTTGAATAATTAATGAACGATTGTCATTAATAATTTCTTTGATTTAACTTTGTCGATTTGTCATTGCCGATTTGTCAATTTCAGCAGAAATGCGTTCTGTTATTATTCGAACAGAAGGCAAAAACAGTCCTTCTCATGTTAATGTTATTGACAGTCGATTATGAAAATTCCCAAGTAGTTACCAATCAATGTATTGCACAGTGTAAATGGGCTGTTTTCGATTATAATTAGATCAAAACCTGGCAGAACTTGAAATGTGAAAGATGTAGAATAGGACCCCATAAAATCAGGTCTTATGGCTTTATATCTGTTAAAAGTGTTAATGAAATGGAAAAAGATTGAGAGGCTTGGTGGATAAATATAGGAGTATTGCATGCTGACACGGTGAGAATGAGACAACCAGTGACCCTGTGGTGTTTTCACAGGTTTAAGGAGGGCTCAGCTGTGGCCGGAGAGGGCACACCAGATCAAAGTATTAAGAGAGGTATATAAAAAACACCTACGACCACCTAAGCTGACATACATGCTTCTACACTGTGGTTTTCACACTGAGCACGTTTGCTTCGGTCCGAATCCGGCGCCCCCCGCAGCGTTGGTTTTGAACTTGTGAATGATTCTGTCAACACCTCATCAACTTGCATCATCACAAACGCGCACATGATGGAATGCACACCACAGGTCGCTATATTTGTGTGTTTATTAATTTTGTGACATTATGCACACCATTGCGAACGACACTTGCGCCTCTGTGCTTCACATGCTGTAATTCAGCAGTTGTACATGTCCAGGTGAAGGATACTAAATCTGATGCTCACAAACAATCTTTTTTAAGGACACAGTTGGTTGCACACTCACATATATAAAAGGCACCTCACCTTTTCTGTGTCCTGCAACATTTATTTTCCACTCATGGTCCCCATGTTTGTTTTTGTGCAACGGCAGAAATGCACGTACAAGTCATTTTACTTCGGACCTGATTACAGGTTTCTTTCTCATTCATGCAAACCGCCCCACAGTCCCAGTGCAACCGAACTCAGACCACCTCCTACAGGTAGTCTCTGGTTTGGCACCATGGTGTGCTTTCCGGTCCGCATGACGGCTTTCACATTACCAACTTTTCATGCAAGTTAGTTTCGGACTAAACTGCCAGTGTGAAAGCACAATAAGTGTCTCAAATTTTATAAAGCCATTAATTGGTTTTGTCAGACTCCATATACCAAAACTAGTCAGCAGAGAACATTCATAAATATTTCTTATTACAGTCCTGCCTCTTTTTTTTTGACTATTTTGGTGATGTTCTGTGCTGTGGTCTCTCAGCAGCTAGAGGGTGCAATGCCCATGTAAAGCAACGCAGTGGATCTTCAGGTCAGCTTATGTCATGGGACTGTGTATGTGTGTGGCGAGTGCGTCTTTACACTGCTTCTCATTAGCCCTTGCATGAGTTTAAAGCAACAGCTGTTCATGCACTAATAGTTTCCAATTGCTTTCCACTTCTTCATTGTAAATGACAGTGGGTTTGCATTTGGCTGATTGGATTATCTATTGTCTGATGCAGTTCCCTGGATAGCTGAGAGAATATTTTCCTGTAATATTCCCTCATCATAGCTTCCAGTCATCAATTGAGAGTTGATTCTCAGTCATTTCGCTGAGCAGAAAACATGAACCCAGCCACTCCCTCTGTTCTCCTTAATTGACCCTTGTCTTTAAAAAAATGAATAATGAATGAATCTCACAGTAATAGATGGGGCTGTTCTGTCAATAATAATTATTTCTGCTTCAAAAATGTATGTGCCATTAGCAGAGCTGCAAAAATGTAATAATAAAATAATTTGTCTTTTTTTTTTTTTATGTAATGTGACGTCTTTAGTCTGACTGAACTCGTATCTGAACAGTTTTTGTGAAGTTGGACTGACAGACCTAGATAATGTGATTGTAGATTGTCTTCGCCCAGCATGTATATACAGGTGAAACTCGAAAAATTAGAATATCGTGCAAAAGTAATTTCAGTAATTCAACTTAAAAGGTGAAACTAATATATTATATAGACTCATTACAAGCAAAGTAAGATATTTCAAGCCTTTATTTGATATAATTTTGATGATTATGGCTTACAGCTTATGAAAACCCCAAATTCAGAATCTCAGAAAATTAGAATATTGTGAAAAGGTTCAGTATTGTAGGCTCAAAGTGTCACACTCTAATCAGCTAAACACCTGCAAAGGGTTCCTGAGCCTTTAAATGGTCTCTCAGTCTGGTTCAGTTGAATTCACAATCATGGGGAAGACTGCTGACCTGACAGTTGTGCAGAAAACCATCATTGACACCCTCCACAAGGAGAGAAAGCCTCAAAGGGTAATTGCAAAAGAAGTTGGATGTTCTCAAAGTGCTGTATCAAAGCACATTAATATAAAGTTAAGTGGAAGGGAAAAGTGTGGAAGAAAAAGGTGCACAAGCAGCAGGGATGACCGTAGCCTGGAGAGGATTGTCAGGAAAAGGCCATTCAAATGTGTGGGGAGCTTCACAAGGAATGGACTGAGGCTGGAGTTACTGCATCAAGAGCCACCACACACAGACGGGTCCTGGACATGGGCTTCAAATGTCAAACGTCTTACCTGGGCTAAAGAAAAAAAGAACTGGTCTGTTGCTCAGTGGTCCAAAATCCTCTTTTCTGATGAGAGCAAATTTTGCATCTCATTTGGAAACCAAGGTCCCAGAGTCTGGAGGAAGAATGGAGAGGCACACAATCCAAGATGCTTGAAGTCCAGTGTGAAGTTTCCACAGTCTGTGTTGGTTTGGGGAGCCATGTCATCAGCTGGTGTTGGTCCACTGTGCTTTATTAAGTCCAGAGTCAACGCAACCGTCTACCGGGACATTTTAGAGCACTTCATGCTTCCTTCAGCAGACAAGCTTTATGGAGATGCTGACTTCATTTTCCAGCAGGACTTGGCACCTGCCCACACTGCCAAAAGTACCAAAACCTGGTTCAGTGACCATGGTATTACTGTGCTTGATTGGCCAGCAAACTCGCCTGACCTGAACCCCATAGAGAATCTATGGGGCATTGCCAAGAGAAAGATGAGACATGAGACCAAACAATGCAGAAGAGCTGAAGGCCGCTATTGAAGCATCTTGGTCTTCCATAACACCTCAGCAGTGCCACAGGCTGATAGCATCCATGCCACGCCGCATTGAGGCAGTAATTAATGCAAAAGGGGCCCAAACCAAGTACTGAGTACATATGCATGATTATACTTTTCAGAGGGCTGACATTTCTGTATTTAAAATCCTTTTTTTAATTGATTTCATGTAATATTCTAATTTTCTGAGATTCTGAATTTGGGGTTTTCATAAGCTGTAAGCCATAATCATCAAAATTATATAAAATAAAGGCTTGAAATATCTTACTTTGCTTGTAATGAGTCTATATAATATATTAGTTTCACCTTTTAAGTTGAATTACTGAAATTAATGAACTTTTGCACGATATTCTAATTTTTCGAGTTTCACCTGTACAATAATCGGACCAGAATTGGTCTTGGCAGTGTGTGCATGCTCTTAAAGGCATGTATTTAAAGCTGCACTTTGGTCTCTCTAGCGACATTTGTGTTTAAAACCTAAAATGGCAAGCAACTTGCAGAGAAACATTTATGCCAGTTGTGATTCAGCACTGCTCTTCTGGCAATTGAGTCTGATTGTTTTTGGTTACCAGCTTTGCCTGTGATCAGGCAGAGATTCTGCAGAGCAGGAGTCATGACATCCTTTTTTCACGTTGATATGTTCTATTTTTGAAACATTTGTACAGAGATATGAATTACTCTTAATTACATATTATATTTTATTACACAAATAAATGTAAGAGGTGAAATAGCTGATATGAGTTCAATTGAAGACAATACATTTATACATTACAATCTTCAGCTTCATTGGACAATGCAAGTGACCTGTAAAACTGCAATAGTAGGTCTATGCAATGCAAACAATAAGACTAGTATAAAATGAAAAACAAGGATTCAGTAATGATGTGGATGAAATTTACTTTATTGAACATAAAATAATATGCAGAAATATGCAATATAACAATTAAAATAATACAAGTTTAATTGTTTCTTTGGAAGTAAATTTATAATAGAGAGATGGTTGCATGCTTAAATTCATATGTACATTACTGTGCTATGAAATTGGTACATTATAAACAACTTGAGATGAGTATATTCAATGGGATCTACCTGTAGTGGCTTTTAGATGCAAATTTAAATAGTCTTTTGTGTTTAAACAGACTATCTGCTGAGAGAGAGCAATGGAAAGTGACAAAGAATACACACTTAGAGACACACTAAGGGAATCTAAAAATTGCAGCAATGTTAATAAATACTCAGAAGTCATGAATATTAGTAAACATGTTACAATAACTTCACCGGAAAAAAACGAAACTTATAAACCCATCGCTATCGGTAAACACATGAGTAATGTTCAATTAATTAAATCATGACAACCAATATAAGCTTCAGCAACCCTACAAGAAAACATATTCAAGGATTATAGCAGGTAAACAACTTTGCCAAACACTTCAAAATGGTTAAAGCATTCTAGCAGGTAAAGTGTGAAACGAGTGCAATAGCAGCGGCATTAAATCACTCTCTTAATGTGATTTACCACCACTGCTATCACACTCGCTTCTCCGACACTCACGCAACATAACTGGACCTTCTTTTTTGAGCTTACTGATATGACGTAAACGTGCAAGGATGAAAGAGTATGCCTGCGATTCTGCGCTAAATCCGACTGTAATTCTGTAGTGAATCGGGGTATGACATGGACAGGGTTTTGAACGTGAATTTGCATGTGAGTGTTGGGACTGTTAACAGGTTGTATTGCCATTCAGTTTTATGTCCCGCATCCTATGGAATTCTTTCAAATAATAACATCAGTACAACACCTAAAATAATATCCAGAACTAATGCAGCATTTTGTGCATTATGCACACTTTTCAATTTTTTTTTTCTATTCAAAAGCTTTGTGGAAATATGTGGAAGCCCATAGACTTTAGCTGTTGTAAGTAGCCAAGTTTGAATCGGGTTACAAATACAGATTAATAGTGTAAAACTGTAAAATACTGCCAAATTGGCTAATACTGAAGCTGCCCTAAGATTGTCATTCTTCACCATTTTGTCACCAGAATCTTGACATTTTGAGGATCTCTCAAACCAATTTATCTCTGTAGCATTAAAGAGACGGTTGCCTCTTCTGACACATTAGCTCATGTCTTACACATTTGCTAATCTCTTGGCTGTGAGTGTTTAAAAAAACCCATCTTCCTCACAACCTTCAAGTTAAGTCTCATCACAGTGCTGTCCTATCAAGAGCACATTTGCATGCTTTTTCTCATCTGTTTCCCTCCTCCCATCCTGAAGGGTGATACATTGAGGAGCAATCCATCATAAAAACAGAGGGCCATCTGTTATTGTGAGCCCAGGGTCATCATTCTCCTCTACAGATTTCATACACAGAATTGTTTTCCAAGATCTTGCTCAGCCCCATGACACTGTTCAAGGATAAATATTGCTCTAATCTCTTTTATGCAGAAGACGGTAAGAGGCCGCCTAAAGCCCAAACCTTCGGGGACTTCTTGGGGCAGAGCAAACCCAGACAAGGAGGCCGTGAGAGAGGGAAGGGTCGGGGGCAAGGCAAGAACTACAGGTATGAAATAATTCACCTGGCAGCTGAAAATTATCCATCTTTCTTGACTGCACTAGCATTGGTCATGCGATATCTGACATCATTGCAGAATATGAAAAGAGATAATCAAACTTTTTCATATATCTTCCAAGGGTGGGCAGTATTTCAAATATTATATCTGTGTAGGGTAATTACATATATTACATATATATATATATATATATATATATATATATATACAGTGAGGAAAATAAGTATTTGAACACCCTGCTATTTTGCAAGTTCTCCCACTTGGAAATCATGGAGGGGTCTGAAATTGTCATCGTAGGTGCATGTCCACTGTGAGAGACATAATCTAAAAAAAAATCCAGAAATCACAATATATGATTTTTTTAACTATTTATTTGTATGATACAGCTGCAAATAAGTATTTGAACACCTGTCTATCAGCTAGAATTCTGACCCTCAAAGACCTGTTAGTCTGCCTTTAAAATGTCCACCTCCACTCCATTTATTATCCTAAATTAGATGCACCTGTTTGAGGTCGTTAGCTGCATAAAGACACCTGTCCACCCCATACAATCAGTAAGAATCTAACTACTAACATGGCCAAGACCAAAGAGCTGTCCAAAGACACTAGAGACAAAATTGTACACCTCCACAAGGCTGGAAAGGGCTACGGGGAAATTGCCAAGCAGCTTGGTGAAAAAAGGTCCACTGTTGGAGCAATCATTAGAAAATGTAAGAAGCTAAACATGACTGTCAATCTCCCTCGGACTGGGGCTCCATGCAAGATCTCACCTCGTGGGGTCTCAATGATCCTAAGAAAGGTGAGAAATCAGCCCAGAACTACACGGGAGGAGCTGGTCAATGACCTGAAAAGAGCTGGGACCACCGTTTCCAAGGTTACTGTTGGTAATACACTAAGGCGTCATGGTTTGAAATCATGCATGGCGGAAGGTTCCCTGCTTAAACCAGCACATGTCAAGGCCCGTCTTAAGTTTGCCAATGACCATTTGGATGATCCAGAGGAGTCATGGGAGAAAGTCATGTGGTCAGATGAGACCAAAATAGAACTTTTTGGTCATAATTCCACTAACCGTGTTTGGAGGAAGAAGAATGATGAGTACCATCCCAAGAACACCATCCCTACTGTGAAGCATGGGGGTGGTAGCATCATGCTTTGGGGGTGTTTTCCTGCACATGGGACAGGGCGACTGCACTGTATTAAGGAGAGGATGACCGGGGCCATGTATTGCGAGATTTTGGGGAACAACCTCCTTCCCTCAGTTAGAGCATTGAAGATGGGTCGAGGCTGGGTCTTCCAACATGACAATGACCCAAAGCACACAGCCAGGATAACCAAGGAGTGGCTCTGTAAGAACCATATCAAGGTTCTGGCGTGGCCTAGCCAGTCTCCAGACCTAAACCCAATAGAGAATCTTTGGAGGGAGCTCAAACTCCGTGTTTCTCAGCGACAGCCCAGAAACCTGACTGATCTAGAGAAGATCTGTGTGGAGGAGTGGGCCAAAATCCCACCTGCAGTGTGTGCAATCCTGGTGAAAAACTACAGGAAACGTTTGACCTCTGTAATTGCAAACAAAGGCTACTGTACCAAATATTAACATTGATCTTCTCAGGTGTTCAAATACTTATTTGCAGCTGTATCATACAAATAAATAGTTAAAAAATCATACATTGTGATTTCTGGATTTTTTTTTAGATTATGTCTCTCACAGTGGACATGCACCTCACGATGACAATTTCAGACCCCTCCATGATTTCTAAGTGGGAGAACTTGCAAAATAGCAGGGTGTTCAAATACTTATTTTCCTCACTGTATATATATATATATATATATATATATATGACAAAATTCCACTCACTTTTGGCGCCCCCCGCTGGACGTTAATCCGGGAAACTGCAGGAAAATGTGTTAAGCACATACTTGTAATTCTGTTTTGCAAAAATGTTGCCATGGTCACATAATGTTCATGAGATCAGGCTGTTAAAATCTAAAATGGTAAAAGTAATTTTATGCCATGGTGATGATCACAGTGTAGTTTTTTTTGCTAGAAATTCTATTAAAACTTTTTATATTACATGTCATAATAATATAAGCCATGTTATTACATAATAATAATGTGATAATTCCTATTTTTTTAAGAGATTAACTTAGGGGTCTCCAGGGGTTGGCTGTAGTACTGCACGATTAATCATATCGCAATCGCGATTTCAGCCTGTGCGATTATATGGCGGCAAAATGCTGCGATTTATATTAAATAAATAAGTGCATGTGTGAACGTGACAGCCCATTCTCTCTGAGAGTTGTTTGCCCATATTCTACACCGCTAATAAAAAGATGACCTACCGGTATATAAAAATATATAAAACCTATATATATATATATATATATATATATATATATATATATATATATATATATATATATATATATATATATATACACTCACCTAAAGGATTATTAGGAACACCTGTTCAATTTCTCATTAATGCAATTATCTAATCAACCAATCACATGGCAGTTGCTTCAATGCATTTAGGGGTGTGGTCCTGGTCAAGACAATCTCCTGAACTCCAAACTGAATGTCAGAATGGGAAAGAAAGGTGATTTAAGCAATTTTGAGCGTGGCATGATTGTTGGTGCCAGACGGGCCGGTCTGAGTATTTCACAATCTGCTCAGTTACTGGGATTTTCATGCACAACCATTTCTAGGGTTTACAAAGAATGGTGTGAAAAGGGAAAAACATCCAGTATGTGGCAGTCCTGTGGGCGAAAAGGATGCTAGAGGTCAGAGGAGAATGGGCCAACTGATTCAAGCTGATAGAAGAGCAACTTTGCCTGAAATAACCACTCGTTACAACCGAGGTATGCAGCAAAGCATTTGTGAAGCCACAACATGCACAACCTTGAGGCGGATGGGCTACAACAGCAGAAGACCCCACCGGGTACCACTCATCTCCACTACAAATAGGACAAAGAGGCTACAATTTGCAAGAGCTCACCAAAATTGGACAGTTGAAGACTGGAAAAATGTTGCCTGGTCTGATGAGTCTCGATTTCTGTTGAGACATTCAGATGGTAGAGTCAGAATTTGGCGTAAACAGAATGAGAACATGCATCCATCATGCCTTGTTACCACTGTGCAGGCTGGTGGTGGTGGTGTAATGGTGTGGGGGATGTTTTCTTGGCACACTTTAGGCCCCTTAGTGCCAATTGGGCATCGTTTAAATGCCACGGCCTACCTGAGCATTGTTTCTGACCATGTCCATCCCATGGCCACCATGTACCCATCCTCTGATGGCTACTTCCAGCAGGATAATGCACCATGTCACAAAGCTCGAATCATTTCAAATTGGTTGACAATGAGTTCACTGTACTAAAATGGCCCCCACAGTCACCAGATCTCAACCCAATAGAGCATCTTTGGGATGTGGTGGAACGGGAGCTTCGTGCCCTGGATGTGCATCCCACAAATCTCCATCAACTGCAAGATGCTATCCTATCAATATGGGCCAACATTTCTAAAGAATGCTTTCAGCACCTTGTTGAATCAATGCCACGTAGAATTAAGGCAGTTCTGAAGGCGAAAGGGGGTCAAACACAGTATTAGTATGGTGTTCCTAATAATCCTTTAGGTGTGTATATGTGTGTATGTATATGTATATATATATATATGTTTTGGATAGACAAGATTGACAAATGCTTATCAATAATACTCTTATGGCTAAAATGTTTACAGTGTTCAGTGGCTAAAATATCAATATGACTAAATGTTACTAAAATATGACTAAAATGTCAACAGTTTTCATTGACTAAAACTACATTAAAAAGCCCAGTAAGCCAAACAAATCACAATTACAGATGTGTTTGCGAGTGTCACACCATATGACAAGTCCTCACAGAGATATAAAGAGACATGATGCACCGTTAGCAAAGAGGGATTTCAGAAAATGATCCACACACTGGACAAGAGGTACCAGCGATAAGTAGAACTTTTTAGAAAGAGGATTTGGAAATACCAGTTGGTCATTTTAAAAAAAAAACAACAACAGTTTTAGTGGTTTTTTACATCCTGCTTAAATGTCCCGGTTTGTTTGGACAATCTTATTTTCATGAAAATTTGTTCTTATTTATTGTTCCATTTTATTTAGGTGTAATATTGAGAAAATAACAAGTTTGCAGTAATGCAAAGATATTGAATTTTGTAAAAATATTTTAATTTGAAAACACTGCATTTATAGTTGTTGCTAGTTTGTATGTTTGAGTTGAGAAATACACATTTCAGCATTATCAGTTATCTATTTGTGTCATTTTCCTTGATAACCAAGCAAGTTGACTCATGTTACCATTTGTTTATTATATCGCAATATTAGCCTCAATAATCGCAACATGGCATTTTCCCAAATCGTGCAGCCCTAGTTGGCAATATTGCCAAAACCTTATATCACAGTTTCAGTAATTCTATATCACAATAACGGTATACATCACAATATTGTTATGTTTGCTTAAATTTCAATAAGAATTTTTTTGTATTAAACATCCATTTGGTAGTGCATTTTCAGTGAATAAAATACTAAACTTTATTTCATTTAGACAATTTTCTCTTTCATTTGGAACTTGATGGACAAAAACCAAATAGCAAAGCAATCCTACTTATAGCTGTGCAAATATATGTCTACCATGGTATAAACAGTATAGCAAAATCTCTATCAGTTGTTGCATGATAAATACAGTCATACAGCCCAGCCCTACTAGTTTTTCCTGCTATTTTGGCAGTATACAGTGTTGCTTTGACACCTGTTACAACAGATGATTCGTAGTTCATTAAATAATATTTTTTGTTCTCAGTCCACTTCATTAAGCAAAACAATACTTTTGTCCTTGAAGCATGCATGATAACCGGTGGGAAGGAGAAAATGAAGAGGAGAAAGGGAGAAAGGAGGAGCAAGAGACAGAAAAGGAAAAGGACACGGAGCAGGACAATGAGAAAGAAGATCAGCCCAAAGCTCCATTATCAGAGAAGGTAAGAAGCCAGCTAGTTATGGAGTACTTCTTTTTAAGATCCATGTTAATGAGAATTGATTTAATTAGTGTATGCATTTTTTTTCTTCTGCTTTGGAGAAGACAGTTGATGGAGGACTTACTGCAGAAGAAGACGATGAGTGGGAGGATGCCAGTGATGGAGAGGAAGGCTATGAGGAAGAGGATGAAAAAGCAGAGCATGGAGCAGACAAAGAATCCCTAAAAGATGTTAAAACAACAAAAAAGACCCCTACCTCTTCTGCACCCTCTACTCCAAGCCCGAGAGAGCAGCGAACTCCCAGACCCAAAGTCCCCTCACCAAAGGAAACGCTTAGTATGCCTGAAGGGCCCAAGCCCCTCAGCCCCTTCTCCCAACTGGAGGGCCACCAGCCAGTGTCAGACTGGGGTGAGGAAATGGAGACACTTTCTCCTAGGAGTAGCCTGGGTGAGAGCCCTCTGAGGCCCAGCAGCAATGAAAGCAGCCCCGCCCAGCTGAAGAGCAACGAGGCTGATCGTGACACTACTACCACCCCTAACCAGCCAGAAGAACCAGATAAAAAGGAAAGCACGTCTACAGGTAGGGTAATGGTGGGCTTTATTCTGTACATCATTGTTTCATAGATTTCTGGTATTAATGTGATTTATGGCTTTAAATTGTTTTAAGGTGAAGTATGTATTTTCCATGTTAAAATACTGTCTCATATACTAATTCCATGTGCAGAGACAACTGTAAGTTATGTTGAGTTCCAGAAGATTGAAAATTAGGACTGTCACGATAATTAAATTTGGCTGACATTATATTGTCTAACAAATAATTGTGATTATGACGATTTTAGGGCTCTTTTAGGGCTTTCTCGATTTATTGTTACATAAGTTGACATTTCTTAGGTGTATTTGTGTTTCATACACCTTAAGAAGTATTTTTTACATATTTAAAGGAATATTTGAGGTTCAATACAAGTTAAGATCAATCGACAGCATTTTTTGCATAATGCAGATAACCACAAAAATGTATTTGAGCTGTTGTGTAAATTGTCATTTTTACAGTCATTAGGGTTTTTTAGTGTTGGTTGAAATTACATCGTCATGGCAACAAGGTTGCAAAATTGGCTTTAACTTTACATAGAAAAGGTTAGTAAGTGATTTTATCACACTAATATCATGCTAACACATTGTTTGTCTTGTGGCTATACTTTTGAAAAAGTGAGTTTCTTAATGTCAAAAAAATTGGACCCATTCACTTCCATTGTAAGTGCCTCACTGTTACCTCAATTTTTGCTTTTTTTAAAGAAAAGGATGGACGAGTCAAAATTAGTTTTTATGGTAATCAATATTATGCCACATATGCTGTTGACTTAAGCTTAACTGGTCTTGAACCCATAATATTCATATATATATATATATATATATATATATTTCGTCACTTTCACATGTTATTTTTATGCTCTTTGATTAAGCCCTTATTTCTCATGAAGCAAAATCTTTGAGATTTCCTTGGATTATTTTATCACCCCATAGAAATAGTAAATAGAGTAAGTATTATGTGGATGAACCCGATATGACCAGGAAAATTTTCCACCATACGATCGTTAAATTTAAGTGAAATCGGAGCACTTTGCATTCACTATCAAAGTTTATATTTTCGCAGGAGTTTGGCACATGCTTCTGCTTACTATGCACACATTCTGGACAGGAGCTGCTCTGGTTGACAACTGTTGTGCAGCTCAGTGATGCTTGGAGTTCAACTGAATGACACAAATGCGCAGTTCATAGCATTTATATTGTATATTTGCTTAAAATTACCTTATTTGGGCATTCAAATGTGATTGGACTTCAAAGTGCACAAGAATCACGGTTGGATAAAATAACTGCTATCAGACGGTTATTTAATAATCGCAACAGGCCTAGTGAAATTACTGTGGCTCTGTATCGCTTTTAAAACATTGATCTTTTTTTTCAGCAGTCTAAGTGGCTGTACACGTGATATGCATTGTATCCATCTGTGCTGTTTTTTTTTTTTTATGAAAAACATGCGCCAGACTGACATAATTGTCCGTTTTACTGCGTCTCACTGTTTTTCAGTGTCAGGAGATTTTTATAGACTGCGTCTCAAGTTAAAAAGTCAGTATATTGCCTTTGGGTTTAGCTTTGTCAGAATGGCTTTAATATCTCTGATATAAAACAATAGCATTCTTTCACATTCAGTGGTGGAGTCTGATATCTGTGAAACCCCAAAAGAGGCTGTACCAGCTGAATCTAATAACACTGCCTCAAGCAGCCAAGATACAGCTGATCCCGTAGTGCCGCCCACCCCAGACCACACCAGACAGAGTGGTAAGTTGAAAATGTCTATTAATTTATGCATTCCCTCAGAAAAGTACAAAAATAAAACAAAATAATATCTGATATTCTCAAAATGAAGTGTTGTTTGCATTTCATATCCTAATTAACCTCTGATACAGAGGACAGCGAAGCCCTCACTGTACAGTCAGATGAGAGTCAGCCTGAAGCAAAGGCTGTGGAGGACACAGCAGTGGATTCATCAGAACAACCATCCTCAGGTGCTGTTCTTATTACCAGCTTTGAGACTGTGGCTTTTCGAAAGAATCCCTTACTTCAGCTGACTTCTAACAACTAACTAACACCCTCCCCCTTTTTATACACACTTACATTTTTCATGTGATCGCTCTCTCTTTCTCTGACCCCTGCACCACCTGTTTACACTGGGTCCGAAACATTTTGTAATGTACTTTATTAGGTACACCTTATTTGTGTGATTTATCTAATCAGTTATTTGTGTGGCAGCAGTGTAATGTATAAAATCATTCAGATATGGGTCAGGAGCTTCAGTTAATGTTCACATCAACCATCAGAATGGGGACAAATTTGATCTCAGTGATTTGGACCATGGCATTATTGATGATGCCAGGCAGGCTGGTTTGAGTATTTCTGTAACCGCTGATATCCTGGGATTTTTACACACAACAGTTTCTAGAGTGTATAGAGAATGATTGAAAAACAAAAAAAACAACCAGTGAGCAGCAGTTCTGTGGACGAAAACGTCTTGTTGATGAGAGAGGTCAACGGAGAATCGGCAGACTGGTTCGAGCTGACACAAATTCTGTGGTAACTCTGATAACCCCTCTGTACAATTGTCGTGAGTAGAATAGCATCTCAGAATGCACAACGTGGCAGATTTGCTACAACAGCAGAAGACCATGTTGGGTTCCTCTTCTGTCAACCAAGAACGGAAAACTGAGGCTGCAGTGGGTCTACCATTTGTGTACCTTAGCAGAAATCCAGATTTGGTCAGACCATGCGTGTTTTTTTTTTTTTTTTCCTCAATTGTCTACTGTCCAGTTTTGGTGAGCCTGGATGTTTTTTATTTTTCACACCATTCTCTTTACAGTCTAGAGCCTTTTGTGTGTGAAAATCCAAGGAGATCAGCAGTTACAGAAATATTCAAACCAGCCCATCTGGCACCAACAATTATTCCACGGTTCAAATCACTGAAATCAAATTTTTTTCCCCATCCTGATGGTTAATGTGTGGCATTGCATATCTGCAAGATTTTCTACATTACACTGCTGCCACACGATTGGCTGATTAGATAATTGGATGAATAAGTAGATGTACAGGTGTACATAAAAAAGTGGCCGGTGAGTGTATATCACGATATTAAAAATGTTAACACACAAAAATCAATGAAAATAGGTTTATATATGAAATAACCATATTGTAATGCCTATTTTTTGAATAATCCAGTCAGTGAATTAAATACTTTATAAATGAAAACTACTTCCTCTTATATAGTTTTCTCTTTATTCGGACTTGACAAACATAGTGTGAAAGTAAAACAATAAATGGTTTTAAATAAACTTTACCCTTGTGCTAAATTTCACATTATGCAACATTTCAGTCTGAAGTTGTGAACTAGTATTATTGTTATTATAAATCTTCCTCAAGAAACTTAACATCTTCTGAAAGCAATGCAGCAAAGAAAAAAATACATAGAAAAATATATATATATATTAAAAAAAGTTAATTAGTCTCTTAATGATTTAAGAGGGCAGTGGTGGCTCAGCAGTTAAGGCTCTGGGTTACTGACCAGAAGGTCAGGGGTTCAAGCCCCAACACCACCAATACACCACTGTTGGGCCCTTGAGCAAGGCCCATGAACCTATCTGCTCCAGGGGCACCGTATCATGGCTGACCCTGCACTCTGACCCCAGCTTAGCTGGGATATGTGAAAAATAAATAATTTCACCATGTATATGCAGAAATGTATGTAAAATGTGTGACAATTGATCAATTTATTATTTTTATTTTAATCCCTATAGAGAATATTTGAATACATGAAGGCAAACATGGCCAGTGTGTTGCCTAATAGCTAACATCATTCGAACTGAATTATATCAAGGGTGATGTCTGGTTTAAAAATCCTGCATTACATAATTGTTGGTGCAAGACCCATTAAATGAGCATGTTTACATGCTCAACAATATGCTGATTACTTTCTAAAATCAGCTTATTTAAACAAATATGACATGGAAAGAAATTCACTGTTACTTGACATTTTAAATAATTGCTTTATTCTCTGCTTTTGATGGTAAACCATAAAGAGGCATGCGCTCAACACGTGCGCACATTGGATGAGCCAGTAAGAACTCTGGTTAAGGTGCTTACATGCAACGCGAAATCGGCGTAATGGGTAATAATCGTTTTTTTCTTACGCTTGGTATGATCTTGAAGGCGCCCCGCCTTTTTCCTCCATTTCTCCTACAGAATGTGTACCGCGGATGTGTAATATTACTAGAATGAGGAGCACATTTCTTGCCACATGGTGGCGATTTTGTATAAACGTGATGCGATAATCCAAAATGTATACCGGTTGGCGAATTTCTACCGGTATTTTGTGTCTACCGATATATCGCCCACCTCTATGGAGTAACCACGTCGCATTTGAAGTGCTTATGCTGATCTGTCTCTGGACCACAGTGAAGGACCGCCTACTCACCTGTTAGTCATCCATTGCAATATAACAACAGTTTTAAATTTGGAAAAGCATATACATGCACAAGATGTCCATTTGATCTGGAAAATTTGGAAAAGCACATGCAAAAGATTTCATAGAACTTTTTCAGTGTGTCTGATTTCAACATATTTCAACACAAATCGTGTAAATCACATCCTGAAAAAGACTCCACTAAAAGACCTTTTTTGTTTGCGCTTATACAACATTGCAAGTGACACGCTTTTTGTAGTCACAAAATCAGAGACCTTCCACTCTGATTGCTATGCTCACAGAAGACTCATTTGAGACACGGTACTACCAGGTGTAAACAGGGCTTCTCACTCTCCCTCTCTCTCTCTCCACTATGTTCCCTGCACTCATGTCTCCTTTATGTCCCTGTGTCTATCTGTCTCACGGCATGAGATGGCATCTGCTTATGGCCTTGTCTCTATCGTCTTTAACAAATGGGAATGCAGCACTTCAACTCCTCAAGCTGTGACTTTCCTCCCCTCCTCTGGGACTGACTGCTCCTGTCTGCAGCTTCACACTGGCTGTCAATCTCCACTGTGAATCCTGCACAAATAAATCCCTCACTTGCTGTGTTCCTGGATCCCTTTCTTTGTTGTCCATGTACCTTTTTGATTTTGCACCTCTCCCTGACACATTTGGATATGGGTTCTTTTTTCCCCTTTCATGCATGTTTCAAACTGCTTGAGCAAATAAATGTGTCCTCTCTTGATTTTATTCCATGTTTGCAATGGCACATGTGATGTGTATAAAAAGACTGTGAAAGAGAATAAAGTCATCATTTACTCACAACTTTAGTCACCATTCACATTGTATGGAATAAAGTTGCAATGAAAGTGAATGGTGACTGAAGGCCCCTGCACACTTCAAACAAAATCGAAGAATGAATGGGTGTGATGTTATATAGAACCAAATCCCACAAATGACACTAAAGTTAATCACATTCTGAATTGCTGAGCATGACTTTTTGTCAAGCTATACAAAAATGACAACAATACTAGCCTAAAAAATAATAATGAGTTTCAGTAACATATGTATGTCATTGTAATGTGTGAATCACTCACTCATTGTAATGTGTGAATCACTCAATTCTATTCCCAATTAATCCGGCCCCTTTTCTTGTTGAACGAGATGCAGCTCCTCCTCTCATTCAGCCGGTCAGCCAAATATTCATGAATGAGATTGATTTATTCAATTCATTTGCGAACGAGTTTACCAGTACATTAAGTTAATTAATGAACTACATGACTGACTGGTTCAGTCGCGTAGGCGTTTAGTGGTTCAAACCAATTGGATGGTCCTTCACAGCCCGCTATTGGCTAGTCATTATTTAAATGCTTGACAAATTTACACAAATTAAATTGGCATGTCTACAAATGTACAAAGACACTTTAAAAGGAGTTTAAACACAATGACCTTTTCACCACAAATGGCAGGTCTTATTTTCCCTAGATTTTACCAAATGCTTGGCTTCATTTTTACCCAGACAGAGAAAATGTTCTTTAGTTAGTCTACTAAAGGAATCAAATCTACTTAAATAATCTTAAATGCCCATTCATGCTATTGTTTGATATGCTTTTTCACTCATGTGCTGTCTGCAGCTGAAAGCCATTCACATCTGCCCAAACTAAGTTATGCCTATCATCATTCTTTTGTCTGTATTTTGCCTATAATATTTTGTAAACCCATCTTTGCAGTAGTGTTGGCGTCACCATAAATTACAGTAAGAGTGTAATTGGCTCATATTATGACTTTGTTTAGCATGTTAGCACCATTATTGCAAAATGTAAACATGACAAATTACACATTAACTTCTGCATATAAATTACTTTAAATCATCATTGAATGGTTAAAACTGCCTCTTTTACTGATCTTTTGTGAATTCTTCTCATAGAATGAGGCATGAAATCCTTGAAAGCACATTTTAATGTCATAGTAGTTGATGTTGTACCTGTAGTGTTGAGTGTTTTCATATTTAGATGTTCCTCTACGCCTCCCCCAGCGGTGTGGTCGGTGTCTGAATGTTCACAAACAGCATGTCATTGCTCAGCTGTTTCAAACCTCTTTGGCTCTGAGCAAAGAATTACGCACTTTTGCGTTAGTGTACCAGGGCCTTGAGGCTAACATGCTACCTAATATCCCCTTTTGAGTTCCACAGAATAAAAGTTATATGGATTTGGAACAACATGATTATGAGTAAATGAGGACATTATTTTCATTTTTGGGTGAACTATCATTTAATTAGCATCCACCCAACAGGATCCCATTTGATTGCTACTTAGCATCATTATCATAGAGGAAAAACTGCTTGGCTTTCCTCCAGTAGCAGTTTGCAGGGTAGATACTGTGTAGCAGATAGTTGTATTACACAGGGTAAACCAAATTTGGTTCCAGAATCCAGATACTGTATGGTGTCTAATTAGATTTTCATTTTAATGTTCTTTTATATTCCTGACATTGTGTCTAGATGTCCACCAAGCCATGCAAAATGAATGTACTGACTAAGTTAACCAAGGTGCAATTAGAGTAAAAAAAAAAAAAATCCAGAAATATTGTATTCCTTATTATTACACTGTAAATGAATCAGCAATTTTTGGGAACTTGTGAGATATCCCTAATCAAATAATCCTAAAAGAATGTTTCCTATTGGAATAATTTAGAACCAATTCTCAAGGATCCTAATAGGAATTTTAAAACCTGAACTCTTTAGAAAAGAAAATGCCACTGTAGTACATTAAAAATAATTTTAAAAAGAGCTGGTTCTCTTTTACTGTCTAGTAGCAATTCTGATTAAGATTATACAATATCCACAAAGAAACATTTTCATATTTAAATAAGAATCAAAATCCTTTAGGAATTGCAGTTTGAGTCGGATCTTGGAGGATTATTATTTGATCTAATTAGGATGTGTCA
Organism: Xyrauchen texanus; assembly: GCF_025860055.1. Classification (NCBI taxonomy): domain Eukaryota; kingdom Metazoa; phylum Chordata; class Actinopteri; order Cypriniformes; family Catostomidae; genus Xyrauchen; species Xyrauchen texanus. The sequence goes on along the minus strand of NC_068313.1, from coordinate 23,676,169 downwards.
GGATCGGTTCCAAATTATGATAGAAATTCCATTTGGAATATTATTGCCTACTCATTTTGAAAGGTTTTTTTTAAGTTTGTTTTATTTTTTTTATTGCTGGTAATAATTATCCATGATGATTCATGTGGTCCATTTTTCTGTTCTAAAATTTGTGCTACACATGAATATAATCATGCTTGGGCTAAAACCATTATTAACAATTGTGGTGGCATTAACCACAATCATCAGTTTCATTCATTTGAAGTTTGAAATTTTAATTATCTCCCCTTTTACTGCCCCTTTAACCTGTAACCTGTACCCAGTGTTTGTAGGAGTGTTTACACATGTCTGCGATATGGCAAGTGATGAAATTGTAGTTTTACTTCTCATTTGGCAAGATGCTCAAATGACGAATAAACGCTGTGCTGCTTGTGATTGTACGTGTCCCTTTCGCTTAAAAGCATTTTGAGTTGAGGAACCACATGCTCAACCTTGATAATCATTTGGGATCACTGTCCTTTTCCACCCACCTGCTACAGATTTTTATTATTGCATCATACCAGTAATTTATTATGTGAATTATTCCTCATTTGCAACTAATGGGTGGATTTGATTTAAATTGAGTTTCCTAGCCATTTTCCTGATTTTAATTTCAAGAAAGTATCTCATTGAAACTACCGTCCACATGCCCCTTAGAAATCAACACAGAGGCTAATGGCTTGGCAGTATGCCGGCCTCAGTAACAAGATTCTTGTATTCCTTTAAATTTGATTACTGTGCTGCATTAAGCCTGTTTAGCAGCAGGAAATCTTCAGGAATTATTTTTTCATAATTTTCTTTTTTTTTTTTTCTAAAAGCTTTTCTGAGGAAAGTGGCAGTGGACATGCAGATCATAGAGTGCTAATGAAACCCCCTTGGAAATTGAATGTACTCATTGTCTGATGGGTTCCACATTAGGAACACATTGATTCCCATTTAAAGAGGCATTATAATGAAACATTACAGCGTACACTTTTGGGCTTTTATTGTTAACCCAGGGGCATTCCAAACCCTGGGTTAATGCTATATTGTTCCATGTTTCTTCATATTTTACACTGAGTTAGTAATAATTTGCAGTATCTACATTTCAAGATTACACTCTGTATGTATGTAACCCTGGGTTAACTTATTTGCATATTGCTGTTAAGTTTCTTATCAGTTTTCTGTTGCAACAACTGGCCGTTACATTCCAGGGGGCTGTTCAGACAGAATTCGTTCTAGGGGAAAAAATAAGCTAGATGCAGAACAATTTATGGAACAGAATGCTGGTGTTTTGATGGATTTTTTAAATGGTGAAGTTCTTTTAAATTTACAATGCATCTTAAAAAATGTGGCCTATTGAAAAACAATGCATAATTGGTGCAGAAACTGATATAAAAACACATATCCCCTAACAATACATTGTTTTATGTATGCCTTTGGAAACACAGTTTAGTGTTAGCCCCACAAAAGCCTCTAGAGCAGGGTTTCAGAATGTTGGAGTAAATTTGGAGTCAACCCCCTTTTATATTTACAAGTGTGAAACAAGGCCTTAACCCAGGTTATTTTCAGTTGCAAAAGTCCTTTATTTGTGGTACTGCTTTGGCAACCGAACCAACCAGTCATGGTTTATCAGTCATTTATTTGTAAGGTATAATGCAACGCAAAAATTATCAAGCAGCCAATAATATTGCTTTACTCTCCTTCCCTTGCTTTATATTTATGTTAACAGGATGAGGACTAAATGCAGTAAATGAAAATTTCAGTGGTCCACAGACCAGGACAGGAGGTAAGCTGAGGCAAGAGAAGACATCAGGTGTAAAGGACGACTGTTGACTAAATTAAAGAGACTATTGGGGACACATTTGGAGCCCTGCCTCAAATTCATTCAAACAGCCTGCTATATTGTTCAATTATTCCTCATTGGTTGGGACTATCTGCTGTTGTCAAGCTGTGCTGATGCTGCTTTTATTAGATCAGTATCCAGAACATATATTTTACCTGGGATTAATCAGTAAAGCATGCTATGCTCAAACCATGAGATAAAAGTTTTTAAGACCGAGGGAGAAGTGCCTGTTCCCTATTAGCCTCATTATAAATGTGTTTTTATCCAACCTACCTATAGACCACAATAATACTATCCCCTTGTAAGTGACATTTGTCACAACTGCATGCAGATACATGATATCTGAGGACAAGGTTTGTGTTTTAGATTCTCTAATGTTCATAAGCCTAAGCATGGATTGAACTGGAGCCTATTTGCTGCTGAGAAAGTCGGAGAACAGGCATGCTTCACAACATTTGTAAACTAAGGCATTACACTTTTTTCAGGGCTATGTCTTGAAGCAATTATGTGATCAACAGTCTGATATTACCTACATGAAGACAAGCAACATAAATGATTATTGCCCTATACATTATGGTCGGATAGACCAATGAAAATCATGGTAAAAATTCCAGGAATTTTAATAAGGAAGATTGAACAACCGAAAAAAAAGAATTGTGTATCTCAAAACAAATATAAAGCTGGTTTATGTACTTTGTTTTTTTTTTTTAAATAGTTTGTTCGTGCATCAGATATGTTTAGTATTTTTATGCAGCAGGGTATTGGTATATTTGTTAAAGTGTATCCCTGAGTTTGAATGAATTGAGCTGGAGCTTGAAAACTTGCAATATCTGTAAATGGTTAAAAATGACAGACATTCCAATGCTTTGTATGAGTGCGTATTACTCTCTTCACAATGTGCATTGTGTATCCTTGTTATTTATTCAGCTTGTGGAGTAGAAAGAATCATGACATTTGTGATTGTATTGTCCCTACTGTATTTCCCTGCAGATGAAATGGCTTCCTGTTTGTTTGGGGTAGAAAATGTAAATGTAGGGCTTTTAATTTGGTTTGCCTCTTGTAGGAGGTTTGGTTTTTTCAGCTGTGCACGTTGCATGATACCGAAGTGTTTTTCATCTTCGACTACTTGCTGTCAAGTCTTTCTAAGGTTACTAAAGATATTTTGGTTGCTATTATCTACTTATAATTATGTGTGACCAGTAAGCAAGTGCAACTATTTCTGTACTTTGTAATCTGTCATATCAAATATATGACATATTTACCTTATGTCTTAGGTATTTATAATTTATAAGTATAAACCAGCCTATTGTATAAACTCAAAATGTCCAGTGTTTTCTTTGAGATGATTCATGCATGTCTCACTTCAAGCAATAACTCAAGACAAGTGATTTTTTTGTGTTATTTAAATGATTTCAACTTGTTTAAAAAGGTTGCTTTTTATATATCCCATAAGAATTAAGGCCTAACAGACTAATGTTAAAAATGTCCTTTTGTTAAAATGAATGCTGTATCATGAACAAACAATGAATTAATCTTTGTTAATGTTAGTTAATAGAAATACAATTGTTTATTGTTAGTATAAAGGGCATTAACTACACTGTAAACCCGGATAAGTTCTACTAACTCAAAAATTGAGGCAACTGATTGCCTCTTCTTTTGTAAGTTTGAAAACTTAAGTCTTAAGTTTTCATAACTTGTTTTTCTGATTAACTATGAATTTAAAAAAAAATTATATTCAACTTAAAATAAGTATTTACTAATTAACCACAACTCAAAGTTTAAAGTCATACAAACTTAATATATTTATACAACATGAAAAATATTAGCTTTTTAAACCATGAATGTGCTTTAAATTAACTTAATTTTTTTAAGTTGTAAGAATTGCACTATTTAATTTTTTGTGACTTAAAAGTTGGTAGTAATGTTACTTAATGTTTTTATGGCAACTGATTGCCTTGTTTTTTCTAAGTTTTCTTAACTTAAAAATTAAGATTTTACAACTTAAAGGTTTCTACAACAAATATAATAAAGAACCAAACTACATGAAGTAATGTAGTTTAAACAAAGTCTATTTAATATAAAGACCAAATGACAAGAGTTACATCATTACAGATGAGGGACAAAAAATAAAAAAATGTCATAAAGACCTGGGGAGATAAGAGAATTCATAAAAAAAAACTTGGCACCAGAAAAGCTACCAATCAAGGTAAAATGTGTACCACTGTTGCATCTCCTTCAATTTCAAATTCTTTGAAAAACATTTGTCTTTACAATGTCTGAACAAGATTTCGGCCTTTGAGACTATTGCGAGTCTATAACATTTTACAATGGTCCTCACAACAGCAACTGTTCAAAAGAAAACTCAGAAATAACTTTCACATGTCTGTGTGCTTTAACATAGTAAGCTGCCAGTAGTTATGCCTCAAATCAAAACATGAACAGAACAATTGGCATTTTTTTTTACCATTTAACGCAGCAAATCATTCTTCAGAGCAAGCACTCTTGGCTTGAGTTTCCCATCATCAAGGCCCAAAAGGACCTTCTGAATGAATTCAAAAGTGTTGGACATCTCTTTTGGATAACTAAGATTCAATGCATAGATTAGTCCAAAAGTAAAAATAAATGCATCGGAAAGCCTGGGCAGGTGGGTGATGACTTCATTTTCAAGAACAACAGAAACTCTGACCAGATTGTAGTGCATTACAGCATCTGGGAGTTCTCTGACTGCTGTCAAGATGGCAACTGGTGAATCACCAACATCAGGCTCTTCAGAATCTTCAGCCTGAAATGCAAAAATGGCAACACAGAGTAATAAATATTGTGCCAATAATCATAGATTTGCAATCCACATAGTCTTTTTTTTATTGATGTCAGTTTGTAAAATTGTTTTTATTATGAAATAGCCGACATAATAAAAGGTAGTTTTAATCAACCAGTGAAGAGTGCATTGTGACCAGTTTCTTAAAGATTTAAAATTGTGTGGAATAAGTCATTTACCCTGCATGTTTTGAAAAATCCTGAGGTATCTTCTCTCAGCAATACAGGAAGTCCATGCAGCACAATGGTTCGCTTTGTATGGACATCATGCTGATCCAATACAGATTCAATCTTATGTTAAAGACTGAACATATTGAAAATGAAAACATGAATTCTAAATTCAGTTACCCAAATTCATAATTTTTACAACCTTCATAATGGTCAGAAAATAGGAGTGCTTGCATGTAACAATCTATAGCACACTATTCTTTGGTGTCAACGTGTTAAGTAGGGCTAAGACATGACATGGTGTTGCATGTAATAAGAACATGTCCATAAAAAATATTTGCTGAATGCAGAAATCTTAAAAAGACACTGAAAAAGCTAGTTTCTATGCTGCGGACAGAGAGATACTGTGATTTATCTCTACAATAAGACATTAGATTAAGCACCAATCAGAAGGGAAAAATATTAAATTATTCTATATAAAGTCAAGCCATGTTCTGTTAAACACAGAACAACACTGAACTACCAAGACCAAAATACCTTTATGTCATGAATCCGGAGAATCTCATTAAGTGCATCTGACACTTTTCCTGTCTTTGATGCCTTCTGACGAAATAAAGTCATCAGATGAAGACTGTGGCGGTCAAGTTCTGCATAGAAGGTGTTTGGTAGATTCTGGTTTGTAATGCGTTGAAATTCAGCATACACCTGAAACAGAGGCAAAAACTAATTATAATTCACAATGGATTAAAATGACAATTCAAAATTTAAAGACTACAGTTTTATACATATATTAATATATACCTGTGATTCCATACGAAGAGCTGGCCAGCGCCCAAGGATCTCTTTCACGGGTGCCTCAGTGGTAATGACTGCTTGCCTCCTTAATGCAAATGTCATTTGCATCTTCTTGTCAATAAGTGGTAGATTTTTTTCTGTTTTCTGAACTTCTTCAATGATTTCAAGGCTCTGCTGTTCAAGACTTACTGCATCATGTCCTTGGGGAAAGTCTGGTAAAAAATTTACCTCGGCACGTCTTGGTCTTTTTATGTTTGAATGTGATGGTACATTTTCAGGATTGTTTTTGCTTCGTTTTCCAGCATTGACAGCAACTTCCATGCAACCTGCCCTTCTCAATTTGTTTCGGTAGTTTCCCATCTTAAATTTGATACTGGTTTTCCATCCATACCATCCATTGTCTGAGCCAAGCTCTCTCAGACATGGGTGTTTAGTGACAAGAGCTTCTGCTGCTTTGGACATGTCTTTATCGCTTGGGTAGGCTTTGAAATTGTAAATCGCAGCCGCAAGTTTTTCAAGTATGTCATGTTTCTGATCTCTGGTTAGCTGCAGCACTTTCCCAGTTTTTTCAAATGCAGAATTTCCTTCTTTAAGCTTATGCTCTACTTCATAGGCAAATATGGGCACTGGAAAGTTACCTTGAGGCCACCTTGAAAGGCGTTCAGGTGAGGAAATGTCTGATAATAACTCTGTGTCTGTGGTTGAAGTTGAACTCGTTCCTCCCTCAAAAAAAGTTTAAGGGTAGCTTTTGGGGCAACTCTTCAATGTGCACTAAAGATACGAGTTGCCCATCAAAATCAGGGTCTTCATACTGTATGCTGAAGTTCCCATCCAAATCCAGCTTTTCTTTCAAAACCCCTTTAAGGTCTTCTATGGATTCAGGACGAGTAGTGAGAGTGACCTTCCGTGTAGTTGTGGCATCAACAATGACACGAAGTATAATCATCACTGATGAGGAAGAGGCTGCCATGTTTCTATGGAATGAAATGGTGATAAAATACTGAAGTTTAGTTACATCGTGTACTACATGTATTAAAAAATAGTTTGGTTTTTTTCCCATATAAAAACAAAACAAAAACAATTTAATTTCACTTAAGTACTCACGTTCAGAAAACTCAGCACTGCTTCAGCAGAATGTATCTCTTGGGGGTCAGCAGTAATTGGCCATCAATGAGGTAACCAACAAACGTAATGGTGTCATTCAAATCCGAAAGCTGAAAAACAGCAAGTCTCTCTGATGTTGGTGAAAGTTCATAAGAACGTAGATGTTCAACATACCATGATTCATATGAACTACAGAGTAATGAAACCATGTCATTCACAAGATAGATTTGTGCAATCCTCCAGAACTGAGGCAGTCCAACACAAGCTCCTGCAGATACAAACATTCCAGGGACATAGTCAGTGCCATCTACAGTGACCCTAGATGTAGTATAGATCATGCTACTAGTTGTCTGTCTTTGAATTAATGCTTTTGCACTCTCCGGAAGTGTTGAGACAAACACTGATGTGACACTTGATGCTTGTGTGTGTGGCTTGAAATATGATGGTGCACTGAGATGATATGCCATCATGTGCTGGTGTCTATTAGCGAGTGTAAGTGTAATGTTCTTGAAGTTCTGGGTGTCATGTACTACTCTTTTGAAGAATCTATGTTTACCCTCAAACCGCATTGTCCAGAGATGCACTAAGGGCCCAAAACACCTTATAAGGTTTGGGTAGTGCTCAACATAATGATGTTTAGGCCGGAAACGCAATTCAGGGAAAACCTCGGATAAAACCTGTCTGTGGTCACCAATCTTACACTGTAAATGCTGTATTGTTTCATCTGTAAATGCAGGGGATATTGACAACTCAACAATCTCTTTTAAATCCATTAAGACAGCCCATGTCTTATCTCCTTCTGGAACTTTGTTGCCCACCATCAAAGGAAGCAGTCTAAGCAAAGTAGCATTCTCATGCCCATTTCCTCCAACAGTTCCTTTTGTGGCAAAATTTTTGGGTATAGGGTGTGGTTTGTCAGTTTTGTCTGTGCGTTCGTATGGAAATGATTCAATCTTGCAGTTTAAGAACTGTAAAGTGAAATACTTCAGACGAACCAACTCTTGAAGGCAAATGCACAACTCAAGTGGTACAATACCTTCCAAAAGGTCGTGGAGGATATCTGGAGGGAAGCCTGTGATGGGGTGGAAATTTTGTAGTGATTCACGCAGAACACAGTCGCCTTTCACACCAAACTCACTGCTTGTTGAACTCTGTAATACATCATGCACATGAATGTCATGACTTTCCTTTGTCCTCAAGGGAAAATCCCCCTCCATTACACTTTTAAGCTGCATCTCATTTCTAGTGGCTAAACAGAACCTGCAAACATACTCTGCTCTGAAAGACTCTGTCAATCCAGCTAAACCATGTGCTGCAAGATTGTCAGCAGACACACAAAATACAGTGCCTCGGACATTCTGTCCTAATGACTCAATGAAAACACCATCTTCCTCAAGAATTTGTAGGTCTTTTAACAGTGGCGAAAAGATGGCCTTAAAGCCATGCTTCCTAAGGTCCACCACTTTGCACAACAGAGCTAACTGAATTGTGTGCAAGGCTGAGCGATACTTACTAGGAAGGTTGGCAAGGACCCAGTAAACAGCGCAAAGTTTGTGAATTTTTTTTGATGTTCCAAGTGGGTTTGCTATTTCTAGATCATCAATATATAGTTGGAGTGGCAGTCTAAACTCTCCCGATGAAAGCAATGTATTGTTTTGGAAATATGAACCATCAGCACAGGAGCTGTATTGAGCAGGCACACTAACAGACTCCTGTAGTTTGCAAAGAATGTCTGTGTTTTTGAAAAGCTCTTGAATCATTTTAAGAACAGGCACATACACCATTGTTTTTCCTGAGAGTCTTAAGTCATACTGTATAGGCATTACCAAAGGATAATTTTTCTCAATGAAGGTCTTTCTGCGCTTTGCAGTGGACAAATCAGAGCCTGAAGATGTGGCATTAACTAGAACATTGCAGTCCATAACAGCCTCCGCTAGTTCATCAAGAACAGAACTAGAAACAACTATGTCATGTTTCTGAAGAGTGCCTTGTAGTGTCTCTTTTACAATTGGTTTTGATAAAGAAAATATCTGAATCATTTGTTCAATGATTTCCTGTGAAGCGGAGTCTGAGACATGAAGGATGCTTTGCATCTTCAAAAATAAAGAGGACAAATTCCATTTTAACTGACCTCTTAACTGGTCAACATCACACTCAGACTCTCGAACTTCAGGGCTGTCATTACACAGACTAGACTCCTCTTCAGGGGTGTCAGGTCCTACAGCTAAAGATTATTGCAGTAAATCTGATTCTCTAATGTAAACTAGTCATCTTTATAATCTGAGAAAGTGTCAAATTTGTGGGTCTTACACTTATGGGCATTGAATGAGGAATACACATTTGTTCTAAAAGGGCAATCCATGAAAGGACATTCAACCACCTCATGTTTTTTTAAATGTCCCCTCAAGTGTCTGAAGAGAGCAGTGTCTGAGAATGGCTGCTTCAAAGAACAAATGGGACAGGTGAAAACTTTATGCTCACAAGGCTGAACCTGGTGTGTAGAATTACTAGTGTATTCTGTATGTAACGAGACAAATGGGTTTTCAGGCCATTAAATTAATTAAATGAACACACACAGTCTTTGTATAAACATGGCAACGGACTAATTTTTGAATAATGACTATGTTGCAAACGACAGTGTGTTAGTAACTGTGTTCTGGATGGAAATGAAGCTGTACACAGTTTACAGTCCCATGCCATCTCATTAAATAATCAAGCTTGTCATGCACATGACAGTATAGTTACCATGCACTTGTGAAATTTGTATTTCTTTTCAACATGCTCTGCAGTCAAACAACGTTTAAGTCCTAAAAACAAAGAGGGAAACCAATTAATTCCAATGCTGACCATATTTTAGCATGTATACAATAAATGGCTTTATTACATTAAAATGTGTTACATTTATAATTGTTTCTTACCTCGATAACAGTTCAAACAACAAACGACATTCACCTCGTGTGAAACAAGTCTCCAAACAAGTCCTATACGCATTCAATGAGTAAATAAAAGCACAAGGTCAGCAGCTCAATAACATATCTGCTTAAAATGACAGAATTTAAAGACTAACGTGCTTACTATACTAAAAAAAGTAATACTAAAAATTATAACAAAAAGAAATTTAGAAATTGTACAGTATGACCGTCAACCCAAAAACGACCTGCTTAATTAAGCCCGCGCTGCGTAATTTTAAATATCCTGACAAGACACAAATATGCTCCTAAGATAATTTTTGCTATACATTTGGTACTATCAACATGCTAATGACAGTTTCATTTATAATCGTTTCTTACCTCGGTAACTGTGCAAACAACAAATGGCATCCACCTCGTTCAAATCTGAGCGGGAAACAAGCCCAGACACGAGTCACGACATATAAGCATTCAATGTACTGGGAGAAAAGAGAGACAAAGAAAAAAATCTAGCATAAATTCAGCACTTCAGTAACACAACAATTGCTTAAAATTCTGTAATTCAAAGATTCACATAATTGCTACACTTAAACAAGCATTCATGGTAAAAACAAGGGAAAATTAATTAATGATAAAACGAAATCTAGAAATTTTACATTATGACGGTCAGGCCACTAACGACCCGCTTAATTAAAACCGCGCTGCATAATTCGAAATATCCTGGTGAGACACAAACATGCTCTTCAGATCATTTTAGATATTCGTTTCGTGCTATAAATATGCTAAATGCAGTTACAACTATAATAATTGCTTACTTCTGTAACTGTGCAAACAACAAACGACATCCATCTCGTTCAAATCTAAGCGGGAAACTCTTTTACAGACATAAAAGCAATAGCATTTAATGTAGGCCTACTGCAAATGACTACCCTGTGACTGTCAATCCACCAATGACCTGCTTAATTAAGCCCGCGCTTCATTTTAAATATCATGAAGAGACACAAAAATTGCTCTTAAGATAATTTTGTATATTCGTTTCGTACTATAAATACGAATTAAATGCAAGTAAATGATAATTCACTTGTTTAAATACAAAGATTAAAACATTTAATATAATACAAAGATTATTTTGATAACCTAAACTATGAACGTGTGTAGACTTTTAAGTACATGAAAGTACTTATATGTATTATATGGTTATTCATGTGGCATTAACAATAATATACATGGGTGTTTTCTGTAATAGCTTACATTTTAATCCAGTTGGTTCGAAGTGAAGCGACCATGTTGATCTCAAGAACGTTCGGTGATGACGTCACATTGGCAAAAACCGCCAGAAGGGGGCGTTCGTTCAAATTGAAATTTTGATTATTAGTAAATCAATTATCTAAAGTTAACTAAACTCGAAACCTGTCTTTTAGTTGAAACAACTTAGAAATACAATTTGTGCTAACTTAAATATATATTAGATGTTAAACTAACTAAAAAAAATAAGTTAGTATAACCTTTTAACACGTTTTGAGTAACAGGTACTTTTTTTTATTAATAAGTGGTACTGTTGAGGTTTACAGTGTAATGTTAACAATTACATTGTTTATTTTAAATATGTATTAGTATATGTTGAAATTAACTTTAAGATTAATGAAAGCTGTAAAATATTGTTCATTGTTTGTTCATGTTAATGTTGTTGACTAATGTTAACAAACAGAACCTTAAGGTATTATTGATAACATTTACAAAAAGGTTGTATTCATTAACATTAGTTAACTTAATAGTTAACATGAATCTACTGTAAACAATAAAAAATACTTTAACAGTACTTAACTGTCTTGTTAAAGGGATTTCTCATCATATACTCACCTTCATGCTAGTATGACTTTCATCTGCTAAGCACAAAATAATATTTTTTGCAGAATATCTCCGCTCTGTCCATATAATGTTCCATATAATGCAAGAATGCGTGAATGGGTGCCAAAAATATGAAGTTTCATAATCCATATCAGGGTGACAAAAGTACTCCAGAAAATTCTGGTGGTTAAATCCATGTCTTCCATGTCATGGGTGATAAACAGATCAATATTTTTCCTACTGTTTTGTGGGGCTTTTCCACTGCACAGTATAACTCGACTCAACTCTGCTCACTTTTTTGTGGTTTTCCACTGTGGATAGTACCTGATACATTATCAGTACCACCTCGGTTGAGGTTCCAAGCGAGCCGAGCCGATACTAAATGTGACTTCAAAATCCTGCAGATCACTGTTTGGTCAGGGAGAATCATCACTACCAGCGTCACTGGATTTCCGACACGCGACATCAACCCGCTAGTTTTAAAGTTATAGTAACAGCAATAACAGTATAATTTGTTCACGCGACTTTCGACTACGCCGTGGTCAATAAACGAGGTTCAGATGGTCCACTCGTTAGCGATGAGCGAAACAAAAAAGTCTCTCAGGAAGTGTCTCAGCTGTTGGCCGCACATGGCTACCACCTGACCTACCAACAGTGTAGGAAAAAGTTAAATAAATAAAAGTGACTACAGAACCATCAAGGAAAAGTGGAAGTGGTTCGACCATATGTATGCTATTTAAACCGGCGAGCAATGGGAGTGAGAGTGCCCTGGACTCAGCCACTATGGAGGATGGTACGTTTTGTTATGTTAACTCTTCTCTGCTTGAAAGCTTCACTTTTATTTAGTTGACCAGCTGCTGGAAGCTTACTTCTAAAACAACCAGGACAATTTAACTGTTACACTTGTGTAAAATCTCCATGCAACAACTGCTTTATGTAGCAAAATGAGCTAGTAGCTAACAGCTAGTGGTTGTGTTATTTTTTTTGGTCTGTTTGTGTCGTGTTTAAAATTATGTCACGTCAGGAGAGGCAGCGCAAATATGATGGTCAGCCTATAATCCCACCCATGCTGAGGAGGCACTAAAGTGCAATGGAAATGCAAGCTCAGAAAAGCGAGTAGAGTTGAGGCGAGTCATAACATAACGTGCAGTGGAAATGTGCCATTACTTTCGCTTTCTGCTGTTTTTGGTGATTCACATTCTTTGTGTATATCGCCCTCTACTGGGCAGGGAGGAGAATTTATGATGAAAAATTACTTAAATATTGGTCTGTTTCTCACCCACATCTATCATATTGTGTCTGAACACATGGATTTAACCACTGGAGTCGTATGGATTACTTTTATTCTCCCTTTATGTAGATTGTGGAGCTTCATAATTTTGGCACCCATTCACTTGTATTATATGAACCTACAGAGCTGAGATATTCTTCTAAAAATCTTAATTTGTACTCTGCCAAAAAAAGAAAGTCATATATATCTGGGATGACTGGAGGGTGAGTAAATCATGAGAGAATTTTAATTTTTGGGTGAACTATCCCTTTAGATGTAATTTTCTGCATATACTAATGCATTTTTACATTAATAGTTGTCTATTAACATTAGTTAAAATATTATGAACAAACAATGAACAAAATAATTTTTTTAAGTCATAAAATCTGTTTACTAATGGCACTTTATCTCAAAAATAAGATATTTCCTATCTCTATTTCACAAGGGGGAAAAAATAAGCCTTTTAAGAAGATTATTCTCCATTAGGGATAAACGTCTTTCAGAAGTCCTTGTAATAACGGCAGTGATCAGAGAAGCCCACCAATGATGGAGAAGATTAAACTCCGCCCAGTGGTTCATTTAAAACTCCTCTTGTGCATCCAGGATGCATGAGTATCCTTCTGATGGTGCAGCAGGATCAGCCCTCCGAGAAGAGCAGGAATTAACGCACCTGAATAGGAGGATTCACAACAGACCTCTTTCAGAGTCTCATTAGAACGAACATTGACAGCTGACGCTATCATTGGAATATCAGTCATCTCAAAATGAGAGGAGACAAACCAGTCACCTCTGGCAGGACAAACGGGGGAGCGGAGAGGAGACTGAATTACCCCGGTGACCACAGGGTGAAACAGGCGAACAGAGCCACTAAGATATGGGTGAAAGTCGCGATGGGTATCACTTACTTTCTGTGTGTTTCAGTCGCGGCGTTCTTTTTAGCGATCTACTATGTGCTCTTCTGGACCCCAGATGCGGCCAGCTACAACGCCACGAAGACAGCGAACCGCTCATGCCCTCGGGGATAGCGGGCACGGACATGCATCGTTGGAAATTCACTCTGAACTGAATGTCTGACTGTACAGCAGCTGTGTCACAGCACTGGAATGCACTATGCATAGTGACCCAATTTAAACTCTAAACGCGGTATAAATCTAAAAAAAAAAAAAACACTAAACGCCGCGCATTTATTAGTGTGGATCTCCTCCACGATATGGACTTTGCTTATTTAAGGGATTGGCAGCATAATCAATATAGTAAACCAATATAGTAAATATTATATTATATTATATTATATAAATGGCAATAATGAGTCTAGCCTACATGATAGAGTGCTATGGTGTTTTTTTTTTTTTTTTGCATAATTTTCAAAAACATAGTGCTTGTATTGTATGGTAAAAAAAAAAAAAATGAATATCTCAGCTCTGTTTGTCCTCGCAATGCAAGTGAATGGTGACCAGAAATCTGATTGTCCAAAAATGGCATAAAGGCAGCAGAAAAGTAATACATATCTTCAGAAGCAAAATGATATATGTGTGGGTGAAAAACAGATGAATATTTAAGTCCTTTTTACTGTGGATCTACACTTTCACTAACATTCTGTGCAATACACAGTTAAGTCTATTTATATTATCCAACATATCCACTTCTGCCATTACATACATTGCACTGTACATAATATACTGTATTTTTGTTCTTTATATAATGGATTTGTATTAGATTTGCACTACGTGTGTGTATGTAGTGCAAATCTTTTTTAATGATCTATGTCTTGCTGCTGTTTTTGTATTGTTTGTGCACTGGAAGCTCCTTTCACCAAGACACATTTCTTGTATGTGTAAGCATACTTGGCAATAAAGCTGATTCTGATTCTGCTGTGGAAGTGACTTTCACGTTCAGCTACCTACTGGTGGAGCCTACCAAAAAGATTTATATCACATGGATTACTTTTATGCAGCCTTTTTGGACAATCTGATTTCTGGTCACCATTCACTTGCATTGTGAGGACCAACAGAGCTGAGATATTCTCCTAAAAATCTTGGTTTGTATTCTGCAGAAGAAAGAAGGTCATCCAATCTGGGATGGCATGAGTGTGAGTAATTGATGAGATAATTTTCATATTTGGGTGAAGTGCCCCTTTAATCTTTGCTTCCTTTCCTTTTTGTAATGCAAATGTCATCCTGTTTCCCATTAGGTGAATTACTCTGACTTCTGTTTCTCCTAATAGGATATTAATGAGACCAGCAATCTATTGTTTACTACATACAGTATATTGTAAGACTGAATGAGTAATAGATTTACCTTTATTTGTAATCCCACCTTTACTATCTGTGACTTTGAGTGTCTTAGGTCTGTGTGTACTTGCTTGGGTCAAAGGAAGATGAGGGAATCTACTGTACAGGAGACATTGTGCCTCTTCACTTGATCAATTAAACTGAACTGAAAGTTGTCTGGACACATTTGATCTCTCTCACTGTTCATGCCTTCAGAAGGAATAATGTGAAGTTACAGGGTTCTCCAGTGAGGTGGAGATAAATAAAGTCTTTGCTAAAATGGGAGAGACATCATACAGACAACTCAAAATTCCTCACTGCTAAAAGAGCATTTGTTTTAATCAATTTGCGAAAATGCCTCGTCCTGTAATTCCTCCACATTGTGATGTCACACTGTGGTAGACATTTGCATCTGAACGACAACACATCAATGCATAATATACTGACTTACTTCCGTAGCCCTGTCCAGTAGTGGTGAGCAGTCAGATGGCAATGAAAGAGCAGGTCAGTCAAGAACAAAGAGCCAATCACAACAGTGGGTGTTTACGGACAAGTCTTAAAGGAGAAGCAGCACAAAAAAACGAGCGTTTCTGACAGAGGGTCAGAATGAGGGTGGAAAATGATCATGTTTTACAAATATATGACTGTTTTTTGTGCATATAAACTTTACTAATTTTGTAAGTGAACCTCGAGGAACATATTAAAATAATTTTAAAAAGGCACGTCATGACCCCTTTAAGATTAGTAAGATAATGGTACTAACATTGTGAATGTACCAGAACTACAACCTTATGTTTTTCTCTAACTTACTAAACTTAGGTAAAACATTTCAAACCATTAAATCAGCTAAAGAAATGCTTATTTCACAGAGCCATAAACACTACCATTTCCACATAGGTTTTTGATCTGGTCGACCACATTTTGCCCCATGAGCTCATTTAGAAAGAATTGGCATTCATTAATTGTCACAAGAACATCACAACCTGAACACTATCAACGCATCATTCTCAAGATGCATACTCTAATTAGGCATAATTGTTTATGTGCTAATCGGAAAAGGATGCCGTACTGTATAAAAAGGGCAGTTGAGTTCATTTATAGCCAAATTTTGGAGAAAATGCTGAAATAAAACTGAGAAGATGTGCAATGAGAAAGATCTCTGATGAGATCTTTGCCCATGCCCTTACACATACAGTAGAATAGCAGGGAACACTGTACTTTAAATGACCTCTAATTGTATTCAGATTGTTTTTTTAATTGAAACCTGTTCTGTTTTTGCAGAACTGAGAAATGGCAGGCAAGAGGAAGAAGTCCACCTTTGATATCTGAAAAGGAATAATTTCAGACCTGCACAGAGAAAAATTTGTATACATTTTAAAGAGTCAAATTACTGTTCAACCATTGCATCCTTTGACATTGTGTACTTTTTAAGTCTGCAGAATAATTCCTATCAACGAAAGCTGTGGCAGACAGATCAGTCATGCTTTGTGACCGCTTCCACTGCACTATCCTGTAGGGAGATCACGTTGGAGTCTTGCCAGGGATGGATAAGGCAGGGATGGCAATTTCCCTGGTGCCTGGACAGGGCAGGTTTAATATTTAGTTAGATGACATATAAGTTATTGCAAAGCCCTTGGTACTCAAAATGACAAATGATTCCAGACATCGGTCTTGATTTGCCACTTAAGAGTAATGAGTTTTCTGCAGTTTCTGTTTTTAGCTTTTAGAGCTGCAGGACAGGAGCTCATGATAATCTAATGCCTTCTAGAATCCAGAGGGCAATGCAATGCCATTGTGCCTGTGCTATGCTAAATGAGTTTCAAGGATTTGTATTGTTCTGGCTTGATTTGTTTTTACATCAATTTAATTTACATAAGAGAAAATATCATAGTATTTTAACAAGGTCTGGAAAACATATGATGCTGCTCTATGGAGTTAAAACAAAAATCATGTATTTAGTTTTGTATCGGTAGTACATTAGTTTAAGAAATCAGCAAAATTGTATTTATGATTTATTAATAATATTTTAAGACTTGTAGGTGCAAATTCAGAACTTGACTCAACTGGAGACTTGTCCATTGAAAAGTACAAAAGTCTTGACATTACTATGATGATTTTTTGCTATTACTTTAGGGTTGAAACATACAAAATAAGCTATTTTGTGCTTTATGATTACCAAACATTACTGAACACATTGATGAATGAATGAACAAACAAATAACAGTCAAATTAAATCTCTGCTATACTTCACAAGATCTCACAAAATTAATTTGGACTATTTCTGAAAACTATTTAGATATTCTAAGAGGATACAAACAGAACTGTCCTTGAAGAAAAAACAACAAAAACACTTCTATGTTTGAGTTTTTATGATTATTGTTATTTTTACTACTATTATTAAGGGTGGTCTTCATATACCAAAGCCTGCAGATCTGTCTCTGAGTCTCCGAGAAAAGTTTCAGCTCTGGGAATGTGTGTTGCCGCTGTATCCCAAATCTATTTGATGTGGTGTGAACATTATGATATCTGACATTGAGCGGACAGATGAAAAGCATCTTTATCTGATTTAGGAAAATACATCTGGCCAGACAGTCTTCTTTAACTTAAAAAGGTTGAGATAGCGCCTTTCCATTCTTTCAAAATTCGTATTGTCTTAATAATGCAATGCCTTGGTAGATGCCAACCATTGAGAGCCCTTCTCAAAGAAGCAATGGATTTGCAGAACTGTGTCTGTAAATGTGCCAGGATTTTCTTCTGCTGTTGAGTAAGGAATTGTAGTGTTGTCCACAAAGCATCTTCATCTGGAACCAGAAGATCTGTCTGGGACTCTTTGTCTGACCAAGTGGAGTTTAAGAACATCTTGGGTGTCATCCATCTCCAGAAGCTGCCTGAAGGTTTGTTGAGAGTACTATTTGTATACAGCATTGAATCAATATGACAAGATGGTCATTTCCTCAACCATCCAGTGAGAAACCCTCTCTTATAACTTGCTTTTGAAGGAAAAGTAATCAGATGAGACCTCAAATTGTGAGGTTGTTCCTCTCCAGAGTTGTAAAAAGATGGATTTTTAACAACCTGGTTTGGAAGAGGCAGCTGGGCAAATAATGGAAAGATGCCATTGGTGCGATTAATGCATTCTTTGTGACCACATTCAATGAGATGTTTCTCATCTGCATGTTCCATAGCATAAGGATTGCAAATAACATGATCATTTATGAACAGATCACACTCGCTTTGTTTGCACAGGAATCGATTAAGGCCTCTGGGAAAAGAACCACACAAAGTGTAGGCGTGTTTTCAAGTTGCCAACTAGCTAATTGTCGATGTAGTCATTAGTAGAGCTTAAAGGTGCAACTGCTTCTGCTAGCTTGATTTGATTAATATATTCAGAGACATTCTCCTCTTATTGTTTTATCTTTTAAACTTTTTGAATAAGAATTTAACCACAGCATCATGGTCAAGTGGTAGTCTTCCTTCATGGTCAGGAATGCCTGTGTGAGCGACATTAAGCACCAGATGTTGAACAGCATCCAGGTATCCAAAAAGCTGGACCTTCCCATCCCTCATAGCCTGCAGAAACATCCCAGCAGTTCAAGGTGGAAATCCTGCACATCTGTATGCATCATTCTTTAAAAACCTAGTCTGTGCAATATGTGATCTGTCTTTATGGGCTGTTCAATTGTCTACGTGCTTCATAACAAATTGATTTGTGAGACAGGCCCTTGGGCATCCTTTCTCTCACCCCTCCCTGTCCTGATCTCCCCTTTTCATAAACAGCTCAGTATTGTGTGTTGTCCTGTCATCTGTCCTCATTGTTTTGTCATGTGTGTTTGTCCTACATTTCATGTTCTCTGGTTCACATCTTAGATGAGGTCAGGTGCATTCCCTTTTTTCAGTGGCAGAGGTTCACTGTTTGAGTGAAATTGTCCATGTTTCCATGGCAACATGCTTTTTGACAAGCTTCTTGAATGGTATAAATGGGGGCAGAGTGCAGCTGCATCCTTGTCCAGTTGTCATGTTTCATAATTGTTTTACTGGTTAAAGACATTTAAATAGCCTCAATACAGATTTGTTGTGGAAAATATTTTTTAGTATAGTAGACAGTATTATATCTGAAATTAGTTTTCAGTCTTACAGCTACACAACATTTTAAATATTTAAAACCTATGTCTGATTTCAAAGATTATGTTTCTAAACTAGTTGTTACATTTATTTTAGTCATAGTATGTGAAAGTGAACATTTTCAATAAAATAGTTAAAAAAAAAATAATAATGTTAAACTTAGTGTGTTCTTATGATTCTAATTTTTCAGTCTCTGATAAGTCTTTTTTTACATTACAGGAGGGTTAAACGAGATAAAAAACATATTAGGCTGGTTTAAGGTTATTCTTAATTTTGTATTTATTTTTCTGTCAGTTTACTGTTTTTTGTTTTAGTGTCTGCTGGGCGGTCTACACGAAATTCGCATAAATCCTATGCTTTTATGCTAATGTGCAGTTTTACTATGATTTAGCCATAAGGCTTTGTGATATGACACAGTTATGTAGAGTAATCTTTTAAGAAGAACAAAGTTTCAGTTTATACAATTCGCAAAAATCTATAAAAAAAATAAATAAATAAATGAACTAACGTTTCAAGAAAACTATACGCTAATTTTAAGAAGTCTGTAGCGCGAGCAATATTCTACTCGAACAGACCTCTAGGGGGCGACTAGATGCCCGAGTTCGAGATGTAACAACTAACAGACAATCCAGAAGAAGTGTTTTGTTGTCATGGCGGTGTTTTAAACTGGTTGACACTTCCGATTAACAAAACGTACTTTTAGTTTCTGTTAAACAGCACCGGCTGGCATGTTAAGATTAAGTTCTGCTTTTAATCGTTGGTTTTTTGTTTACTGTATTTTTTCAATGATGAATTAGTCGCTAAAGCTGTTCGTATCAGTCAGTAACAAAGTAGCTTAGAGAAGATTAGTCAACTGCTAGGATTAGGTGAATGTATCGTTTCCATCAGTACTTCTCACTCAAGGGCATAAACACGACTCTATCAGAATGATATCTGAGTTTCTAAAGGGATCTCCAATGACAGTCGGTGAATTGGGCTCTGTGAACGGTCAGTGGATTACAAAAGGCTCTTCTGTGTCTCAAACACATGGTGGTCTGCAAACTCAGGTACTGATGCACGTTTTTGGTTTTGTTTTGGCGAATATAAGATTTTTGTGGGTGATTCTCTCGAAACCTGTCAAGAAAATGTCCTGGACCTATTTTATGTTTTTTTTTTTTTTTGTTGTTGTTGAGAATCACCCAGATTCATCTTACTTAATTCCATAGAGCATGGTATTGTGTGCTTTTAAAGGGATAGATCACCCAAAAATGAAAATTCTCTCATTATTTACTGAACTTCCTCATGCCACCCAAGATGTGTATGACCTTCTTTCTTCAATATATCTCAGCTCTGTTGGTCCATTCAATGCAAGTGAATGGTGTCCAGAACGCTAAAGGTACAAAAAGCATATAAAGGCAGCATAAAAGTAACTTGTACAACTCCAGTGGTTTAATGCATGTCTTCTGAAGCAATCTGATAGTTGTGTGTGAGAAACAGATCTATATTGAATTTGTTTTTTTACTCTAAATCTCCACCTTTGACCAGCTCCAACCAGTAGGTGGCAATATGCACAAAGATTGTGAATCGCTAAAAACAAACAAAGAAGAATGTGAAAGTGGAGATTTATAGTTAAAAAGGACTTAAATATTCATCGGTTTCTATCTATCATATAGCTTCTGAAGAAGTGGATTTAACCACTGGATTCATATGGATTTTTTCATGCTGCCTTTATGTGCTTTTCGCAGCTTTAAAGTTCTGGCCCCATTCACTTGCGTTTTATGGACCAGCAGAGATGATATTTGTTTGATTTTTGTTTTCTGCAGAAGACAGAAAGTCATACACCTCTGGGATGGGCAAGAAAATGAGAGATTAAGATTTTTGGTTAAACTATCCCTTTAAAGTTTGGCACCCTTAACTAATGTATTGTTATTATTAGGCATGCGTGGAGTAAGCAATAGCGCTGTTGCAAGCTATTTCTGCTGCATGCTGGATTGTAGTACATTTGAAAAATAAATGTAGCTCCTCCTTTATTGCCATTGGTTCTAATATTTTATCGCTCCTCACAGCTTCAGTTCAATGAAACTGTGGCACCTACTGTCCTGAACCGAGCCACCCGTGTGGGACCGCCTTCTCCCATCGTGATAGAGAAACTTGTACTCCGGGCAGAGAGGCAAGATGATGTGGAGAGCTGCACCAGCTCGCTACGTCTCTCAGTCCTCTCAGAAGAGCGACTGGAGGCTGCCGTCAGGATGGCTAAGAGAGATCTGCACAGAAAAAGGCAGGAATCCATCAGCCATACATCACTGGAACCATTGCAGAGATCCCAAATCACCAGCCCTCAGAGAAGCAACATAGCTCACAGTCCTCAGGTAATGAATTATGAATTTGTTAATAAGACATGTTTTGTGTGTTTTTGTGTGCTGTGAATTTTTTTTAAAGAATGACAATGGCTTAAACAGTTCATTAAAAAATTAGTACTCTGTCGTCATTTACTCACCCTTTGTTTTGATTTTATTTTATTTTCTTATTTTCCTGGAGCACAAAAAGAGTTGTTCGGTAGAAAGTTAGGGACTGAGTCACCATTCACTTTTATTATATTGAAAAAAGATTAAGTGATACAGGTTTAAATTCATACAGGTTTGCAACAACATGAGAGTGAGTGAATTATGACATAATTTTCATTTTTGAATAAACTATCTATTTAATCTCTCTCTGTCTTCTGACAAATTAGGTCTTTCCAAAAGGAATGTCAAAAACCGCTGCTCCAATGAAGCAAGTAAAATCTGGTCCTCAGGTGCTGGTGTATACCCCTCAAAAGCCCAACAGCCATCCAGAACAGGGTCAGTCACCACCCACCAAAGACATTGGCCAGAAAGTTAAAAGCAATGAGCCACGGCTCAGCCAGGAGATCTGCAAATTACAGAAGGAACTGAGCACATATGTTCAAAGGATAGAGCAGCTGGCAAATAAAGGTATGGACAGTTCATAATGCTGTTAGTAACTTTTAGTGTGTAGTTTCACCTGTCTTACAAAAGAGATCTGTCTTTGCTGTTTTAAAGCTAAATGTGGGATATTTGCAGGGCGAGTGGTGGAGGTTCTGGAGCCAGAAGAAAAGCGCAGGATGGAGATCCGTCGGCAGGAGCAAGAGGCTCGCTCTGCACGCATCATTTATGTGTTACAACAGCAGGTCTGAATGGAGCACTGCATTCTGCATACATATTCAGTACAGACACAGTAATAAAAGGAAGTATTTAAAGTGATAGTTAAACCAAAAATGAAAATTCTCTCATCATTTACTCACCCTCATGCCATCATGCCATCCCAGAGCTGAAAAATTAGAATAATTTCTCAGTTCTGTAGGTCTATACAATGCATGTGAATGGTGATCAGACCTTTGTAGCTCCAAAAATCACATAAACAAAACATAGAAGTAATCCATAAGATTCCAGTGATTAAGTTTATATCTTCAGATGCGATATAGTAGGTGTGGGTGAGAAACAGCTAAAAATGTCAATACTTTTTACTCTAAATCTTGAAATTCACATGTGGTGCCTGTTTCATTTAATTTCACATCTGAAAGTGAAAGTTAAAGTGCAGATTAGATAAAAAAAAAAGTACTTAAATATTATTCTGTTTCTCACCCACAACTATTATATTGCTTCTGAAGATATTGATTTTTAACACTGAAGTCATATGGATTACTTTTAAGTTTCCTTTATATGATTGTTGGTGCTACAAATGTCTGATCACATTCACTTGTATGGACATACAGAGCTGAGATATTTTTCATAAATCTTGGTTGTGTTCTGCTGAAGAAAGAAAGTCATACTTATCTGGGATTGCATGAGGGTGAGTAAATGAAGAGAGAATTTTCATTTTTGGGTGAACTATCCATTTATATATCGGGGTGGACAAAGTAATCTTTTGTTATGGATTTGGTAATGTGCCATAAGGATTGTGGAAAGTTGACATTTTGCAGTGTGACATGCTATATCTTTTTTAACAACATTTTGCTAATTCTTTTGTAATTGTTATGAATGCAGCCTTTATGACCTAGTATTTATTGCGTGACACGGGACAATTAAAAATTAACTAGTGAAGGCTAACCGGTATCGGTAATTAAAATAGAAAATGAAACGGTGACAAGTCACAGCACCCAAAACATACACATTACCTTATACGTTCAAATAGATTTTATAAAAAGTCCATGGACGTGTTGTGCGTGCATACACTACTCATCCATAAGAGGACTGTTTGTGTCTTTGTTCAGGTGAAAGAAATTCAGGAGGATCTAGACAAGTTGCGTTCCCAGAATATCAAACACACCAAAAAGGTAGCAAGATTTGTAGCTTAATTTTGATATGCAATGTGATAAGGTTTGCAATGATTTTAAATATTTCTGTGGATGTCTTCTCAGTCCAGGGCGATGGACAGACTGGCTGCTGCTCATAGAGGGGCTGTCAGAGCCATGCAAGTCTTTATCAGCCAGCTGTCGGACCCTGCAGAGAGCAGAGTGCCCATCCACTGCAAAGAGCTTGGTCATCTGATTCGCCAGCTCTCTCTCTGCTCAGCTAAAGTAGAGGTGGGGCAGGGATCTGCAGTGCCAGAAACAGCCCTTGACATCCTGCAGAAATTAGAGGTGATGTTTGATCATTTTAAATATGAAGATACTTCAAGGTAATTCAGTGAATCCCCCAGCTCTATGCTGTTATGTTTAGAGTTGTTTATTTTGCTGCTGTTTTGTTTGTGTGTTCTCAGACCCTTGACTCAGCACTAAGTAAGCAGGAAGCCCAGAGGAAGAGAGACTCTGTCTTACAGAATGCCAACCCAGTGGAAAAGAGTTCTTCAAGATTGACGGGCCGCAGTATGTCCCCTCCTCGTCCAGCAAGAGGCCCTATTGAGAGGGGCCATCGAAGACCCCGTAAGCCTGCTGCTGCAAAAAAGACTGGTGAGTTATGAGTGCAGAGATGGAGATTATTTCCTTCACAGTTCTCTGTCATTACAGTATCAGTATACTGTACGTGTACTGTGCAATACCTGTCAAAATGTATAACACAACTACATATTTGTTAATATTACTATCCATCTGGGATGCTTATTAAACAGTATTGAAAAATGTCAGTACTGGGCACTTTTTGGCTACTTGTCCTTATCACTATCCAGTCTAATTCATCCATTTAAAAAAAAAAAAAATACAACCACAGTTCCAAAAAGTTGGGACAGTATGGAAAATTATAATAAAAACAAAAAGGAGTGATTTATAATAAGGCATGCTAATCTAGCACCCCACTGTCTGCTTATGCAGCCATATGCTTGTAATCCAGGCAGTATGTGGCATGCGTTGTCCTGCTGGAAAATGCAGGGATGTCCCTTGAAAAGACGGCATCTGGATGGCAGTATATGTTGCTCTACAATTTGTACATATCTTACTACATTAAAGGTTCCCTCACAGATGTGCAAGTTACCTATTCCATGAGCACTGACGCACACCCATACCATGACAGACACTGGATTTGGACCTGACGCTGATAATTTGGATGGTCCTTTTCCTCTTTGGCCCAGAGAACACAATGGCTGGTTTTTCCCAAAGCTATTTGAATTGTGGACTCATTTGGCCACAAAACACGATTCCACTATTCTACTGTACTTTGCCCAGAAATGTCGATGGCGCTTCTGGACAGTATTGATGTATGGCTTCTGCTTTGCATAGTAAATCCTTAACTTGCATCTGTGGATGCAGCATTGGATGGTGTTGACTGACAAAGGTTTGCCGAAGTATTCCTGAGCCCATGTCATAATATCCATTACTGACGAATGATATATATAGATATAAAACAATTAACTTCAAAAGCTAAAACATTAAATTGTGTTGTTGTGGTGCTTTCAATATTGCACAGGGTAAATAGAAGTTACAAATCACTCCTCTTTGATTTTACTAGCAGTTTTCATACTGTCCCAACTTTTTCAGAATTAGGGTTGTATGTTGTTTTTTTTTAATTAAAATGTTAGTTTTGTAGACATTTATGTTAGGTTAATTTAGATAAAATCAATTTTGATCAAAGGGTTTAAGGGTCATGAGAAAAAGAAACTCAATCAAACTTTTGATTGGTAATATTTTTACATATATATATATATATATATATATGTATGTACAGAAATTGTAGCTATTTATTTGTTGTGAATGTGATTTAGTATTCAGAAGATGTTTTTTTTTATTTTGATGTATGCATATGTGTAGGCAGTAGGCCGGCAGGGAAGGCCCGCAGTACCTCACATGCATTGGTGCGACAGCGCAGTGAAGTTTTGAAGGCAGGGCTGGAAAGTCTCATACATAATCAAAAACAGAGAGAAGCAGAACCACAAAAACCCAACAAAACTACTGGTGCCATCAACCTAGACCACAATAGGGTGAGTGTGGGGCCTATTTAGGAAATCTGAAAAGTTTTATAGTAGTATAGACATTTTGAATGATATGACATTTTTGTAGATATCTTAGTTTTGATGATTTAAGATGACAAATTGCAAGGATTGAAGTGATGTAAGGTATCTCTCTGCATTTAGCAAGCTGGTCATGTTCGTGATGCCAGCTTCCAGCAACCCACCGTTTCATCCCGGCTGAGGGAGAATCAGTTACCCCAAAAAGAGACAACTGTGCCTTGGATACCAACATCCCCTCACTCTCCTCCTCGCCCACGGTCTGTACACACAAGCCAAATATGTTACAAAATATGTTACACCTTCTCTTGTGCACAAGGCCTCCACGTTTTGACTTGCTTCTAACTTTGTGTGTGTAGTGTTGTGTCTAGCAGGCCAGAGCCCAAATGTCTGTTCTTCCCTGTAAAAAGCCCTGAAAAGCAGAACCCACAGATCAGACCCATGAGCAGCACACAGCTTAGCCCTTCATCACATGGCAGGAAACAAGCCCAAAATGAAGCCCTCAGGTTTGTCATTAACCCTCTCCCCCATCACTGGTCACACTTTACAACAAGATTCTATTTGTTAACAATAGTTAGTGCATTAGGTGTCTAACAGTGAATTCGCAGTACTGCAATTAAAAACTACCCAAGATTAATAAATGCAGTAAAAAGTATTTTAATGTTAATTTATTAATAAACTATTGTTTGTGATTAGTTCATTTTAGTTAATTAATATTAAAGGTAAAATAACTTCTATCCCTGCTTAATATGCAGAGACAACAATTAGCAAACCATATAAACACGGTCTCTTTGTGTCACTATAAAATTGCTGACCCACCCCATTAATGTTACATAACCAATGCCGTGAGTTGGGGTGTGACTATTTAATGGTTTGAACAACAGCAGACGGGGGGCGTATTCTGAAAGCTGTTTTGAAAACATGGCTTATCTTTGTTTAATTCCGTTCAGTGGTGCTATTGCTGCAGACATGACATAATTCAGCTTTAAAGGATACAACTTCTAATGTTAAAGGTGCTGTAAGCGATTTTAATGTTCTGAATCTTTCACGTAACTGAGGTGTTGAATTATCCACTCCCCCTCATTCCAAAACCCAGCGCTCCAAAGATATTTCTGAGACCAAAACAGAGCTAAAGAGCAGCGTTTTTTGTTCCTGTAGCTTTTAAATTCAACAGTGGCACAATAGCACCATCAACTGACAAACATTATGAATCATAGCCTCAATGATCCACTTCAAATACAACACTATGAGAATGAGCAAAATGATGGACAGGACACATTTTTGTTTAACAAGTCTACTGCTGTCACAGAGACCGGTGAGGTTTCTCAGGACACTTATTTCATTAATATCTTTAAGGGAGCAGGAACATTTTTTCAAACATTTCCATGGAAAAAAAATAGCTTACAGCACCTTTAAAAATGCATTAGTATATGAAGTATAATTTAAGTATTATATGTAGAAATTAACATTACATTTATACAATTACACAATATACACAATTAACATATACAACCTCATTGGGAAATATATTGTTCTGTAGTGCTCTTACTACTGTCATGCATAAAAATTATTATAAAAAGTGCAGATGAGGAATGTGCACTTAAGACACTTAAGGCCTCGACCCACTTCCAGAGAAGTTCCTTTTCATTCATTTTTCAAGTCTGCCGATAGTACTAAGGTAGTGGGAAAGACCAATAACCGATTAATCGGAGGATAGTTTTAAAAACTGATTTATAGAATGTAAAAAAAATATTATTCTTTCCTTACTATGATGGGAACAGTCTAAACAAAATCACAGATGCATTTTATTGTTCAACCAGAATCCCCAAAATAACCAGAAAAAAATGAAGATATGGTGCATAACATGGGACTTTTAAACAAGCCCGAAACACACCGGGGACTCTTATTTTGAAACGAAGAAAAAACTTTTGGGAACTAGCGTCAATCCGATATATCGGTCTTTCTCTATATATGTTTGTGCAATAGGCAAGCCTGGCTGGACCAGGTCACTGCAGAGAGACTGAGAGAACTGAATCGTCTTAGTAAAGAGGAGGCAGATCGCATTAACAAACTCCGGTAAGACAACAACACCCACCCTTATTATCATGTTTTACCAATTGTTTATGAACTTTGTGTTTGCATAGATGTTTATTTGCATTTGTATGATAGCACCACAGTGGGCTCTCCGACACTATGGGCTGAGAAAGCAGAACGGGCTGCTAGAGAGAGAATTCAACCTTTGTTGGATCAGGCACAGGTAACAAGTAAATCAGATATTGTTTTTCCCCCACTGAACATGTACTAAAATAATGCCTTTTTAATCTTGATACTAGCTAGCACTTTCAACACTATCAACATCAGCTGGAGGTAAAATTGATTACAGTAGGTCCAGGAAGGGCACTATTAGAATGTTTATCATATTTAAATAGCCCTTTGGCCATGCTGTGAACAGTGTGTGAATGTTAGAATGGATGTGAATAGACATTCTATTTCTTTCTGTTTCTTTCTGTGTGTCTCTTGTACAGCAGGTGTTTGGAGCAGGCAGTGACAATCTCAGACAACTACTGCAGGTTACAGATAATGTAAGAAACTCACACTTTCTCTCACTTTCTCTATTTTTTTTACATTTTGTCATTTCTCTAAGCAATGACTTCAAAGCATATATATGACAGTACTGTGTTGTGTGCAGCCTGGGGCCAATGTGGACGTTCTGAGCGAGGCTTTTCTGGAAGATCTTCTGGAAGACACAGCTCGCACTCTGTGGACAGCTGAGCGGCAGCAGGTGGCTGAGACTGATGCTGAGCGGCTGCTGCAGGGCCCCACACTAGAGAGCATGCTGCTGAGGATGGAGGAGATGGAGGTCAGTTTGTGGGGGTCAAAGGCATAGTTTATAATATTTGTGGGTTTTTGATATGGTGTCAGTATAATAACAAGGATTCTTTACTTGCATCGCTACAGTAATGGTATTGCATCACCTCCAATCTTTGCTAATTATAATTTTTTTGCACCATTAGTCATAATTTACATTTACATTTACATTTATGCATTTGGCAGATGCTTTTATCCAAAGCGACTTACAGTGCACTTATTACAGGGACAATCCCCCAGAGCAACCTGGAGTTAAGTGCCTTGCTCAAGGACACAATGGTGGTGTCTGCGGGGATCGAACCAGCGACCTACTGATTAACAGTTATGTGCTTTAACCCACTACGCCACCATAACTCCATTTTAGTAATAATAATTTAGTAACATAATTCAAGCTATCTGGCCCTTTAAAACCTTAATGTAAACGCCCACTGTTATGATTGGCTATCATTGTGCAGCCCCTCTAATACAGGCATATTTGAAATGCAGGCCGAAGAAAATGAACAAACTCCACAAGACCACTACATTTATAAAACAACATTTCAGTTTTAACATATACTGCACATCTAACACATTTCATCTGATTGTATTAAACGGTTCACGCAGCATCATGAACTTTCATACAGTCATGACATATTAAATATTCACGAATGAAATGGTTTACCTAGGTTTTTTTAACTGCCGCATCTTTCAATAACAGTTCCTTTGCCATGCTTGAATCATATTGTGACTGTTCACAAGCATTCCATGCAAAAATGTTCTGAATACTCAAATGCAATACAATTCACAGTGATATTGGGTGCTTCAACAGGCCAAAGCAGAGACATCTCACATCTTCTCTGTTTTTTCACACACAGAATTACATGTTTTTCTCCCATTCTGTGGCAGCAGCAGAATGAGACATGCTTTTAAAAGTTGCCCTTGTACTGCTCTTAAAATGTGCCGCACGTCACCGGAAATGCATCAGAGACGTCCATAAATGTACATGTTTACAAAAGACTAACAATTAAAAATAGCACAGATAGTTGCAAAAATGGTTCAGCACACCTTCAAAATAACAAGAAACAGCACAGCTGAATGAAACTGAATGGAGGTCTCATTTTAAGAGTCTTTTAAAAGTGGTGCGAGATGAATGGTAATGGTCCAAGCCTTTCATCTAGTTTAGAAAAACATTAAATCCAGATAGGTATATGAAGGTGTCCTGTGTAAGTCTCCTTTGGATGAATCTCCCATGTTTCTCCTCTTCACCTCTGTAACTGAGCAGTGAGCACCAGTGGGTGGGGCTAAGGTTGCAATGATGAAAAATAGGTGATGTCTTTCTGAAGAGGCAGTCATATACAGTTGTATTTGATCCTTGTGATGAAACAAGTTCCACAAATTCCAAACGGCTCATTTGTAGGGCCTGGTTTAAATAAATGCTCTTTTTCTATTAAGGAGGAAGTTTTCAGTTCTGAAGCTTACAATAAGTTTTTATAGTTCAATGACCTCTTTTGTCAAAACATCAAGGAAAATTGGATTCCTCATGACCCCTTTAACAAATACACACAAACACAAAAATTATGGTTTGGGACAAAAAAAGGAAAAAATATCTTTTGATGTTATAAATATTAAGTCACAAATCACAAAGCTTTTTTTGTTATATAGAGAGATCAGGAGGAAGTGCGCCGGCGCTTTGCCATGATCTCATACTCTGACCCTCTCATCTGGGAAAAAGCCACAGGTGAGTCACAGGACCCAGACAGACCATTCACATTTGGTGCCAATTTATAGAACACAGGAAGCCTGACAAAGTAGTTATCAGTTGTCCTTTCAGTGTGTCTGGTGGTCAGTTTTGCCATCTCTCAAAAAAAGGTGTGCTCTGCATTACATGTCACTGCCATGACAAAGATGTCCAACAGATGGTAGCAGTGTAAAACTTGTTGTCTGATGCAGATGCTCAGAGGAATATCGCTAGCTCTAGACCAGCCTCTCCACAGCCGATCAGACTGACAAAGCTGGTCTTGAATGCTCCCAGCAAGGCTGACATCCTCCTGCAAAAGCCAGTGGAGACGGGGTAAGTAACTCAGATTTTATAGTGTTGTGACTGCATATACACTGATCAGCCACAACATTAAAACCACTGACAGGTGAAGTGAAAAACATGTATCTCATTACAATGGTCTGTCAAGGGGTGGGATATATTAGGCACCATGGGAAGAAGGCAGGCTGGCGGAGGCATTGTGATGATCTGGGCAATGTTCTGCTAAGAAATCTTGTGACCTGGTTGTCATGTGGACGTTAGTCTGACACGTAACCTACCTAAAGATTGTTGCAGACCACGTACACCCCTTCATAGCGACGGTATTCCCTGATGGCAGTGGCCTCCTTCAGCAGGATAATGTGCCCTGCTACACTGCAAAAATTGGTGTTCAAGGTGTTGATTTGGCCTCCAAATTCCCCAGATCTCAATCTGATTGAGCATCTATGGGATGTGCTGGACCAACAAGTCTGATCCATGGAGGCCCTACCTCACAACTTAAAGGACTTAAAAGATCTGCTGCTAATGTCTTGGTGCCAGATACCACAGTACATCTTCAGAGGTCTTGTGGAGTCCATACCTCGACAGGTCAGAGCTGTTTTGGCGGCACAAAGGGGAACTACACAATATATTAGGCAGGATGTTTTAATGTTGTGGCTGATTGGTGTATGCCAGACATTTCAGAGTTTAATCAGTTTCCGGTTGACTTGCCGGGAAACAACACACTGTTATATTTGTCTGTTTATGGATTAATCAATAACAGCAAGAAAATCAAATCATTCGAAAATATCTGTACAGAAACGGTCTCTATCCCCCACAACATCCTGCTCTTCCTCCTTGTTTAGTTCTGCCAAGAGAGAGCAGGAGACTGGCCAAAAGTTTGGATACTTCCAACTTTTCAGCCTGTGTAACTGTGTAAACTTGCTGCCTCCGCTTTCTCTCTTTATCTCTCCCTCTCAATGCAAGAGCACATTGTCTACAGAAACTTGAAAGCACATCTCATGTCTAATCTCAGGGATTTATACTGATTCTACAACAGTATTAACAACCCTTTCTCGTGTGCATTGTAGGAAATTAGTGACTTTGTGGCAGGGTATTTTTATAACTGCCAGCATTCATCACCAATAAAATGTAAGAATTGCATTATGGAATTGTTTAGGGATCTTGGCCACATTTGACAAACCATTATATGAAGTATTAATGACAAATGATCAGAGTAGAACTTTGACAAAAAATTCCCCACCATTAAATATGTAATACAACAGCCTTGTTGTATCGGCTTACAATTTTTATATGTAAGGGATTTTAGCTCAAGAGGGGAATTATGATTAATTCGGGGAACATTGAAAGAATTAAAGTGTATGTCTGATCATTCGGCAACTCTGATTTGATATGATGCATCGGTTAACTCTTTAGAGTAATACTATTCTCATGGCCATCGAAAATAACATCACATATGCTGAAATATTGTTCGAGCCTGGAGCATAGACCTTTAAGAATCAGTTGATGAGATTATTTATCAAAACATACCTGTCAAATTCTATTTGAATACAAAAAGACTTTATTTCTAATCTACAACATAAAAACTAAACTAACACACATAGAAAAACATAAACAGGTTGGTGAGTGAGCTGTAACAGAATGTGAAAGAATAGTTTGCAACAGAAAAATGTTTACTTTATGGAGTCTATTGGCCATGCCCCGGACCATCGATACTTAATTTAGTATACCTCGATTTGCAATTGGGTTACCTGAAGTATTTAAATAAAACCCCAGAACTTTCTATTAAAAGTCTGGAGAAGTACTTGCATTTCATTATGTTTCCTTGCATTGCTTTGGTTCTTTGGCTGGGTCAGTAGAAACTTCTGGTTGTTCCTTCAATGTTTTGGACCTCTGTTAAGATCGTGGACAGTGGGAGTTCAGTGGTGGAATGATCAGGCGGGGCTTAGAAGCGAGGCCCCCTGCAAGGGAGACTCGCAACTCCCCGTCACATGTGAATCATAGGGCATAGAGAAGAGAACTCTTTTCTGAACTTTTTCTGCTAAGAAATATTTGAAAATACACTTCATTAGCATTTGAGACATGCAAGGTAACTCAACGAGAGTAAATATGACATACCTTCATGAATACTCAACGTGCAAGTTACAAAACATGAAAAGACCTGATTAAATAATGGTTATTTCATTGGTTTTACATGGATAATACATTACACGTTATGAGAAAAATCACCGTCAGGGTTATTATCAGGTTAAACCTTGAATGAGTGTTCTAGGCACTTTAGCAGATCATGTGCAGGTAGGGTTTGGCGATAAAACGATATCGATATATATCACGATAAAGAAAATCCATGATAAGCTTTTGAGGAATTTTCTATATTTACTGCGTGTCGCTAAAACACAAGCAGTTCGGATTTCTCTGGGGCGAATGAAATCCGCTCACTTGCAGCACTAGGAGAGAGCTTGCTCCGCACTGCTGCCAATCCTACGATCCACCTTGCAAGCATGACCCTTGACACTCTCAGCTTCGCTCACACGATCCACCTTGCAAGCATGACCCTTGACACTCTCAGCTTCGCTCACAATGCGCCAGTGGTAACGTAGGGTCAGACTGGATGAACTTGCTAATGCTAGCTGCCTTGCTAATGATTAGGCAGCGTTGGACACCGGATAGATTCATCCGCACCGCAAGACTCCATGTCAACTGTTGCGCTCTCTCATCGTCTCTAGTGAAGAGCGCGACAGAACAACAGTGATGTGGACAATAGCTCTGGTCTTTCTGTGCTGTAATCTTGAATATTGTTCTCTAGCAACAAACATGCATCATTTCTGCCCTGTCCCGCTCCGCATGTGTTGCCTCTTTTTCCTGCAGGTGTGTAGACATGAAGCGCCGTATATATATCTTTATTAATCAGCATGTTATGAGCCTTTAATAATAAACAAATTGATTTCTGTTCTAATTTTGTGAAAATGAATTAGATGTCTGGAATGGATAAGGAAAGACTAAAATTACTAGTTGGTTGACTAGTCTCTCACTTTAATGAAAATATACAAATGTTTTTTTACATTTTTTAAAAAACATTTTCAAAATGTTCTCTCGGGACACCCCTGAACCCACATTCAGCATCATTCCACAGTCACAAGGGCTTCTTTGCCCCATACTTGGGTATCTGAATCTAAAGAAATATAAAAAATATTTCATTTTAATATAAAAATATTCCAAAAAATACTGGACTGCTGTCACTATGCTTCAGAACAAACAGATGATCTTTTAACATTAATTTTCAATTGATAAACTGTAAAAGACGGTAAAATTGGTGAACGATCCCGCAGACCCCACTGCTTTGGCCGTCTCTGGACCCTCTGTGCAGTTTTGTAGAGACTATTTTGACCATTTATTTTTTCTTCTTCCGTCAAATTTGAAATAAAAAAAGAAAGTGCAATGTGCAAATGTATATTGTGATAAATATCGAACAATATGAAAAAGGTTATCATGATAACAATTTTGGCCATATCGCCCAGCCCTATTTGCAGGATAAAATTACAGTAATGTAAGTTTTGTGATTGTGTCAAAGTTCCTGGATTAAGATAAAATGATATGTGATCCATTTCTGATATGTGTATACACTTGAAAAGTTCATTTTGTACATTTGAAGTTATGAGCAGAGCATTAGTTTTATGTCCTGCTAAAAAGATAATACAAAGGTATCACTCAACAGATCAGCTTTTATTGATTCTATTCAGGCATCTTTAAACGCTTACACCCAGTTTTGGTAGAATTTTTGGCATCAACAGTCAGAGTCTTTAATTTATGACGTTAAGGAATTTCGGGGAGGTTTTTAGAAGCGTGTTCAGACAGATCTGCCCTTTTGTATTTCAGACAGTTACATTGGCCAGGTACAGGTCAGCTCAGACTCCTTGGCACCAGTCCGAATTTCTAGCTTCTTAATGCTTCTGCCTAGCTGCTTAAATCCTACAGCATTCTGTCTGCTATATTGTGCCAAACTAAAAATGGTCACATATTTATACACTGTATATTTGCCTTTAGACAATAAGCAGATGCCTTATACTGTAAGTGACATCACAAGCAATTCCTTATTAGTATACAATAACATGAGAAGATGCAGAATAATGTTCCAAAATTCGCTATAAAACTAAATGTCAGTACACAGATGGGACACAGTGAAACACTAATTAGTAGGTTTTAGTTCTTGATAAAGAGCTTTAAAGGGAGTATAGTAAGTGTGTTTATAGATGCAGAAGCATGTGTACTAGTAGCAAGTGCTGTAGCATATATAGTTATATATGATGCATATTCATATATATATATATATATATATATATATATATATATATATATATATATATATGTATATGTGTCTCAACCTTAGGCTCACATACTGGTCTAATGCATATTGTACAAACAAATGCAAGAACTGGCTAAAATTGGCTTCCAAAGTGGCTTCCAGTGGGTGGATCTGGGTTTGAATAAGTAGAGGTAGACCGATATATCAGTTCTGGCTAAAATTGGTAATAATAGCTTAATATTTGTAAATATTTAAAATATAGAGCATTGTAACATAGCCAAGTCTCCATTTCAAAATAACAGTCCCTGGGCCAAATCTTTATATTTTTTTTTTCAGGTTGATATTGATATTTAGCTTAAGCAATATATTGTGTCTGTGATCATTTTGGGCTCTTGGGTCTGTTCCTATCATAGCAAGAAAAGACTAAGTTTATTATAATTTTTTTTTAACATTTTATACATTGATTTTAAGAACTATTTGCCAATCAATCATTTATCAGCCTTTTCCACCACCTTAGTTACCGGAATCGTCAAAATCCACTATCGGTTGACCTCTAATAATTTATGCTGATAGCCCTGCGAGTTTAGTGGATATATGTCTGTGCAATCATCTACAGTCCCAATGCTGAGTTAGAGGTATCAGGCACAGCAATGACAAGATGTTTATTGCAATGCTTAGTCACCGTTAGAGAGTCTTTTTTTGTTCTTCAGTGGATGCTAGTAGGCTGTCTGGAGCTGCTGCCTGCTGTGTTATTGTACATTGCAGCGTGGTTGGGCATTTGGGCATTTTTCCATTGGACTTATGTCAGTGGTTATCATACATCACTGACTCTGCCTTTATACTGTCTGGCAGCTTCATGCAGTATGTAAAAAATAAGGAAATGGCTATGTCTTCAATCTGGAACCTTTGCAGATATAAGATACAAGATACTGTAATGATTTTATAGTTATATTTCTCCACATCTTGGCACATAAACAGAGTCAATCAACAATGCTGGTGTGACAGTTTGCCATCCCAAAAAGAAGACCACAATAATGATTGTTAATGCCTCACTGAGGAACTGGTTCATGACTGTTTCAGAATTAGGTCAGTTTTCAATTATTATTATTTTTTTTTAAATTTGACTAATTTCCCCCCTGTCCTCCTCTTATTTGACTTTGATTTCTTTCTGTCCTTTTTTCATAGTCAGTCTCTCTCTCTCTCTCTCTCTCTCTCTCTCTCTCTCTCTCTCTCTCTTTTATCACTTGAGTGCCCAGGTCAATACTATTTTTTAAATACTGAGTACTGTTCTGACAGAACTGTTCTGTTCCTGTCTGTCCGTCCGTCCGTAATGCATATGTATTCTTTTTTAAAATGATTTAAATTGTTCTTATATATTGATGTTTTACAGTGTATTGTAATCATATCAGTTAACTAAAAACTGCTATAATCTCTGATAACTAAAACATTTTTAGTAATTTGTATTTATAATAATGCATTGGGTAAAGGCTTCTGTTAATTTTGCTTGCTCTTTTTGACATTCTTTCAATGGCACCGCGCATCCTGGAAATTACTTTCCTGTAAAGATTTTGGGGATTATTCTTTATTTTTCAGTAAAACCTTTACAGTTACTGTTCTGTCATGGGCTGCTGAGAATTGAGACTGCGTAGGCTACTGTTGCTTTCGACTGCCTTTGCTCTCAACCTTTGTTTGGATTTATTTTCCTCAGCCAGTCACTTAATGCTGACAGAAAACATTGGCTTTCAAATGTCACTGCACCAGGAGCCTATTCTTCAGTCTCTTTTACTGAGCCTGTGTTGGAACATGAGCAGTGACCCCTCTGGAGAAATCCTGTAAGATGCTCTGTGTGACTGACTGATAGGGATGCATGGATGGTGGGAATGTCAGCTAGACTGGCAGTCAGCCAAGAAAACATCTCAATGGAAGATTTCTCTAACAAGTCCCACTATTTGCATAGAAGCTGTTGTGATAGAAACAGCTAAAAGTATTGTAAAGTGCTACTCAGCTGGTGATTGTGACCTAAAAATGGGTTGCAGGTCTGTTCTGATAGGGCCACGAACAGCATATTAAAAAAATTCAACTAAGCACATAATTGTGCAGAGGTAGTATAGCAAAATAAATCAGGAAAAACGCTTTCCATTTCTTGTGTTTTGACATTAAATGCTATAATATTAAGTATTAACTGAATTACACTGTGCATGGCCCATATACTGTATTCATTAGATGAAGGGTTTTGTATATTTTGCCAAATGAGGTTTAATGATGAATAAGGTTTATTGTTATTCACAAGATATATGTTTGGAGAGACCATGTTTTGATGACGAGGCACATTTCCATACAGTCACATTTGTCTTTGCATGCTCTTGCTTCAATTTAAAACACTTGATTGATTAATACAAATATCAAAATATGCATTGAAGTGAGGATAAGCAAACTTGGATTAAGCAGAGACTATTTGGCCGTAAATTGAGAGCTTGTATTAAAATGGATGGGAGACATTGGAACTGCCAATATGGCGGATGGAAAAATGGAAGTTCCACCTTTCTGGTAAATAGCAATTCACCTTTTATCACCTGTCAGTCAACCCGAGTATGTGCACGCGCATAAACTGGACCAGCTAATAATGTTTTTATTTTTATTTTATCTGCGCTTAAGAAGCACAATTTATGATACCACTGTTGTCAGATTTACTGCTAATTTGAAATGTTATTTGATAATAATCTTATTCTTGACCCACTGTTCTGGAGATTTTGGTGTTTCCACATTCAAGTAGAGAGGAGCTGTACTTTCATGCCACTTGTACCCATAGAAAAAAGCTGCCTGAGAGCATTCCCAAGATGGCCTCTGAGTGGACTGGCAGGACTTGGTTTAAATGCTCGAGGCCACAATAGTAAGAGTCCATTTTCTAGTCTCAAACCTCCAACCATTTCCAGTTACCAGCTCACATCTGATTTCACTTAATCTTTATCCACTACACCATACCACCCCATTAGTAGTTAAATCAAAGTCATGTAGCTTACATGATATTAGTTCAGTGAGTAGAGGATTTATTTTGAAGAAAATTATCATGACTTCACTTCAGAATTGTCATCTCCTTGAGAAATGTTGCCAGCTGGCCAACTAATGTGATTTTCTTGGTACATGGCTATCAAGTAATTCTTGACTAATCCAACCAAAGGCAGTATTTGAAGCATAGCTGCATTTACTACACTCACTGAGAACAGTGACAGCTTAGTGATTGCTGGATATTTAAAAGCCTGAATGGATATTGCACTCTTGATCAGAAAGTTATAGTCTATCCACTCGTCAACTCTCTCTTAATGAGACACTGCCTTTCATTATCTCCATCATTAATTCTGTCTTTATGTTACATTTTCTATATTGAACTGCTAGTTTTGAGCATCCTAATGGCTCAATGAAACTCTCAGTGAGCATTTTACGTCCATTTCTGCAGCTTATTTACATCATAATGAATGATTATTTAGCGGATGTGGCCGAGAAAGATAAAACTCATGGGAAATGAATTATTCAAATAATTATGGTAATGAACTTTTAGTACAGCCATTAAAGGCCAAGGCCGAACAGAGGATGTATGATGGGAAGTCGGTAAAATGTTATTTGTAAAAATATGCCACTAGAGGGGGCAATGTCTGGGGGCTTTGTGTCAGTGTAGCGCATGCTCTGGCAAGGTGATTTGAGGAGCGGATATTGGGCCCTGATGTTGATTAGCACACCAAGCTTATTATTTGTTGTCTGATCTCTGATTACCTGCATAGACTACAAACTGTTCAGCTCAGCTTGTAAACAACACATAAACATACAAAGCCACACAAATAGAGCAAGGACTAATACAGCATAATAGTGGGCTGTCACTGGAGCTTTGCTTTTAGGCTTTTTTTCTTGAGGTAATTTTGGCATGAGAAAGCAAAAGTTAGGGGGCCAGTACGAGGAATTAAAAAGCACTTCTGGAGCATTTTTCCTGATTTATAATGCAATTCAATAAATGTGTTTGCTTCTTGCTCTTTAACTTTGTGATTTGTTTAGATTTTTCTGTGAGTGGGTTGTGGTGTCCAGTGTCATTTGATGTGTGGTAAAAGCACTAGACAGAAAAATATGAGCTGTGAAATCACCAGCCACTTCCATTCCAGTCCATTTTAGTATTCCTCTTTAACACATCAATATTTAAAATAATACACAAAGAGAGGAAGGCTTGATTTCCGATATGGATTCTGTAAAATACCTTTATTTGATGCCTATTTAGTGGTGGTAAGCCTATTTTGTCACTATTCTATTACTTTTGCTCATACTTTGTGTTAGGGGTTTATTTTCAGTGTCAGTGTGTAACTCGAATCTTCAAATCGTGCATCTTGTTAAGGTTATTAATTTTCATAGCAATCGGACATAAGATTTTTGCCTGGTTGTTGATGATAAAACAAGTGAAAAAGAAATCTCATAGACTTCCACTGGAGGAGGGGCCCTAGCGATATTTAGAGATCAGAATATCACGGAAACATGTGTGTGGAATCTTTTGATCTAGCAACCACATAACAATGCCCTGGCAACCACTTACAACATTCTAGTATTATGGTGCCGAGTTTTGGAGGGGTAAGCACAACTCAGATTTAAAAAATGTAGTTTACTTGTGAATGGCACCTTTATGATAGCACCTTTTTAAAAATCTCAGAATGTCTACAAAAAAGAGAAATCAAATGTCTCCATTACATATTACACATTTCACCTTAAAGAATATTCCGGGTCAATACAATTTAAGATCAATCGACAGGATTTGTGGCATAATATTATTTTAAAATTAATTTTGACACACTGCTTTAAAAAAATTAATTAATAAAAAAATCAGGGTTCCAGTGAAGAATTTACATGGGGCCAATACGTAATGGTTTAAATTCAAAAGTATAGCCATAAGACATAATATGCAAGATAACGTGATTTCAGTGTGATTAATTGCTTACTAACCTTATAATAAGTTGTAACCAATTTTACAACTATGTTGCCATGACAATGTAATATCATCAAACCCTGAAACAACTGTAAAAATGACAATATAAACAAATTTACAGCTCAGATAATACATGAGTTTTAACAGAAGAATTAATGTAAGTGCTATTATAAAATAATAAGCTTCAGATTTATGCCCTTAAACCCTCCAAAAATGGCCCTAATTCACATCCATTGTATGTTCCTCACTGTAACCTTGATTTTTGCTTTAAAAAAAAAAAAAAGACAAGGAGGGACGAGTCGAAATTCATTTTTGTGGTAATCAACATTATGCCAGAAATGCTGTCAATTGATCTTAACTTGAATTGAGCCTGGAATATTCCTGTGTTTTGTATGATCATGTCATAAATATACAGCACCGTTGAATCTTACACTGTTTGAAAAAATCCCACAAACCAGCACAGGAGTTTTCTGAAGTGGGAGAATCAGAAACACAAACGTGTAACCCTATGGAGGAGTGATGGCTGATAAGTGGGCTGATCTGTGACTGCAGAGAGAGGTTATGTGTGTGAGAAGTCTCTGTAGAATTAGTGGACATCACATCTGAGAAAGTGTCTGATCCCCACTGCTCATTCAAAGCTTAAAGAGATCAATGAGAGAGCCCGTGGTTAGGCTGTGTCTTTTGGTTTGATCTTCACTCTCTGTTCTCTTTATTTTCTCTCTCTTTTTTATTTCATATGGCAATCTCTTTCTTGCTATCTGGCTCTTTCTCCTTCTCCCTCTAACCTTGTCCAGTTAATCTCCCTGCCCACGTGTTTAGTTGAATAAAGCTCCTTGGCAGTAACCTTGAAGCTGGTGATGGCCTCTTACCAGATGAAGTGAAGCCATCTTTATTATTTTTTATCTCTGTCCACCTGAGTTTTGAGCAGTGGAACGCCAGGCTGGATTTTACCTCATCTCTGTTTGCACAACATTATTACAGCTGTCTTTCTCCATTTATCAGGGAATTAAAAATTTTTAATTCCCTGATAAATGCTGTAAAGCTGTAATTTTAAGGCCAAGAATGAATACAATCCTAAAAGTCATGGAAGTTTCTATTATGATTGTTGTATTGTTCTTGTCATGCTTTTGTCAAAAATATTTCTCAATGTAGATATTCTGCCAAACGACAAAATGCAGTAGCTAGGCTACTCATTTTGTCCAAACTGGTAAAACAGAAATGGTCTCTTAGGGGCCATTTACACTGATCACGCTTTAAAAATGCTGGACTCAGTGTAACAAATGGAACAGAATGCCGGTGTCTTGAGAAACGTTTTTTTAAGTTTAAGTTATTTGAACGCTATATGGCATCTTAAAAACACTGTGTTAAAAAACATATGGGCCAGTGGTGGCTCAGCGGTTAAGGCTCTGGGTTACTGACCGAAAGGATACCACTGTTGGTCCCTTGAGCAAGGCCCTTGACCCTATCTGCTCCAGGGGCGCTGTTTCATGGCTGACCCTGCGCTCTGACCCCAGCTTAGTTGGGATATGCGAAAACAACTGCATTTCATTGGCTCTGTACCTGTACTATGCACAATGACAATAAAGTTGAATCTTAATCTTAATTCGGAAGACGCTAAAAAAAACATTGATACGCATCACAGTTGTCAAAGATGTCCAGCTAATGTACATTTACATAGAAAACAATTATAAAACAGTGCAGTATAAACAGCCCCTTGATCGACTATATATTTCCTATAACAGACTGGGTTGGCTCATCAGTGATACTATATTATTATCCACGTTTTGCTGGACAATCAAACATTTGAAGCCATTTTTCTTAGTTTCTGCTATGGCATAGTTACCGCTTTTTGGCAGTTTTGCCCTTTGGGATTGCTCCTGTATAGCAAAACTACTCTAAAAAAACAACTTTTTTTTGTGACATTTGTACAATAATAAGAATAACTGTTTGACTCTGTTAAGAATTCATAACCAAGGATTCTGCTTCAGAAATCTCTTTAAAATTATTTGATATATTTGTTTGCAGTAATCACAAACAACTGTAGAGCTCATGAAAATGCGTTGGTCAAAAGTTTCCTGATGTATTCAAGTCACATGCAATTCTTGTATCCTGTGGTCTCCTGCTATTCTGGCTCGTCCCGTGTTTCTGCCTCTCCCCCTGCATTCTCCCAAACACACTGGAGTGTGAGCACATAAGTCAGCCTTAGCACAGCGCTGTGTCTTCTCATATAAATCACATATGGGGCGGCAACATTGTGTTCCTGATTTCCTGGTGTTGAAAGCAGGAGGGGGGAAATTTGCTCATTATTTTTGGCTTTGCACTGCGCCTTGCCGAGGAAATGAATGTGTATTTGTCTTCAGCTGATCTTGTTTTGACAGAAAAGGGCTGGAAAGCCTTTGCCCATTTCACTATGTATACGTGCCTACTCAACATTATATATAACAGATCTTAACTACTTCTGCACACAACTGTTTCTTGTAGAACCAGTTTCTTTTAGCACTTCATATGACCTTTCTTGCTTCACCTAAATTAGTAAAAAGGGCCTGCCTCTTTGTTGTTCCCTAGATTTAACCACTTACTTTGACCACTTCCTTTCCACCTGTTCTTGCCTTCTTAATTTCATTTTGTTCACATTGTGCAGCCACTTGAAAAATGTGGCCACAGTGAATTCCACACTCCAGAGTGCCACAGCATGGCTGAAAACGCTTGATGTAGCTGTTAGCTGGAGCTGTTTTCTATTAACGGGACAAAGAGGGTGCCTTGCGGGAATGGTAAAGGGGAAGTGAATGCACAATAGTGGTGCCGGCCCACATAATGCTCCATTAAAGAATAAATGTCCCTTGTGCGCTGTTGGTGGCCTTGTGCATTAAGTGTCTAGGCTGAGTTTGCATTCAATACTGTGTATTAGAGGCGACCCGGTTCGGGAATGGGGTCAGGTCTTCCTTCTCTGGTGCGTCCACTGGGGTTCTCGTGTTAAATATGAGCGTGGAGAGTGCTGATACTTTTGTGGAGCTGATTAACTCAGAGCTTTGAGTATTTACCTATGCATGGTCTAAATCAGCCTCTGAGGACACTTGGAACCGTGTGAGGGACGGGCCAAGTTGTTTACACAAGTACTTTTGAGTCCAGATTTAGCACCACTTAAGAGGCGGCAGTCTAACAAATTGGCATCTTAATTCAGAGTATTTATTGTTGCGATGATTTGTAAATTCCGTTCACCCTGTACTACAGTATATTACAAGTACTAAAACAACACATTATTTGATGTTTTAATTTTAATTGCTTTTTTGATGATATACACGTATTTCAATTGATTTGATTGCAAAATATTTGGTCTCATTGGACCACAAAACAAGGCGCCACTGTTCTACTCGCCATCTAAGTTGAGACAGAGCCCAGAGAAGTCCGTGGCACTTCTGGACAGTGTTGATGTATGGCTTCTGCTTTGCGTAGTAAAGCCCTAAATTTGATTGGTGAATGGTGTTGACTGACAGTTTACAGAAGTATTCCCAAGCCCATGTTATGATATCCATTAGTGACGTCATGAAATCATGCACATTCAGATGTGGTTTTCGGCCTTTCCCTTTATGCACAGAGACCGGATTTGGCCAGATTCCTTGAAACTTTTGACTCTATTGTAGACTCTAGAGGGTTAAATGCCCTAATCCTTACAATTTGTCTTTAGGGAACATTGTTCTCAGGAGCACTGGGTTATTTGCTGATAGATCAGTTGGCAAATAACACAATTGCCTTTCCTGTTTAACATCTCCTGTTTCACATCACCTTGTTATTTCAACTCATCAGACTGTTTTTAGTCCTAAAATGCTTCAACTTTTTTGGAGCATGTTGCAATTATCTGATTCAAATGGAGTGTATATGTTCAAAAAACAATTAAAGTCACAAGGTAAAGCATAAAATAATATGTTGTTGAAGTGCTTTTGATATAGCACAGAGTGAATAGAATTTACAAATTACTGCTTTTTGTTATTATTAGCGTTTTCAATGCTGTCCCAACTTTTCCGGCGTTGTAAAATAAATTCTGTTTCTATCATATTTCATCAGCATTGTTTTTAATTAATCAGTAGATTCTGAATATTGCAGTAACATCTAAGTTATACAGCTATGTTCTGTATTGTAAGCTGTTGTAATCAGATTATATACAGTGTAACTATTAAAAATAAATTGTTTTATACATACTATAACAATTATGGTTTAAATGGCGGCGCCATTGTGCCACATTTTGATATTATGTATTATTGAAATTATGTAAACTTTTGGGGACAAGGGAAAAAAGACAAGGAAAAAAGTTCATATAATGTAATAAAAACATACTTTTATTTGATTTGAACTATTATGACTGCATTTACAGGGTTGTGTCTGACACCTCAGTGCTGGATGATGAGTCTTTAACTCTAAATGACCCCAGTCATCCAGTCCCAGTTGGATTGGAGAGGACAGGAGGTGTTTACCTGAGTGTGCCGCCCAGTATGCAGAGGAGCATACATAAATACAGGGAGGACCATGATGCCTTTCTGCGGCTGGTTTCACACGAAGCTGTGGGGAGCTT
Source organism: Xyrauchen texanus (assembly GCF_025860055.1). Taxonomy (NCBI): domain Eukaryota; kingdom Metazoa; phylum Chordata; class Actinopteri; order Cypriniformes; family Catostomidae; genus Xyrauchen; species Xyrauchen texanus. The sequence continues at coordinate 23,631,900 of NC_068313.1, read as the reverse complement.
CAATCCCTGGGCTATAGCAGACAGGTCAGAGTCTGATGGTTTCTTAATTCTTTAAAAGACATCTGTGATCACTGAACTATGTCAGTACTTATCTAAAAGACACGGAGGCATCATCAGTTTGCGTTTTCTGTTAACTGCTGTGCTTTCTCATTCTGAGACCAGATTGACATGACATCTAACCTAAATTATACAACAGTTATTATTAATATGAACTTGTTGCAATGCTCACAACTGTGCTGTTGCACTGAATATTAGCATGGCTGTGCTTAGCGTGTTGCTGCTTAATTACCTGTTACTTAATCAGCACTGAAATCTATAATTTCCTGACATATTTTCATTATGATTCTATTTGTACTGGTTACAACACATCCCTGGATGTTTAAAAACTAAACCCACTTCTGTTCTGTTTGCTTCCAGAGCAACAGCAGATTAGTCATGAACCCCACAGTAACACAGCAAGTGGGAGTTGCTATTGTTTACAGCCTTAGGGCTATAATGCTCCTCACACAAGATGTCATTTTAAATGTAAATATTAGCTCATTTTTTTTATGTGTGCTCATGTTAAAAATGCTCTGTGCAATGAGCGTCTTTCTTGTTCGGCTAGCACTCCTGTTGCACGCCCACTCTGCCATTAGCATCCTTAACCGAATTTTGAAGTTGGTGCAATGCAGTGGATATTTATCAACCTCTGAGTCCAAAGAGAGCTCACTTTTAACAGTGGGAAGAGGAACAAATCAGATATTGGAGTTAAGGTTTCATTTGTCACAGAAGAATTGTCATAGAAATGAAAAGGTGAGGAATCAAAAGTTTAACATAAGTAAAAAGATTTTCTTTTGCTGTACACAAATAAAGAAACTGTGAACCTTATGAGTTATTGCACAAGAATGTTATTTTTATTTTTGATGAGGTCAGTGTAGCACCACAGAGACTATATATTCTAACTAGAAACAATATTCTTTCTTCTAGAGAAATGGAGAAGATGGGAAATGTCACAGCAATTAGTGCTGCTGCCTGGAACGGGGAGGGCACCTGCCACTCAGCGGCACATTGTGGGAAATTAGTGCATTAGAGGCAATAAAGGCCTTGAGTGAGCATGAGCTGACTGGGCTCACTGGGTGTGCTCTTTACACAGAGGGAATGTAATATTGTTTGAAAAGAGGGCTTTAGAGCTACTATGAAATTATATGAGATGAGCAAAGAATCTTGGATATGCTCATCTCATCCCTGTCCTTAAGACAAACAAAACCCTTCATTAAATGGCACCAAATTATAAGTAATATTTATTTTTTACCACTTATCATGAGACCACAAAAATACACCATATGTATTTCAGCTCATTCTAATGACTTTTCATTAGGGATGTACAGGTATGAAATAAAAAACAAACTATAGGCTGATATTGATATGTTGCTACTCACCTTTTTTAGTCATCAGATTACTGTTTTACTTAAGAATTATACTTAAATTTACAAAAAGTTACAAAAGCTTTTTACTGATTTTTTTATTTTAACTAACATGAAATAATTTCTATTGAAAATTAATGGGATCTTTTGAACATATGACAGGCCAAATTTTTAAAGAGAGCCACAATTTCTTAAAGTTTTAATAAAAGCATTCTAAGCCATGAATCAAACCATCCAGCTCAGAGGCAAATCACAACTTTACAAACTATAATTTGAAGGAAAATATTTAAATATTTAATATTTGTTAAAGAACAAAGGTACAGGACTGTGTACTTCAACGTCTTTCACAAGGTTATGAACTATAGTCCCATGAAGCATTGCAAATTACATTGTAAAAGGATTAATGGAAAGGAGGCGGCAAGAACCGGCTTGACAATATAAATAATAGTTTAATGTAAAACTGAAACAAAAAGACAAACATACAAATGTGTCGGACAGCTGTCCGTAAATCTCTCTCTCTGTCGCACTGCAGCTTCCAGTTGGCCCTTATCCCTCTCTGAGGCTTGATTAGCCTGATTAGGGGCCGGGTGTAAAAAAACATGGAAAAATACTGTGTATAACTATAAACTATACTATAAAAATGTATTTCCCTACATTTTTTATTTAATTTACGCTCTATAGAGCGACTCTCCCCTTTTTTAAACAGCCAATAGTATTTAGTTACATTACAGCAATGAACCCAGAAGAGATATTTTTTGTCAACTTTTAGGAGTACACAACAATATAGATGATTAAAAGAAAATAGGTATGGACTTTGATTCACAGGGTCTAAGTAAGTGCTGTATTATTGTAATTTATATTTCCCTTATTTCTTTCAGTCTGGCTGACGAGTTGATTGCTGAGGCTCTGGCTGACGTGGCGGCAGAGTTCCAGGATGTTTGTGAAGAGTATGCAGAGGCTGTTTTCACTTCAGAGTTCCTCCAGCCTGTCCAGTCCCCAACCACATCAGTGGTTCATACTAAATCATAGACTCCTCCCAAAAGATTTACAAAAGTTTTTTCAATTGAATGTTGGAAAATACAGATTTATATTTTTGTATGTTTGCTTTGGGATTTGTTTTTGGGCTTGAAATAGGAAACTTTCAGTCATTGGGGAAAAACTGCTTGTCAGATATTATCTTTGTCCAATTTTGATACTTGGATTTAACTAACGTTTCTCTTGTAAAACAAGTCCTTTGTTGGAGGTCCGACTCTGAAACATAAACAGCATTACTGGATGTCTGGTGTTGCTGTGGAGCACTGACATCACTCCTAAATTAACTTTTAAATTATTAATGTACAGTACCTTTTCCATAAATACTTTACACTAGAGGATTGCGCATTCCCTCCATTCTGAATGAACATTAATAGATGCATTAGTGCCGTCTACATCAGAATGCAATGTTTGCAGCTCTACGGACCGATCTCAAATACTCCAAAACATATGCTTTGTTTCTCTGAGCTAATTGTCTTTTAAGCTTAATGTTTTTTAATCTCTCGACATGTTGCTCAGGATCCCCAGTGTGATTGGACAGGTGAGGAATTTAGAGTGTATGTGTTTAGTTTATGTGTTGGGCCTGAAGGGAAACAGTCCTCTTGGTGAGTCCAAATGTTGGGCTGGCATGCTGCGAACGTGCTCTGACAGGACACACAGGCCCTGAGTGCGCTAGTCTACTTTCCATCGGGACTGTGTGTAGAAATGTGCTCGCCTACAATTCTTACATAACTAAGTAAGGCTATAATCATCAGAAAGTGGTAGAGTTATGTATTTATGCATATAAAATTAGGATCTGTGTCCTTTGAGAGCTCAAAATTGTACAACTGTTTTAGAGCAGAACTGTGCCTTAATTCAATAATTCTGTTGGCCTGAATAAAATAAGCATTACCTTAAACGGATAGTTCACCCCAAAATGAAAAATCTCTCGTCATTTACTCACCCTCAAGTGGTTCCAAAATTGTATACATGTCTTCCATGAACACAAAATGAGATGTTTGGGTAGAATATTAGGAACTGACAGCCTCAGCATTAGCTTTCATTGTTTGGATAAAAAGATACAATGAAAGTGAAAGGCAGAATGACAGCCTCAGTCACTAAACATACAGTATTTTGTGTTCCACTGAAGAAAGTCATACAGGTTTGGAACAACATGAGGATGAATAAGTTATGAATTTTCATTATGGGGTGGACCATCAGACTTTAACCATCAGCACCTCTAGCTGCAGTTGTGTAGTTAAATTCCCAGATGTGAGTAACCGGTTTCTCATAAGTGTTCAACAACCTACTTATTTGTGAAATATGCCAAAAGCCATGCAGAATTAACGGCTTTTGCCAGCAAATTCCAGTCCATGAGATATTATGAAAGCTATGATTCCAGTTTGGCAATAACTTGTTTTTATTTGTGATGTGATTTTATTTCTGTTGAAAGAAAGCTATTAAACCTGTACTGTATTTATTACACCTTATAATCATGACCTAATTTATAATAAATGTTTTAAAATGACACCCAAAAGTGTCTCCCGGGACTTGGCAAAATGTCCTCCTTACTGTCATGGATGAAATTACTTTTCCTTAAAAGTTCAAATGAATTGAATTAGCCATTTACTTTCTGCGACCAGGCGGCGGCATAATCAATGTTATCTATCTTTCTTTGTCAGGCCTGCAGGCTGTTTCCCCATTCCTGCTCTTACCAGAATCTCAATGCAATGCTCGGAGTCAGAAGTGTTTTGTCATTGGGTTTCTGACTGGTACAAATAGGCCAAGTCCCTAAAGGAGTAGACTAATGCAACCTAGGCAGTTCCCTTGAATTGAAGAACTGTGTTTCCAGACTTCAGCTCTATCAATATTAATTTAGAGAAACCTAATGTGCAACTCCAATGTTTAATTACAATGTCTAAAAAAGGATGAAAATAGGTGGGAGGCATATTTTTATACATTGCAGCATAGGTAAACACTTATCACACAGACAATGAGCTGTAATCATTATGGATTACATATTTGTGTTAAATGTTTAGGGAAAATTCATGTATGGGAATATGTTAACCTCTAGAGCACTTGGCCTTGATTTTGTGATTTTCTCTTCCAATTACTGTGACAGCTAGCACCAGGCTCATACTTTATGGTGATTACAACCTTACATTAATCATCTGAACTGCTGATGGATGTACTGTGATGGAGTCAGTTATTTAAAAGCTTGAGGAATGATTGCAAAATCATGATTTATGAACAAGAGCACAGTTTGCACAGTCATCTTACCACACAAATACAGAGATCTACTGCCATTGGCAGATTGAAGATATTTACAGTATAATTTTGGTTTCAACTACAAACCATTTTGTCATCACAAAATGGGTATTCAATTTGCCATAGGGCAAGGACAGCACCTGTGGTCCCTCTACTTTGCTTCTGCTTTTTGTATTATGAAGGCATATGAATGAAGGCTATAAAAAGCTCTCCTTGAGAGCATTTCTGTGGCTTCTTTATGAGAGAGGTTCAACTAAGATCATTACAGAGATGGATGAAAAACACATTTACTGTGTTGCCAGAGGACTACTAGACACTTAAACTTGCAATTTATATATAAACTACTGAGTATATCTAGATACAAGGTTGGGGAGTAGTGGAATAAGTGTAACTGGACTAATTTAAAATACTAAATATAAGTAAATGTATTCCACTACAGTTACAATTTAAATCAATGGTAATTAGAATACAGTTACATTCAAAAAGTATTTTGATTACTGTAGAGATTACTTTGCATTTCATTGTCATATGTTTATTTTAATATTTAGTCCTTAATATTGATAATAATAAATAAATAAATGACAATAAATGATGCGATCCAAAGTGCATTTGAAAAGCAGTGAAACACTTTCTTATGATGTGTTACATTCATACGAGCAGACAGAGAAGTAAATCTGAAGCAAGTTTGGAGCAGAAGAAATAGAAATAAACCTTGTGTAAATTGTCAGTTTTACGCAAAGCTAAAATGTTATTTCTAGCCGTTTTACATGCACATGTTACCAGGCACGATCATATTTTTGTTTTAAGAAAATTCAAGTTGGATCCTAAATTCTTTTTGTTCTAGTGAGATCTTTGATATTGGGCAAAAATTGTATTCTTGATAAAAACTATTTTTTATTGTTTTCCAGTAAAAATATAAAAAAATCCTTAAAACAAGATCAATCTCGTTTTAAAAACAACACTGCATAAGTTATTTCGGTTTTCCAGAGAATATATTTTTAACATGTGTATTTTGTCTTTCTGTAGTTTTTATTGTCAAAACAAGTGAAAAAATCTAAAAGTGCTGAAGAAGTAATCCAAAGTATTTAGAATATGTTACTGACCTTGAGTAATTTAACGGAACACGCTACAAATGACATTTTACAGCATGTATTCTGTAATCTGTAGTGGAATACATTTCAAAAGTAACCCTCCCAACCCTGTATGTGTGTGTGTGTGTATATATATATATATATATACACACACACACACACAAACACACACATATCTATCACATATTTGGATATCTATAATTTTGCAATTTTACAGCTCAAAACATTTAAAACAAACTTTATTCAAACTGTTTTGTAGATAATTCAGGCTTAGGTGTGCTATACATTTTTTATATTTATACTTTAAGAAAATTAAGATTCAACTTTGAAAAGCTCCCTTTGACTTAAATGGTTAGTGGTCATTTAGACCTAATGCATTTTTGTGTTATAAAAGAAAAGCTACATGCAGAGCAACCAATATGCTATAACAAAACACAGGTGTCTAATAAGACACTAATTAATTAAAGCTGAAGTCTGTAACATTTTCTCTGTAAAATACTTTCTCCTATCTCTGCTTAATATGCAGAGACAACTTTAAGGATGACATTGTTGGTTACAATTCTCAAAAATTGTAAACGGTCTCTAAACTGTAGCACTATAAAATTTATTCTGTTTGTTTGAGTGGACTGTCAAGCCCGACCCAACAACATTGGTTCAATGGGAGTTGGGGGTGAGACTATGTTTGTTCAATCTACAGCAGACTGAGTGTATTTGCATAGCTGATTGATGTTTATTTTTGCAATTCGGTTAGGTGGCACAGAACTTACACACTTAAACTTTAAAGAGATAGTTCACACAAAATGTTTTATTCTGTCATCATTTACTCACCCTCATGCCATCCCAGATATGTATGACTTTCTTCTGTTGAACACAAAGAAAGATTTTAAAAATATCTCAGCTCTGTAGGTCCATACAACGCAAGTGAATGGTGATTAGACCTTTGTAGCTCCAAAAATCACATAAAGGAAACATAAAATGAATCCATATGACCCCAGTGTTTAAATTCATATTATCAGAAGCAATATAATAGTTGTGGGTGAACAGAAAATTTTTAAGCCCTATTTTACTCGAAATCTCCAATTTACCGTTCACTTTCAGATGTAAAAGTGAAGCTAAACAGGCACCACATGTGACTTTCAGATGTAAAAGTGAAAGTGGAGATTAAGAGTAAAAAAAGGACTTACATTTTGATTGATTTCATGGCCACACCTATTTCTGAAAATATAGATTTAACCATTGGAGTCATATGGATTAATTCTATGTTTCTAATGCCTGATCAGCCTTCACTTGTGGCACTTTTCCACTGCACATTACGGTTCTACTCGCTTTACTTTTCTGAGCTTGCATTTCCATTGCAGTTTAGTGCCACCTAAGCGTGGGTGGGATTATAGGTTGATCGTCATAGTAGCACTGCCTCTGCTGCCTTGACATCTTGACATCTTAAACACGACACAAACTGACCAAAAACAATGACAACCGCTAGCTGTTAGCTACTAGCTCATTGTGCTGCATAAAGCAGTTGTTGCATGGGGATTTTACACAAGTGTAACCGTTAAATTGGCCTGGTTATTTTAGAAGTAAGCTTAAAGTAGCTGGTCAACTAAATAAAGTGAAGCTTTCAGGCAGAGAAGAGTTAACATAACAAAACATACCATCCTCCATCGTGGCTGAGTCCAGGGCACTCTCCCTCCCATTGCTCACTGGTTTAAATAGCGTCCATTTGGTCAAACCACTTTCACTTTTCCTTGATGGTTCTGTAGTCACTTTTAAGGTTTTTTTTGTACTTTTCCCTACACTGTTGGTAGGTCCGGTGGTAGCCATGTGCGGCCAACAGCTGAGGCACTTCCTGAGAGACTTTTTCGTTTTGCTCATTGCTAACGAGTGGACCATCTGCACCTTGTTTATTGACCACGACGTGGTTTTGCGCACAGCCATTTATTTTTTCACAATTCGAAAGTTGTATGAACAAATGATACTGTTATCGCTGTTGCTAACTTTAAAACTAGCGGGTTGATGTCGCGTGTCGGAAATCCGGTGATGCAGGTAGAGATGATTCTCCCTGACCAATCAAGTGATCTGCAGGATTTTGACATCACATTTAGTATTGGCTCGGCTCGCTTGGAACCTCAACCGAGGTGGTACTAAAAAAGTATCAGGTACCAGGTACTATCCACAGTGGAAAACCCCAAAAAAGTAAGCTGAGTCGAGTCCAATGGTACCTTGCAGTGGAAAAGCCCCATTGCATTGTACAGGTCCTTCTCAAAAAATTAGCATATTGTGATAAAGGTCATTATTTTCCATAATGTAATGATCAAAATTAAACTTTCATATATTTTAGATTCATTGCACACCAACTGAAATATTTCAGGTCTTTTATTGTTTTAATACTGATGATTTTGGCATACAGCTCATGAAAACCCAAAATTCCTATCTCAAAAAATTAGCATATTTCATCCGACCAATAAAAGAAGTGTTTTTAATACAAAAAAAAAAAAAAAACCTTCAAATAATTATGTTCAGTTATGCACTCAATACTTGGTCGGGAATCCTTTTGCAGAAATGACTGCTTCAATGCGGCGTGGCATGGAGGCAATCAGCCTGTGGCACTGCTGAGGTGTTATGGAGGCCCAGGATGCTTCGATAGCGACCTTAAGCTCATCCAGAGTGTTGGGTCTTATGTCTCTCAACTTTCTCTTCACAATATCCCACAGATTCTCTATGGGGTTCAGGTCAGGAGAGTTGGCAGGCCAATTGAGCACAGTAATACCATGGTCAGTAAACCATTTACCAGTGGTTTTGGCACTGTGAGCAGGTACCAGGTCGTGCTGAAAAATGAAATCTTCATCTCCATAAAGCTTTTCAGCAGATGGAAGCATGAAGTGCTCCAAAATCTCCTGATAGCTAACTGCATTGACCCTGCCCTTGATAAAACACAGTGGACCAACACCAGCAGCTGACATGGCACCCCAGACCATCACTGACTGTGGGTACTTGACACTGGACTTCAGGCATTGTCATTTCCTTCTCCCCAGGCTTCCTCCAGACTCTGGCACCTTGATTTCCGAATGACATGCAAAATTTGCTTTCATCCGAAAAAAGTACTTTGGACCACTGAGCAACAGTCCAGTGCTGCTTCTCTGTAGCCACTGGTTCAAAAGTGGCTTGACCTGGTGAATGCGGCACCTGTAGCCCATTTCCTGCACAGGCCTGTGCACGGTGGCTCTGGATGTTTCTACTCCAAACTCAGTCCACTGCTTCCGCAGGTCCCCAAGGTCTGGAATCGGTCCTTCTCCACAATCTTCCTCAGGGTCCGGTCACCTCTTCTCGTTGTGCAGCGTTTTTGCCACACTTTTTCCTTCCCACAGACTTCCCACTGAGGTGCCTTGATACAGCACTCTGGGAACAGCCTATTTGTTCAGAAATTTCTTTCTGTGTCTTACCCTCTTGCTTGAGGGTGTCAATGATGGCCTTCTGGACAGCAGTCAGGTCGGCAGTCTTACCCATGATTGCGGTTTTGAGTAATGAAACAGGCTGGGAGTTTTTAAAAGCCTCAGGAATCTTTTGCAGGTGTTTAGAGTTAATTAGTTGATTCAGATGATTAGGTTAATAGCTCGTTTAGAGACCCTTTTCATGATATGCTAATTTTTTGAGATAGGAATTTTGGGTTTTCATGAGCTGTATGCCAAAATCATCAATATTAAAACAATAAAAGACCTGAAATATTTCAGTTGGTGTGCAATGAATCTAAAATATATGAAAGTTTAATTTTTATCATTACATTATGGAAAATAATGAACTTTATCACAATATGCTAATTTTTTGAGAAGGACCTGTATGGACCTACAGAGCTGAGAAATTCTTCAAAAAATCTGTTTGTGTTCTGCTGAAGAAAGAAAGTCATACACATCTGGGACGGAATGGGGGTGAGTAAATGATGAAAGAATTTTCATTTTTTGGGTGAACTATCCTTTTAAGGCGGCTCTTGTTGTCAGTTACACAGAAACCAAAACCAAAACATAAACTTAACTAAAACTTTGCCATGTTTTGCTGTCTTTGCTAGTCTATTATCTTCTGAAACACCAATGTAGTTAATACTACATGGCAAACATTAATAAATAACTATCTAATATGTTAACGCGGGGAGGTCTAAAACCCTGCATTTACGCGCTTGGCGTTTTCTATGTTCGTTGTGCACTATCACACACGGCTCGCGCAGAGCCACTGGAGGCAGTCGAGCATCAGACCTTGAGCACAACAGGAGGAGGAGAGGACGACAGCGAAGTCCGCACACACGCAAACAGCTCCAAGTCCGTGCTTGCTTCAACACAAGGATCTGTCTCGGCGTTCATGGATACTCCCACCTTCGCGTGTCTTTACCACGGCATCTTCAAGCATGAAACACGCATAGGCTTTAAATCGCTTCTCCCGCGTCCAGCCTCCCCGTGCACAGACAAGGACAGAGAGACACGAGACGTGTGTACTCTCCAAACTAATTGAAAACACGTACCGGACGAAGCACTTTTGACAGGACAGGATGGCGAAAGAGACCAGAGGGAAAGGTGAGAGATAAATGCGTGATTTATGTGACCTGTCCAGAATGGACGTGCAGCTGCAATATTACAGGTAGAGAGAGTGGACACTCAGTTTGCTCTTCACTTTTCGCGTCAATCTGCTGGAATGCGTGTGATGGTCCAGGGCTGTGTTTCCAAAATCTAGTGTGGTGCCTACCTAGACCGCTTTCTTTGGCCGATGTGAAGCCCAAAATGCTGTTTAGATAGGCAGGTCACTTAATTATGCGAGACAGACTAAGTGTTTGCTTCATCATGTCATGCTGTTTTGAAATGTGAAATGCTTTATGGATCCAGGGAAGTGTAGATTTAGAGTTGTGAATATTGTCATATATAGTGTTAAAAGGATAGTTCACCCAAAAATCTCTTATGTAGCCTACTCACCCTCATGCCATCCCAGATGTGTATGACTTGCTTTCTTTAGCAGAACACAAATTAAGATTTTTAGAAAAATGTCTCAGCTCTGTATGGCCATACAATGCAAGTGAATGGGTGTCAACATTTTGAACCTCCAAAAATCACACAAGTCTGAATAAAAGTAATCCTTACAGCCCAAGTGGTTAAATCAATGTCTCCAGGAGCGATCTGATAGGTGTGGGTGAGAAACAGATCAGTATTTAAGTCCTATTTTTTTACTAAAAATTCTCCTCCCTGCTCAGTCAGTCTCTACATTAAAATTCACATTCTTCTCCTTGTGTTTTTGGTGATACACATTCTTCATGCATATGGACAGGGAGAGGAATTTCTATCAAAAATGCACTTAAATATTGATCTTTTACTTCTGGAGACATTGATTTAACAACTGGAGTGATGTGGATTACTTTTACGCTGCCTTCATGTGATTTTTTGGCATGTAAAAAATTTGGCACCCATTCACTTGTATTGTATGGCCATACAGAGCTGAAATATTCTCCGAAAAATCTTAATTTGTGTTCTGCAGAAGAAAGTCATACACAAATTTTATTTGTTATTATCGATGGAGGCTATGTTTTGTTTATCATGTGAGGGTTTCATACAGATATTTGTATGTCAGAAAGATTGTCCCCTGGTCAAAAAGCACTTATATTAGATATAGAATATATGGATATTACGTTATTTTATACATGCGTACAAACAAAATAATTTACATTTAATGGTAAAATAGATGTATGCACTGCATATAACAGAGTGGGATGTTTGACTGTTTTCTGTGTGACTCCTATTTGTTCTGCAATAAATATTCAAAACCTAAAACAATAGTTCATCCCAAAATGGAAATTCTGTCATCAGTTATTCATATTCATGTTCTTCCATAATTCTATTGACATTCTTTTCTTTTATGGAAACCCAAGATGTTAGGCGAAGTCTAGCCTCGTCATCGTTTACTTTTATTAAATGGAAAAAGCAATGAAAGTGAAGGATGTCTGAATAACATATTACATATTTTGAGTTCCATAGCAAAGTCATATGGATTTGGAACAACATGGTTATTTAGGTTAGTCCAACACTTCAAGACATGCATACATCCAAATTAATCTGTTTATGGCAGGGCACTTATTCTGACATGTCAAAGCAAGTATTGATCCAGAAGGAAACGTACCCTTTGCATCTTACAATTCTTCTGAATGATGGTTGTCAGTTAATGTGGTGCTTTGCAGTATTTCAATAAGTTTATTGATTATGTAATACACATTGGCTCTGCTGTGGTTGATGGTGTTTTTGCTGGCTCTCTGTCTAAAACACATTACTGGAAAAAAGAAAAGTCATTCACTAGAGGTCTGGACACTGCTGGTATAAAGAATATAAGATCAAGCTTATTGGACTGTATCCTGGTGTGTTCAAAGCTTACAATCATATAGTAAGCTTTTTCTCATGTTCACAGTTTTTAAGTGGTTCGTTTAGATCTGAAGCTCACAGCACGAGTTCATACATACTAAATGTCTTGACACTGAAACTCCCTGTAATCATTGCTGACAACGTTGCCATGTTGTATACCTTAGAAGTAGAGCAATTTCAATATGTTGGTTGTGGGTAACTGGAGAGTGCTAATAAGCTGCCTTATGCAAGACTTTGATTCCTCTTCCTGTATATATATCCAAATTAACCAATACGTTAATGGGGGAAATGGTGGAGTAGTGTTTTGTAGAGGGGAATCTTGATATCTCTTTGTTTTAGTTAGCTTACTTACTGAGCGCTAATAAGATCCTCAGATACGGAATCAGTGTTTTTGGTGTTTTGCCAATTATGAATGATTGCTTCAGCAATGGTCCGGTTGAGTATGTCATATCAGCATCACATCAAAGAACTCAGATATTTAGACAAGCAGAAATTGGACAGATCCACATCAGCATTGGATTGTTATTGGTTCATCAGAAGTGGTAGAGTAGCTGTTTGGGTTAATTTATGTTATAAAGCAAATAATGGAATTTCAGGATTTTATAGATTTCTCAAGATCTTCATATTTTTTGTAATGTGCATTAGCTAAATTCAAATCAAAATGATGTAATCATTTTAATGGGTGTTAATCATCCATAGATTAAGTAGGCTAGGACATATCAGGACACCAGTGAGCAGAACATCTAATCAAGGTTTGGATTTATCCTGTCATTTGGAATTACCCAGGTGCAGGAGCCACAGATAATTTCATTCAAAGTGCATTCCCCTCAGCAGAAGAGCCCTGAAGTGCTTCACATCTTCCTAACCTGAATTCTAAGCAGTTCTCGCCAGTCAAACCATCACATGCCATGTTTGTCTTTAAGTCTAGCTTTGCCTGTTCTTAAAGCTTCAAAGGGATATGAACTCACAACATTCATATTATTGTGTGCTTAACCCATCTGCTTTGCCTTTCTCAAAAAATGCTCTTCTGGTGCTACAAATAGTGTGTTTTATTCACTTTCCCTCAAATCATGACTTTAATGGCTGATAATGACTTTACTCAGACCCTGCTATTTTATGATATTGACACACTTTTACTCTAATGCATCTTTTGAAAAATAATACATTGTAATACTTGTATTACAGACCCACCTACATATACAGGTGAAACTCGAAAAATTAGAATATCGTGCAAAAGTTCATTAATTTCAGTAATTCAACTTAAAAGGTGAAACTAATATATTATATAGACTCATTACAAGCAAAGTAAGATATTTCAAGCCTTTATTTGATATAATTTTGATGATTATGGCTTATGAAAACCCCAAATTCAGAATCTCAGAAAATTAGAATATTACATGAAATCAATAAAAAAAGGATTTTAAATACAGAAATGTCGGGCCTCTGAAAAGTATAATCATGCATATGTACTCAGTACTTGGTTTGGGCCCCTTTTGCATTAATTACTGCCTCAATGCGGCGTGGCATGGATGCTATCAGCCTGTGGCACTGCTGAGGTGTTATGGAAGACCAAGATGCTTCAATAGCGGCCTTCAGCTCTTCTGCATTGTTTGGTCTCATGTCTCTCATCTTTCTCTTGGCAATGCCCCATAGATTCTCTATGGGGTTCAGGTCAGGCGAGTTTGCTGGCCAATCAAGCACAGTAATACCATGGTCATTGAACCAGGTTTTGGTACTTTTGGCAGTGTGGGCAGGTGCCAAGTCCTGCTGGAAAATGAAGTCAGCATCTCCATAAAGCTTGTCTGCTGAAGGAAGCATGAAGTGCTCTAAAATGTCCCGGTAGACGGCTGCGTTGACTCTGGACTTAATAAAGCACAGTGGACCAACACCAGCCGATGACATGGCTCCCCAAACAACACAGACTGTGGAAACTTCACACTGGACTTCAAGCATCTTGGATTGTGTGCCTCTCCATTCTTCCTCCAGACTCTGGGACCTTGGTTTCCAAATGAGATGCAAAATTTGCTCTCATCAGAAAAGAGGATTTTGGACCACTGAGCAACAGACCAGTTCTTTTTTTCTTTAGCCCAGGTAAGACGTTTGACATTTGAAGCCCATGTCCAGGACCCGTCTGTGTGTGGTGGCTCTTGATGCAGTAACTCCAGCCTCAGTCCACTCCTTGTGAAGCTCCCCACACATTTGAATGGCCTTTTCCTGACAATCCTCTCCAGGCTACGGTCATTCCTGCTGCTTGTGCACCTTTTTCTTCCACACTTTTCCCTTCCACTTAACTTTCTATTAATGTGCTTTGATACAGCACTTTGAGAACATCCAACTTCTTTTGCAATTACCTTTTGAGGCTTTCCCTCCTTGTGGAGGGTGTCAATGATGGTTTTCTGCACAACTGTCAGGTCAGCAGTCTTCCCCATGATTGTGAATTCAACTGAACCAGACTGAGAGACCATTTAAAGGCTCAGGAACCCTTTGCAGGTGTTTAGCTGATTAGAGTGTGACACTTTGAGCCTACAATACTGAACCTTTTCACAATATTCTAATTTTCTGAGATTCTGAATTTGGGGTTTTCATAAGCTGTAAGCCATAATCATCAAAATTATATCAAATAAAGGCTTGAAATATCTTACTTTGCTTGTAATGAGTCTATATAATATATTAGTTTCATCTTTTAAGTTGAATTACTGAAATACATTTTTCGAGTTTCACCTGTATACACTTATTCCATAATGAATAGCTTGCACCGTAACTCACCTGATAGAGCATTGGTCTTAGAATTGGAGGACCACTGTTCAAGTCCTGCCATGATCTCAAGCTGACACAAGACAAAACAGAGTCATAGATTTGGCAAGACATGAGGTGGTTGCTTCATGAATGAAAAATGTGTTTTTTTTTCATTTCGCTTCTGCATTTTAAAACACTAATTTGTTTAGGTGTTGATTTGGTAAGGATATCTTTTTTTCTCCCCTTTTCTCCCCAATTTGGAATGCCAAATTCCCAATGCACTCTTAAGTCCTCATGGTAGCATAGTGACTCGCCTCAATCGGGGTGGCAGAGGACGAATCTCAGTTGCTTCCTTGTCTGAGAACTTCAATCCAAGCATCTTATCACATGGCTTGTTGAGCATGTTACCTCGGTGACGTAGAGCATGTGGAGGCTTCACGCACAACTCACCACATGCCCCACCGACAGCGAGAACAACATTAAATTGAACACGAGGAGGTTAACCCAACCTGACTCTAGCCATCTTAGTAACCAGGCCAATTGGTTGCTTTGGAAGCCTGACTGGAGTCACTCAGCGCGCCCTGGATTTGAACTTGTGACTCCAGGTGTGGTAGTCAGTGTCATTACATGCTGAGATACCCAGGCCCCCAAGTATGGTTTTTTTAACATGTCATTTATATTTGAAAATGCTAATGGTTAGGTTTAGGCTTTGATTTGGTAAGAATGTATTTTTTAAATGTCTCATTTATATTTTAAAACACTATTGGTTAGGTTCAGGTAAAAGCTTTATGTTAGGGAGGAATGTTTTAAAAACATCCATCTAAAATTCACCTTAAAACCTCATCTGAATACAACACCATTTTAATCGCTTTTGGTGCACCCAGCTGGACATTTCACTTGAAAACTGCAGGAAAACGTGTTATGCAATATGTAAATTTTACTTTACGTAAAACATAAAACATTTTTTTGTCATGTTCATGTAAATGTAAATTTCATGAGATCAGGCTGCAGGTATGCAAAGTCTGCCAAAGGTCTCTCTTGAAACAGTTCTAAATGTTGGGAATGGGTTTTATGTGACATCCTCATTAATTGTAATAGAGTAGGTCTAGTTAGTTACTGTGCAATGTTTCATGTGTAAATGCAAAAGTAATGTATTCAATGGTTTATATTTAGTCTCGGCCACTCAGGAAACTCGTTTTTTAACCACTCCACAGATTTCATATTAGCAAACTATAGTTTTGGCAAGTCGTTTATGACATCTACTTTGTGCATGACATGAGTAATTTTTACAACAATTGTTTACAGACAGATTGTTTTACTTTTAATTGACTACATCACAAGTCCAGTGGGTCAGAAGTTTGCATGCACTAAGTTAATTGTGCCTTTAAGCTGCTTGGAAAATTCCAGATAATTATGTCAAGCCTAATTTAGCTTCTGATACGCTTATTGTAGTCAATTGGAGGTGTACATGTGGATGCATTTAATGTCTACCTTCAAACTCAGTGCCTCTTTGCTTCACATCATGGGAAAATCAAAAGAAATCAGACAAGACCTCAGAAAAAAATTGTGGACCTCCCCAAGTCTGGTTCATCCTTGGGAGCAATTTCCAAAAGGTACCACGTTCATCTGTACAAACAATAGTACGCATACATAAACACCATTAGACCACGCAGCCATCATACCATTCAGGAAGGAGACACATTCTGTCTCCTAGAGATTAATATAATTTGGTGCGAAAAGTGCAAATCAATCCCGGAACAACAGCAAATTACCTTGTGAAGATGCTGGAGTAAACAGGTAGACAAGTATCTATATCCACAGTAAAACAAGTCCTATATTGACATAACCTTAAAGGCTGCACAGCAAGGAAGAATTAATTGCTCCAAAACTGCCATAAAAAGCCAGTGCACATGGGGACAAAGATCTTAATTTATGGAGAAATGTCCTCTGGTCTGATGAAACAAAAATTAAACTGTTTGTCCATAATGACCATTGTTATGTTTGAAGGAAAAATGGTGAGGCTTGCAAACCGAAGAACACCATCCCAACCGTGAAGCATGGGGTGACTGTGCACTTCACAAAATATATGGCATCATGAGGAAGGAAAATTATGTGAATATATTGAAGCAACATCTCAAGACATCAGCCAGGATGTTAAAGCTCATTCACAAATGGGTCTTCCAAATGGACAATGATCCCAAGCATACCTCCAATGTTGTGGCAAAATGGCTTAAGGACAAGGTGTGGGAGTGGACATTCAAAGCCCTGTCCTCAACTGGAAAAAGCTTGTGCAAGCAAGGAGGCCTAAAAACCTGACTCAGTTACACCAATTCTGTCTGGAGGAATGGGCCAAAATTGGGCCTTGTGGAAGGCTTCCCAAAATGTTTGACCCAAGTTAAAACATTTTTAAGGAAATGCTACCAAATACTAACAAAGTGTATGTAAACTTCTGACCCACTGGGAATGTGATGAAAGACATAAAAGCTGAAATAAATAATTATCTCTACTATTATTCTGACATTTCACATTCTTAAAATAAAGTAGTGATCCTAACTGACCTAAGACAGGGAATGTTTTATATCATTAAGTGTCAAAACTGAGTTTAAATGTATTTGGCTAAAGTGCATGTAAACTTCTGACTTCAGCTTTAAGTGAACAGTATTTGTGTTTCAGTTCTCAAGAAACTAATTTAGCATGGTTTGCAAGAGCTGAGAATAAAAACAGGGAATACTAATTGTGTTGTTCACAAAAGCAAGATTGAATCTTAAGTTAGCTTGTTTTGCCAAACCAATTAGGCTAACGTGTACCTCAGCCAAGTTGTTTTTATGTTTTTTTCTTGGTGGAGCGACTGTGATGTAAATTCAAATGAGATTTTTTTGTCTTGTTTGTTTATTCCTTTTTATTTCGCACTCGTCTATTTTTATGGGAGTTTGAGGAGATCTACATCTGTGTAAAGGCATTTCAGTCAATGGCATGCTGCTGTATATCAGTGGCTGTCAGACTGAGAGACTCGGATCATCAAACATTAGCTAACTGCAAACAGCATATTGTGTTTACCTCAGATTTCACATTTGCTTTGTTTTGTGGTTTGATTTTGTCACTGAGAAATTTCTTGTCACTTCTATTTTTAACTACAGGTCTAATAATTCAGCTTTTTCTACACCCACATTGTACAGTGAGAAATGACTGTTATTTCTGTTAAAAGCATCAAGGACATTTCTACTTGATGAAAACTCAGAAATGTATGAAACTAACCCGAGCATAGTAGATCATTAAACATCATCTTGATCAGTGGCGCAGGTTTTGAAATCCCCAATAGTGTTATTTTTAGCCTAGATTGTCTAAAGGTAAGTATTTGGTAATAATATTATTGAGACATGAGGTCAAATCTAATAAAAGCAAATGTTTCTAACTAAGTTGTGCTGATGCATTTAATTGCATTTATTATTACTGACTAGGTACATTTGATCTTTAAAGTTGGCAAAGACCTTTACTTAAAAAAAAATTGACATTTAATTATTTTGCAGTTGAGCTCAATGATTTATTTATCACTGTGTTGTCGTTTTAGATTGAAATAAAACAAACCTCTATTATTGTGTTTTGCAGAACATGATATAATATTAAGATTTCAGTGAATCTTGGACTGTAAAAAATCCTTTTAAATTAAACAAGTGGGTAAGGAGAGAAAAATCTGTTATATGAATTTTATTAATAAAGAATTGTAAAATGACAATGAAAGTGAAATTTTTTTTATGGTTACGACACACTGTGCATGTTCATTTCACTGTCAGTTTGGAATGCAAAACTATGGCAGGTGTTGGCAGGTTTCTCTTGGGTAGGTCAATCACTTTCTTAAAAACGAAAGCATTTTAAACGTATACATTATATCAACAGGTGGAAACCTTAAACTTGACAGATATCAGTGAAAAAGTGTTACCTCTGTATTAAAACAAAGTACAGATGTTCCCAGTCTTACCAGCTCCAACTCTTCTGAGAGAAAAAAATAAAGCATAGCCTACATGTCTCAGTCATGTTGTCCTTGTGTTTCTAGCCTTAGGTGTGAATAACATGGTTTCATCCTACCTGACATCCTATTACAAATGGAACAATTCAAGGCAGATTTCAGTTTCTCTTCTTAATGATTTGGATAGAGCGCTGTGCTAAAAATAGCCTTGCACGCAAGACAGTGACAGACTCGCTGCTACCCTGCCATCCTTAGAGAGAAATAGAGAATGACAGCCTTTTATGAACATCTGTACTACTGCAGATTGGCTTTTGCCTGTGTTTAAAGCAATTCAGCTCTCTGTGTTTTTATTGTTATTTTGATGCAATGACTATAGGAAATGTGAGATTACAACGTGACTTCATTAACCAGCAGCATTAGTTGGTCTTCTTGTAAAAGACAGATGGTTCTTTTCAAACATCTGCCTTTAATGAATCTTTTACAAATTTAACACTGTCTTGAACAGTGTTACTTTTCATGGCATATAATTATAGTGTTTGTTTTGGAGTACATGAGAATATTATGCAAATGTAGTAATACAAATAATTTTAGGTTGAAGTGTGTGACTACTTTGCCCCTAGTTTCACCAAATGTAATGATTGTTTTCTAACAGGTTTCTTGAAATCTCTCCCAATCTGTCATTGGTCGCAAAAAAAGTCCCATCTGAAACTCATGACATTGGTTGTGCCAGTGAGAGCACCTTAAATATGGTGCCCTGTCACAGAGATACTGTGTGCAGATGTGCTTGGTTGAACAGCCTGGCCTCAACAAAGGATGAGATGCCAAGTGATCATGACTTGCAAGCGAGATGACAAAAATGTCTTGTTAGCAGAACATCTACGATTTTATGTTTGCATTTCCTCTATTATGTACAGGCACAATTAATGTCCCTCTGAATTAGAGCTGTTGGAAAAAAATTGTTTAGCGATGCATCGCTATTCATACTCAAACGATTCTGAATCGATTCTGAAAAGAATCAGAATTGATTCTGAGTTAAGTTTAAATCACGGCATAGCAGTTGTGCATGCCAAAGACAGATGTAGAAACAAAGATGTGAGTTAAGTGCATACTCTAAAGTCAAGTGCACAAACACGACTGTTTGCAGACCAGCTGTATCAAACACATGACCATTTGTACCTGAATGAAACTACAATCCCGACATTCATTCACAAACCCACGCACATAGCATTGAGAGAGTTTTTTTGTGATAATAAGCAACAAACAACATGAAAGACAAGCTCACACCGATAATTGTACTGATCTGCACACAACTGGGGAAAACACAGAAGACAATAATGATGAGGTAGTGGTTCGGGAGATGTTGGTGATGTTTTAATTTAATTATTTTTTTCCTCTCCACCTTTTAAGAGATTTTTTTTATAAGGTTCTAAAGAATGAAACTGGAAAAACTGAGATACTCTTTTAAACTATAGAACCATTTATTTAATCTTGTGGATGTTCCATGTTTTGTTCACAGCTCATACTGAATGTAAAAGGCCAGTTTATGTAATGTGACTAATGTGATTTTTAAAACAGCTGCTAAATAAAAAGCTGAAAGGGAAAACATTTTGTAAAAAATAAATATTGAAGAAACTGAAAAAAGAAAGCTATTGAAGGACAAGATGCATCGTGATGCATAGAGAATCGTTTTATAATCGAATCGTTACCCTTTGAATCGCAATCGAATAGAACCGTGAGGACAGTGAAGAGTCACACCTCTACTCTGAATAAGCTTTTTGTACTCACCACACTCATTTTGCAGCATCGCATCCTATCAGTCTTCAGCTGCGCTTTGACAAAAGCGTGGAGTTGGCTCTCAAGTAACCCAGTCAAGTGGCTCTGTTTCAATGCCGCAGTTTACTGTCAATCCCCTCTTGATGCTGTGACCCTGCATGAAATTTGCCCACTGTATTTTTATGCACGCCAATGATTTGAGAATCCCCTTTGCTTCTTGCTGTTGCATTATATGCAACTCTATCCTTTTTACTCAACACAGTCTTAAGATTTCAACCTACCTCCTATGCCTGTACTTAGCTGGAAATATACACGGAAATAAAAATGACTTGTAAGATTTACTTAAAATGCCTTCAAGTTTTTGCACAGTTTTCTTAGTAAATTTTATTGGTTTGAAATTAAATCAAATCAACTTAACTTCATGGTATTTTAAATTTTTTTTTGCAATGAAAATGTTTTATTAATTCAAAGAAAATACCAAAAAAGAGAAAAAAACACAACACATACACACCAAATCAAAATGTAACTTTTAACCCTCACTAATATCCCACCCCAATCACCAACCTCAAAGAACACCCCTGTGGTCACATAAAATTATATATAAAAAAAAGATTAAAATAAAATATATAATAAACATACATAATTAAACTAAACTTTGAGTCCCCCAAAACCGCCAGTTACCTGAAAAACAAGTCCCCCAACCCCAGCCTTTTTTCTATCTGTCATCTCCTCAAAAGCCACCACCCTCCCTATCTCTGCACACCACTCCGGAAATGGTGGCACTCCGTCTGACTTCCAACCCCATAAAATAATTTGTCTGCCAATCATCATACTAGTCAGAGCCCATTGTTTTATATATTTGTCCCCCAAATATAAAACTGCCCCATCGCCCAAAATACAAAGTCTAGGGCAAAGTAAAATTTGCCCAAAACATCACACAAATAATTCTGAACCTTTAACCAAAAATCTTGTATCTTAACACATCCCCAAAATACATGGGTTGTGTCTTCAACTTCTGATTGGAATCGCCAGCAGATGTGTGTGTCTTTAAGATCAAGCCTATATAATCTAGAGGGGATCCAATAAAATCTATGTAAAATCTTAAATTGCATAAAGCGAACCCTTGAACCTCTAAATGCAGACTTGACATTTTTTAGAATCCTAGTCTACACTCCTTCCTCCAGTACCAAGTTCAAATCTTCCTCCCATAATCTCTTGATAGATATTAAAGCTCCATCCCCAGACTCTGAGATAGCAGTAAGTAATACACTAATGCAGCTTGACCTTTTCCAAAAGCAGTAATCCCCTCTCCCAAAGGATCTGCCACGTTAGGGGTGTGTGTGCTACTCCCAAAAACAGTACATAGCATGTAGCGCAGCTATACCTATAAAACTGAGATCTGGGAATCCCAAAATGATGACCCAAATTCTCAAAAGATCTCAACGCTCCACTTTCATACTCTCCAACAGAAAGGGGACTTGTTGATACATAATTTTGGGTTCATCCATATGCTTGAGGCAACATTTAAATAAATGTCTGAATTAAAAACTCTGGCCACTCTTGTCCAAATCATGTGCAAATATGAGATAACGGGGTGTGACTTAACTTCTCCGGTTAGTATGATAGAAAGGTTTTGCAATGGCGAAATAGAGGCAAGGACTTCCTGTACAATAGCAAACAGGTGGAAGCGACCAGTGAGCCGAATGCCTGAGACCGAACGCATAATAATAAAACAACATTTGTTGAAATGTAGTCTGGGACGTTTACCATTCCAAATGAAGGAATTCGCTATTGTATCAGATTGCTTGAAATAATAGAGGGGGACATCTGTAAGGAGTTACTGTTGTAGGTAGTTGAATTTTGGAATACAGTTCATTTGAATAATATTAACCTTCCAAATCATTGATAAATGTAATGAAGCCCACCTGTCCACATCACTCGAAAAACTCAATATTAACTGTAACTAAATCAAGCAAATTTGCTAGGAATAAAATACCCAAATAGTTAATGCCCTGTTTGGGCCACTGGAAGGTGCCCAGCTGGAAGGAAGTTACTGGACGCTGTAAGAGCCAAAGGTTCGGATTTAGACCATTTTAATTTGTATCCTTAGAACTTGGAAAAGGAATTAATAATTCTGTGGAGGCAAGTCATAGATCTAGTAGGGTCAGAAACGAATAATAAAATATAATCTGCGTAAAGGAGAAGCTTATGCGCCACACCTCCCGCCATCACCCCTGGAAAATCATCCTCCTTTCTTAGCGCAGCCGCTGCTACAGGGTGTCTATAAAGTAACTTAATCCATCCAATAAATGTACTCCTGAACCCATACATTTCCAAAATCTTAAAAAAATAATCCCATTCTACCATATCAAATGCATTTTCTGTGCCAAGTGAGATGGCAGCAATCCGAGACTGATCATTCGCTACCAACCACGTGATATTGATAAAATGCATAATGTTATCAGAAGAGCTAAGGCCCGAATAAACCCCACCTGATCTATATGTAAAAGAGATGTCATAACTGAACCGGTTAGCCAAAATTATTTTCAAAATTTTTACATCTAGCTGGATCAAGGAAATTGGAAGGTAACTTTAACACTCGCTTGGATCTTTGTCCTTTTTAAGAATCAGACTGATCCGGACTTGTGTCATGGTTGGCGGAAGCTTTCCATTCTTTATTGATTCCGCATAAACTTCTAACAAGAGTGGAGCCAAAATTGTAGCATAAGATTAAAAAAATTCAACAGCAAAACTATCTGGCCCCGGAGCCTTGCCTGTAGGTAAGGCCTTAATTACCTCGTAAATATCCTCCAAGGAATCAAGAGAATATTTTTGCTCAGTCGTCAATTTAGGGAGTTCTAATGGTGCCACACGTTTTCTAATATCTTCATCAGTAGATGAAGATGTCTAACTATAGCGATCAAGATGAACTCTTTAAAGGCATTATTAATATCAATGGCCGAGGTAAAAGTTTAACCACCAGCAGATTTCACTGTGGGAATTATAGAAAAAGACTCTTTATTTATCTAGCCAAAAGGTTCCCTGCTTTGTCCCCCGACTCAAAGTATGTCTGTCTTGCCCTGAATAACCAAAACTACACCTTCTGTGACAAAATAGTATTATATCTGTATTTCAATCTAGTAAATTCTCTGAGGCTATCAGATAACATTCGGTGCTTCAGCTCTGCCTCGGCACTTTTAACCCTCTGGGGTTGACGGACGCGCCGACGTGTCCTGCTGGATATTTTCGTCATTACAGCAGAAACAACTTAAAATACTCTGTCATTTTTGGGTATACAGATAAGTGTAAGACATCATTAGAGACTATAAAGGGTCTACTTTTATTTGTGTACACTCACACTAACAACAAAATCTTGTGCTTTTGTAAAATAAAGAAAATAAAAAGGGTGAGCTTTCAGCAGTCTAAGTAGTTTAAGTTTTTCAACTTAAACTCCTCGAATACTTTTACACAAACAATGAACATATGTCTAAAGAAAGCTTAAAATGGCTACTTTTAAATAAAACAATTCAAATTTAAAACAAATATTCTCCTGCAATGTAATCTGTATGAAACAAAGCGATGTACGGTTTTCCTGGCTCAGCTAATTATCTCTAACATGATCACACTCACCAGCAGAGCGCGCCATACGCTAATGTGCTGAGATGATCAAGGGAAATGGTAAACGCCCCCGACTGTGAGATTTTATGTAAACACAACACAACTTTTCTGTGTGTTTGTAAACTCCTGGATGTAAGGATGAGTTAACATTTTCCTCAGAAGTAGAGCGGGACTGAGATGAACATTTGTATTTTGAAGAGAGACTTGATCCAACCAAGGATATAATTTCAGACGAGTAAGTCCTTTAGTTTTCAATAGCTGACATGCTATTTTATATAAACGTACATATTTTACTAGTGGGACTGTTTCCAGACTTGCCAGCCAGGATTCAGAGTATTGATATTTGAAATATGACCTAATAAGCATGTTTTATTTACATTTAAATGCTGTTACGGCTAAAGCAGACATTTACATTGTATGCTGTATGATATAAATATGATATGTAATATGATATAAAAATAATATGAATGTTTAGATTATATTTTAATGTGATGTGATATTTTATGATGCCTTGTTATCATCATCAAAGCTTGTGCTTGCAAATATGTGTTCAGGTTAAATGAGTAAAATGCACTTTAAATATACTCATATTAGAAAATCAGCATATTATAATGATTTCTGAAGTATCATGTGACACTGAAGACTGCAGTAATGATACTGAATATTCAGCTTGGATCACAAATTGCATTTTACAATATATTCAAATAGAAAACTGTTCTTTTAAATTGTAAAAAGAGTTCACACAATGTTTTTACTGTATTTTGGATCAAATATATGCAGTCTTGGTGAGCAGAAGAGACTTCTTTTAATGGTAGTGTAGGTCTAAAATTAAGTAAAGTCTTTATGTAAAGAAAATGTATAGTCAGATTAATTATTTTAACTTAAAACTTGATTTTGATCATTAAGTCTCCTCACATTCATTCTCTTTGTCACATTCCTCATTGATGGGCCCAGAGGAGTGGTCTTTTTATCCTCAGGTGTGAATCACATAAATATTTGTGATAGTTCACGCCTCCTTGCATATTACCTATCAACACTAAAAGTGTCTTACAAAAGTTAAATTAGTATATTGTTTTGTATGAATGAGTGATCAGGATCAGGATTTCACATCATTTTGTAGCAAAAACTCTAGGCTACAAGATCCAGTTCTCAAAAGGCTTGTGGACAAATGTTTAGTAAGTGTTATATTAAAATTTGAGTTTTTTCAAAACCATGCATAAACATTATTTTCTCAAAAATACAAACATGTACATACATGTTGCTCACATATTATTGTAGCCCAGTTTGTGCTGAATACAGTGTTATCAGACTTTAGCCATTAATGTGTTTTTAAGCAACTGAAAAAAGCACAAATGTCAAGGCATGTCAAAACTTCTCCAGGGCCCAAAACACCCTCAGACCCCAGAGGGTTAATATTTCCTTCCAACTCAATGAGTACTCGTGCTTTGTATTTTTTGGTAAATGAGGTATACTGTATGATCCGACCCCTAAGAACCACCTTAAGTGCCTCCGAAGCCATGCCCACAAAAGATAATGAGGACCAGTTGGTCTCCATATAAACATTGATTTCAGTCTTTAACATTTGTTGGAAATCAGGATTTTACAACATGGATACATTAAAGTGCCAACTATATGCCATCTCTAAATTCACCAGGGCATGATCTGAGACTAAGATGTTTCCAATTGAGTAATCAACAAAGAAATCTAAGGGACTTAGATTTAAAAACAAAATCTATTCTAGAATAAATCTTATAGACTGATGAAAAAAATGTATAGTCCCTACCAGATGGGTTCAAAAGTCACCAAATATCTGCAAGACCAAGAATTTTATACATCATGTGAAGCGTCAATGTTGCTCTAGGTGGATAACACACATTTGCTTCACTGTGATCAATGACTGAGTTCATCAAAAGATTAAAGTCTCCTCCCAATATGATCCCTTCAAGATCAATAAAAAAGCCCTGATCATCAACGTTAGGCATGTAAATATTAGCTAAAACCAACCTTTGCCCCTGAATTTCTGCTAAAACAATAATGATTCTCCCTAATTTATCTTTAATCTGTTTGAGAGATTTGAATTGTAGATGTTTACTTATCTATGTAATGACTCCAATACTCTTACTTGACCAAGCACTAAAGGAAACATGCCCACCCCATATCGTCCCAATTTTTTCAGCTTCCTGCAGGGAATGATGCGTTTTTTGAAGAAACACTATATCACATTTCTTATGCTTAAGAAAATAAATAACCTTCCTTCTTTTTATGGGTGCCCGAAACCATTCACATTCCGTGAGTAGAAATATAACCCACTCATAATAACATTTGACATTTTAATATAATAGACATTAGTGCAATAATCAAACCCTGAACTCCCATCCAAACCAAATAAACAGAAAAAAGAAAAATGTGTGCATTAACCCTGCGCACGACAGTGCCAACCTGCGTCGATCCCTCTAAACTCAAACAGTCCATGTACGCCTACGAGAGTCCCAGCGACAAATTTGCCATCGGATGGCTTCTGCACAAATTTTGTAAGGCAAAATTACATAACAGAAAATACTTTGAACCCCCCCCCCCCAGCCAATAGGCAGAATAAACACAAGGAACATGTAGATTCATTCACAGAATTGTCTCAAAGGTTTGATCCATCTCCATTATCTATAAACGTATTACAGCGAGATCCTCCAAGTCAGCAACAGTCTTCGTCAGCATCACAGATATGTTGGACAGTTGCCGTTGAATCTCTCCTGCTGCGCCATCCAAAACGAGTCCCCGGTCTGCAGGCCCATCAGAGGTTTCAGCTTGAGCACGTAAGTGTCTTTTAATGTCTCCAGAGCCTGAGGCTTTTGACTTCTTTGCTATGTTTACGTCAAAGAAAAAATATGTAACTAGGTGTATCGAATCTCACCGGATTATAACATGAAAATAATAGCCGGATTAAAACATGAAAATGCTAGCAAAGTGCGCAGAGCTCACCGTTTACATGTGACCAACTTCATGGTATTAAAGTGAGTGAGTAAATCTAACTGAAACATTTCGGTTATAGAGTAAGATGTGATGGTACTTTAAATAGCTAAGCAGGGGCGAAAATTTCATCAAAATGTTGGGGGGGACAATAAACATAACAATTCTCAAGAGCAATTTTTGAAGGGGACACCAAGGGTTTTTTTGTTGTTGCCCTGTTTGCATTTGTATTATTTTATTTCTTAAACAATTATTTTAAGAATATATCATTATATTATTTACAATACACATATTTTAATGATATTTTGGGGGGGGGGCTGACCCCCCCGCGATTTCCGCCTATGTAGCTAAAAAACATTTAAACTTTTTTTAAATGGGTCGTTAAGAATGGATTCTTTATGACACGCACAGGTGCATGCAATTTTGTTTATGATCAAGCATGGAAAACATTGTTTAAACCCTTTACAATAAAGATCTGTAATGTTTTTGGGAATTTTACAAACTTATCTTTAAAATACAGTATCCTGAAAAAGGGACGTTTCTTTTTTGCTGAGTTTATATACTGTAGAAATATATGTCAAAGTTAAGTGATTTTGTTTGAGAAATATAGGCAGTGCATGTGGTCTGATGCATAATGTTCAAGTGCTCGGCCCAGTCCTTCTCATTTTCTTTGCATCTAGTTAGCATAACTAAATACATTTAAGTTAATACAAGACTAGAACTAATTTGTTTAAAAAAAAAATTTGTTGAAAGGCATAATTTGTGTGGAAATATTTACCATAATTTACATTTTAATTTTATATTTTTGGGTGTAGTCATTTTCAGCAATTGCATTTTCTTGCAGCATCAGCTTTTGGATTTGTGTTCTTTTAGGCTAGCCGTATCTCAGTTTTGCATCATAATGCTAAGTTATTTATCACACCAGTAATTTTTGTGGCATATGTGCTGTTTCACAGCGTCTGCAGCACACTGCGTTGAGCTGCCAAATGGAGGTGTTTACTAGCCGCACGGCACATATGCTGCGGGAATACAAGCACCCACATTCCCTGGCAACACACACTAAAGGAAGGGAGTATTCCTTAGAGTGAGCAGAAGAATTTTGTGAAAACTGTAACTGATTGAGAGATGATCGCGCTTTTTCTCTAGAAAGACAAACTTCGGTCCAAGTTTTAAAGTGTGTGATGGAAAGGGATTTGTCAACTGTGAGAATATAAGTTTCAGACAAGAATGCTATAACTTACCATTACCATTTTCATAGAGAGCAGGAAGATATATCCTACATGTCTGAAAATGTGGACACTCCATTGTAATTAACAGGTTTGGCTAGGTCCCTTAAGACAAATCTTAATGCTACGGCAGGCAATGATATTGCCTCAAGTCTGTTGAATGCTTGATTCTGATTGGTTGATGGACGTTCTAAGGTGTGCAATTATTTTCCAGTAAAAACACGCTATGAAGTAGTTCCAGGTCTTGACCACGTAACATTTCCATATCACTATGCCAAATTATTTCAGTTATTTCATAGAGCTATACAGGCTACCACAGCAAAATAACCAATTAAAACAAAGACATTTGCTAAGTACATTGGATAAGAATTGGATAAAAACAATATCTATATATCCTAAATGTATTTCAGTTTTGTTTGAAAAGCACCCTTACGCTCCCTCTTTCTCTCTTCTCACCCACACGTACACACACTGACCAACATACATTTGCACACATACACATTTGCACACATACACACACACACACACACAAAGATTCAAGTTGCGACCAACAAACAGAGCCGCACCCTTGTGACTTGATCAATACAACAGTTTCTATATTATCCTAAATAACTTTTAATATGAGCAACTTTGATTGTTTTAATGTTTTAATGTGAGGTCAATGTACTTCACCCTAATCAGCCTCCCAAAGCTATAATGGAAAGCACCATCATGCTCCCCCTCCCTTTTATCTCACACAAATCTCGGGAGCAAAGTCAGCACACCCCCGTGACTAAGTGGGATTGTAAACAGTTGTTTAGCAATGGAAAAGCTATATACAAGAATGGTGATACTCACTGCTGATACTTAAACTTACACTTTGGTAATTTGAAGCTATGTTATTCCTGACGAGAGCCGCTTTAAACACAGGTAATTCAACTCATAATCCCTATCAGTTTCTCTCTTTCTTATGCACACACACACACACACACACACACACACACACACACACACACACACACACACACACACACACACATTCACTTGCACTACCTTGTTACTTCAATGCCAAAAAGAAGTGCATCCTCTATTGCTAGTTTTTGAACTAGCAACGAAGCCTTGAGCTGTATCAAAGCTAGATAATTTGATCAATACAACATTTTCTATATTATCTGAAATATCTGTTGCAAGCACCCTCATGCTCCCCCCTCCACCTCCTCTCTTTTGCTCTCACAGACATTTGGACACATATACATATATGCATTTCATACACACTAGTGAGTGAGTCATGTTTATGCACACCTGTATCTCAGTGAGAATGAAAACCGTTGTTAAGATTTACACCGGATCTCGAGACTAATTGTGGTCTGCTTGCGCCACTCCCGTTCAACCTGTATATGCTCCCAATGAGCCAAATAATGAAAAAAACCCCAAATTGCTTACCACAGCTATGCAGACGACACACAGATGTACTTAGCCCTATCACCTAACGATTACAGCCCTATTGACTCCCTGTGCCAATGCATTGATGAATTAAACAGTTGGATGTGCCAAAAATGTCTTCAGTTAAACAAAGACTTGTCATCTTTGTTTGGAAACAAAGATGAAGTTCTCAAGGTGAATGCATAACTTGACGCTAGGGGTCAAACAACTAAAAATCAAGTCAGGAATCTTGGTGTGTCTCTAGAGTCAGACCTCAGTTTCAGTAGTCATGTCAAAGCAACAACTAAATCAGCATACTATCATCTGAAAAATATTGCAAGAATTAGATGCTTTGTTTCCAGTCAAGACCTAGAGAAACTTGTGCATGCTTTCATCACCAGCAGGGTGGATTATTGTAATGGACTCCTCACTGGCCTTCCCAAAAAGACCATAAGACAGTTGCAGCTCATACAGAACGCTGCTGTCAGGATTCTGAGCAGGACCAGAAAATATGAACATATCACACCAGTCCTCAGGTCTTTACACTGGCTCCCAGTTACATTTAGGATTGATTTTAAAGTATTATTACTGGTATATAAATCACTCAATGGGCTAGGACCTCAATGTATTGCAGATATGCTCACTGAATATAAACCCAACAGATCACTCAAATCATTAGGATCACATCAGCTAGAAATACCAAGGGTTCATTCTAAGCAAGGAGAGTCTGCTTTTAGCTGCAGCTGGAACCAGCTTCCAGAAGAGATCAGATGTGCTTCTACAGTAGTCACATTCAAATCCAGACTCAAAACACATCTGTTTAGCTGTGCATTTACTGAATGAGCTCTGTGCCACTGTGTGTCCGACTGTTTGTACTGTATTTTGTTTTATTTTATTTTATATTCTAAACTGTTTCAATTAGTCTTATTTTTTTATTCTTATTTTAATCTCTTCTATGTAAAGCACTTTGAATTACCATTGTGTATGAAATGTGCTATATAAATAAACTTGCCTTGCTTGAGTGAGAAAAAAACCTATACTAGGGTCCTCACTTGTTCAGGAAATAAAATAACTAGCACATGCGTTTTGCCAATTTAAACATGACAGTCAGTCATTATCATTTACACACACACACACACACACACACACACACACACACACACACAACACACACACACACACACACACACACACACATGCTCATGATTCCAGCCAATGTGGATTCCAGCCTCCTTATGCCATAATGGCCTTTACTTCAGCACTTTCTTCTAGAGGCTGATGAGCAGATGAGTAAAATGGCCGAGAAGCTTCTTGAGTGTGTGGATAGCAGGATAAGGAAAAGGAAGGAATTGAGAGTTAGGAAAGAAAGAGGGAGAAAGTGCAAGAGGCAAAGAGAGGGAGGGTGAGATATAGAGATTATAATAACTCCTATCAAAAAGAGATTATGTTTTTGATTAAGAGGCAGTCTTTCAGTGAGTCGTGTCATGAGTGCTGAGGTGAAAATGCATTTTTTGTACTGTGCTGCATCCTTGGAGAGGAGACATTTTCCACATCGATATCGACCCTAATCACAATCCCTAACCAACCACTCATAACTCTAAAATCTCATTCACTACAATTGAATTTAAAAATGTACTTCGATTTTGTAAAGGTACTTATTTTTTTTTTTACAGGATTTTAAAGTAGGCCTAATTAAACTGTTAAAATTAGTTAAACATGAAATGCTTCAACAGTAGCTAGCTACTTGAATGATAACACACCATGCACAGATATTTGTATGCATTTGTGTACATGTGTAAAGTATTTTTCTGGCCTATAATTCAGAGCTGTTACCCCCATAGTTAATAAGGGGGTTACGTTATTACCATAATTCCAAATCATTGATCAATATTGTTTTTTCAGTGACTGATTGTTAAAATGTTACCTATGCCCCCAGTCTTGAATAGTTGGAAACTTCTCTCTCTTTTTTAGTTGAATTTAGTTTTTAGTCAAACCTCAAGAGCTCAATTTGAGAGAGCATGTAGGGTTTTTAAATTAAGACTTTCCTTTTAGCATGCATTCAATTTCATTTAATCCCACTTTAGTTGATGAAGCAATTAAATAGAAAAGAAGTACTCATGTTCTCCTGACTTTGAGGAAGCCGGCCAAGCCATTTGTTCTTTGGCTATTAAGGAACCAGAAGAAATATGTTGGCTTTTCAAAAATGTATCATTCATGAGGCGGGCAACAATTTCATGGCTCAAGTACATCCTCTAGACAGATTTATTGTGTTGCTGTTTTAAGTGCAAAAGCATCACCTGCATGAGTTACCAGGCTGCAGCCAGCCAAACAATGCCATTTGTAAAAAAATCAGTCTCAGTTCAGCTATTCAATGGTTGATAATAATACTTTGATTATAGCTTGCATCACCGTGACCACCTCTGTTGCTGCTTGATGACATTCATGTTTCCTAATATGTTCTTCCTTAGCCAAAATGTAAGCCTTTCCCTTTTCTTAGCCTTTATTCCAGGGTGAATTATTAAAGAATTTGATTTGAAATGTGGCAGCCGGGACACTGAATAGACTCAATTAGAGATGCTTTAGTGCAGGAGCCATGGCTATATTCATCCCCACTGAAGACAGGCCTCAATGGACTCCCTCAATCAACCTAATCTGCACCTCTTTATCTCCTTTGTAAATCTATTTACCCAAAGCTTTAAAAGCCATTCCTCAACATTTAGATTGCATTAATCAAATAGTCCCCCTGTGCACTCCTCGATCCCTAAGGAAAAAGCATTTCATCTCCATCAAATTATTTAAAATAAAATTCTATATGTTGCTTTGCCCTCTCTGCATTTGATTACCATCACTTATGTACGATAATTAATTGTGAGAGAGTTATTTAATTTTTTAAATAATATTAGCAGTTCTTAGGATCAGTTATCATATTTTTAGTGTCATTCATGATGCATCATACATCAATCACTTTGTCAACGTGTTACTGCATTACATTAAAGCACAACATAAAGTCAGAAAAGACAAAAAAGAAACGGCACACTATTTCTCCCAGATGAAGTTTACATTTAATCTAAGCACAAAAGCAACATTTCGAGCAGAATTGTCCATTATTTTAGTGGATTACCTGTATTAACCTGAGCTGCAGATGTTTGTGCTTCTCATAAGTGTCCCTGCATGTTGATATCAGACACACTGAAGAACATTCATGAAGTTTTCATACTTGTGTATACTTTACATCCGCTTTTAAAAATGTTCCAATCAGGTGGTTATTTCCTTATAATCCGCTCGTAATCAGCAAAGTTTAAACTCTTGTTTTAGCGCATTGGTTGATTGACAGGTGAGGGGATGTGCTTCGCTGCTGCCGGGATGCATACAGGACGAATTAACATTCACACCTCAAATGTGATGCGGTCATATGTGTTTTTGACTGCATTCATATTTAGTTTTTGTAATCCGGTCTCATAACGTTTTAGACCCCGTTTAGTGCTGACCACATGTAATCAAATCACCAAAAATGCATCTTAATACCAGGTGTAAACGGGATCTGAGGCATGATTTTAATTGCACCCCCCCCAAAAAAAAAAAATGTTTTAGTTTCAGTAACACACTTATAATGGAAGTAAACCGGATCAGCATTCCGAAGAGTTTAAAAACAGAAATGTGACTTTTGTTAAAGCACAACCATGAATGATTCAATAAAAAAAAGGTAAGTATTTGAGTTGTAAAGTTGTCTAAATCGTCCTTTATGATGTGGCAATACTTTTCTTGGTGAATTAATATCTAGGTTATGCATTACCATGATGAAATTCCTGTGGAGTGGAGTTTTCTCCATGTATACAGTCCCTTTCTTTTATCCTTGCACATACAGTATAATATGAAAATTACTGACTTCACCATTGTTTTGTAAACGCCTTTCCTAGAAGGGGTGTTGTCAACTTGTCACAATGCAAAGTATGGTAAAATCACTGTACGCACAGCCTCTCATAGCTTATTGCTTCATTGTCTGGCCCTGTGTTTGTCTTTTTTATGTATTGGTTTATTTCTTTCTGGTAATCAACATTATGCCATAAATTCTGTCGAAAGACTTTAACTTGTATTGAAATTAGAACATTACATTAATGTTATCATGAAGTTTGGTGATGGCTTGTAGTTGAGTCTTTTTGGTGACTTATCTCTAGCCATTGTATGGCAGTGCTTGGAAGGTGCCACAGTCTAGGTAAGATGCAGGCGAAGGGAATGATAGTGAATTGTTGTTGATGCAGCTGTCAAATGTGTTGCGATATTAATGGAAAACTCAGAAAGTTGAGATACTCCATGGGGGACATTAATAGTGTCAGCTTTTGACTGCTAGATTCGTGGGGGACATGAAAAGCTCATTAAATCCTGCATGGTGATGTAAAGTTCAGCAGCCAAATAGCCAGAGGGTGAATGAAAACAGTGGAGCCGAACTGAGCCCCAGTAATGGAAGGTGAAACCTCATTGTTTTAATGGGCTGAGCAGATAGTTTGGAGGTCCAGAAACTGGACAGCAGGGGGGAAGAGATTGTTATAGCTTAGGTGACACTTTTCTGTCCACAGTCACATGGTCACAGCGATTCTTGAGTTATTAGCACACTGAAGGAGGAGGTTATCAGTAAATTAATAATTGTTTACATTTTTATCTGTTCATCACACAAAGCTATTATATGGCATCAGCAGACCTGGAATGTAAGTGATTATGGATAACTTTTATTGTGATATTTATTTATTTCATTTTTAATGCTTAATCGATTTTGTCACTATAAACTAAATTTGTAAAAAGTGTAAATACTCTATAGGCCTAAAAAAATAAATAATGTGTTGGGGTTCTATATTTCTACATTTGTAAGTCTTCTAAATCTGGTAAATGAATATTTATTACATTTTCTAAAAGATTACAGTTGGATTTCTTTGTTGTGCTTCAAAATTTGCTTAGTTTAGTGTGCTTGTTTAATGTTTAAGCCATATGAATTCAGCAGTGAGCTTGCTAAGCCTGGCTGGGTGAATCACTAGCTTTTCATTACTTTAAAGTGATTTAGCCTAATGCTTTGAGTAAAGTGGCAGTTGGCTGAGCTCTAAGTGTCAAAAATCCCCCTCGCTATATGTTCACTCACAATGCCGCTGATCCATAATTATTAAATCATGAAACACTTAATATAATTGGGAGCATATAATTATGTTTGACTTACACTGATTTGTAATTTTCGTTATTGCCGCTATCTGTCATTAGATTAGAAAGTTATTAACTTCAGATTTAAACAGCTCAGGGCCCCTGATTATTGGAACGTATTGTTCTAAAAGTCCTCAAAACGCAGTCACAGATTATTGTGACTACGCTTTGTGAGCATGTCATTGGTTGGCAATAATTTTGTGATTTTATGCCTTCCACACTAATGAGTTGTGCAAAGTTGGGTAATATATAGTCGCTGTCATATTCCGCTGCTGGGAGAGTCAGATTGTGTGCAGACAGAAAACTATTAATTGAGCCTAGATCTTCCCTGTTTGCTCCTTACTGTCTTGAAACTGTCAGCTTAAAAGCCACAAAAACATGTCACACCATCTGCCTCACTAACAAAAAACATTTGACAGGTATCTCTAAATCTCTCAAGAATTTGTGTTGGTTGAGTGTCCTAGAAAGGATTTTTGCATAGATCAAGCTTGATAGACAATTGTTTTTCAACACCATCATGCTGGTACATATTAAATTACAGGGTTCATTCATTGCAAACCTGGGAATATCAGGTAATTTTAACCTTGTGCGACCCCACGTGGATGTTGGATTGTGGCTTCGATATATGCAATGCATATTTTAAATGAATTTAAACCATATCATTTAGAAGACTTTGTGATGTCAGTAAAGTGTTACATTTTCGACAGACGAAGTCATGTGACAAACATGTCACCGATCACAGTGGATGATGTCTTTGGGAGAAACGCCAACAAAACTACATCTGAAAAGAAATCGAATTAAGTTTTTACATTGAAACGTGTTCGAGTTAAGGTCTCTAGTTTCATATGATATATTTAAAATGTGAGCGATTTATCGTAAAACGCCATGCTGCTAAACACATTGTACTATATTATCTACAAACCCTAAATTGACTGTGCATTTTCACATTGTGAATCAATGGGTTCATCCAAAAGCTGAAAAATTTTGCTTTCAGAGGCTTTATATGGAATTAGGTGTTACTGTTCTGAGACCAGTGCAGATAAACAGCACACTGGAGGTTAAGTCATTCACTAACTGGGGAGCAAGGTAGTATCCTATAGCTTTCCTATGCAGCTAAGTGCATTCACTCCTAAAATCTGACCAAAAGTTTTTGAATGCAGATGATTTTTGGACCACTCAACATGGTTGGCAGACATTGGACGATAATCAGTACATAGATTCAGAATTTGTAATGTATAATCATTTTATTTTAACGTGGTTGGCAGTGATTAGATGATGCTGGGCATTACTTTGAATCATTAAATATTTATGCAAATTTCTGATTGGTAAAATGCTACAGAACTGGCTATAATTTGTTTGTTTGACAGTGCAGAGAGAGAACATTGAGATTTTGTTGCCAAAGTAAAAAAAGCAATTGTAAGAAAGTCAAATTAAGTCAATAATTGTATTTGTATAGTTTTTTTTATTTGTGCTTTTCCCAATAAATATTGTTCCAAAGCAGCTTGTCAGAAAATCAGCTGTAATGTCTGTAACGTCTAAAAACATGAATAACCAACTGGAAACATAAACAACTTTATGAAAAAAATCTTTCTATGTCTTGGTATTATTTAAAATTTCACAACTTGTGAATATATAGGAAAACTATTTGCTCTAGAATATTTTTTTGTTTTCTTTTCCATGTTTATTAGGTGCTACTATTTACAACTCAAAAAGGGAAATGGAAAATGCCCTCAGCAATCACACTCGGCCTAATTTTCTATTCTTTCTCGTATCCCAGCTTAATATGCAGTCAACTATAAGTACGTAATTTATAGGATTATTTCACTAAAAGTGTAACATTGTGGTTCCTTGGCAGTATCGTAACATTCCTGTGTTTTTTTGAGTGGCCCGTCCAGTCTGACACATTATTGGTTCAAAAAATGGCATGAGGTTGGGGTTGTCTTGAATATGTTGGGAAACAGTGATTATTCGTTTGGTGATGGCATGGAAATGACACACTTCAGCTTTAAAATGTGGATTTCCAAACTTATGGAAACTGATGAAATCTCAAAAATACTTTTTTTTGAAGTCAAACTTTATACTGAATATAATTTTATTCTAGCTGTGATCAGCTCAAAAATATTGCATCAGCTACACATTACACTTCATGATTGCAGTCACATAAGATGTGTTTAAAAATCATTATCCAATAATCTCAAATGAATTGACAAGTCATGGAAATTCATTGGTGAAAAGGTAAGGGAACCCTGTACACTACGAATGTCTTTACCTTTACATTACCCAAGTATGAAGTGTACTCTCATTTAAATTCCCTGGCCATCAATTTCCACACTTTGATTTCCATGTTAGCTGGTCTTAATTAAAAAAACATGCTTTCAATTAATTCCTGAATTATCCATTCCATTGGATGTTTTCAGTTACATAATAATGAATAATGCTGTTACCCTGCATGTCTAATGAATTAGTCACACAATGCTCAGTAATAGCACACGGCACTTCTGACCTTTGGTTTGATCATATCTTTTCATGTTCTCCCCATAGCGACCCTTCGCAAGCTCAGCGCTTCTCACTGGCGCATGCAGAACATCGCCCAGGAATCTGTTGACAGCTCAGACGATGAGTTTTTTGATGCCCGCGGTAAGTGGAACTTATTTCCTACCCTTTAAAATAACCTGATGGCTTCAGCTCTTCAGCTTCTGTGCCTTACTCTCTTCATCCCTTTCTTTCTCTCTTTTTTATGTCCATCATCTGCTGTCTATTACAGGTGGCATACGCTATTATGGATGTTTGTTTCTGAGGAATGCAGTGAAACTTGCATGGAATAAATCTGAAGGCCTTTTTTTATTAAATCAAAAGCAAATGCAAAATTGTGGCTTTCTTTTATTGTAGACTGTTGTGATGTGGCATGATTGCTGTTATGATTGAACTGTGTAGCACAACTGTTCTTCTAACCACTAGGAAGTGCCAAGCTTTGATTGCAAATGTTAGACCATTGATGTGCTTTTGTCTGTTGAGTGGGGACCAAATAACAAGTCTTTCCAATCAGTATGATGAAAACTTGCAGCCGTATGTGCCTGTCAGCTAGTAAGATTCCCTGCATCAGCAGGCCAAGTAAAATAGCTTTAGCAAAATGCCATCCTTACATAAAATCCACAGTCAAAATGGTTTGAGCTTTACTAGGGCTGCCCCTTAATAGTCGACCAAATGTTAGTCGATGAGAAGAGTCTTGGTCGACCAAGTTTTGATTGGTCGGTTGGTCGCAGAAAAAAAACTCCACTTCGAGGGGGTAAAGGATGACCCAATCATCCTTTACAGAACAGACAAAGAGTGTGTGAAAGCGGTGTGTCCTTGATTAGCCACAATATTGGTGAAGTAAAATCTTGTGTGTGAAAAACACTTTGGTGTAACGTCACTTCATAGACTTCAATGTATTCTGCAGCACTGA
Organism: Xyrauchen texanus; assembly: GCF_025860055.1. NCBI lineage: Eukaryota > Metazoa > Chordata > Actinopteri > Cypriniformes > Catostomidae > Xyrauchen > Xyrauchen texanus. The sequence goes on along the minus strand of NC_068313.1, from coordinate 23,593,433 downwards.
CACGAGTCATGTGAAAGACCCTTTATGCTTATAAATATCACTCACATTTGCACATTAATCATTGCTCTTCACAATCACAAAAGTGACCAATTATGGTTTCAAAATGGCAAATTTCTCCATAAGATGAGGAGTATGTATCCCTGAAATTGTAATTTATATTTTATAATTTTCCACGGCACACATGACAATCTGCACAGTGGTTGGGAAACACTGACTTAAACAAGTCGGAAAGTAACATGCAAGTGTGCAGAAGAACAGATCAAAATCCTGTAGGTATATTGTGCAATGTTGTATTTTGTATGCTTTTCAAACCATCATTCTGTAGCAGCTGAGTTTAGTCCCAGCATAGCTTGCCACTAACATTTGGTCAGTTAATAGAGTTTTGGTTAAAATAGGTGATTCTGCATTAGAGGTATGAACAAGATTCATGAGTCTTGCAGCATTCAGTTAAATCTGTCATTTAGGTGCTAAGCCATGCTTTGAATCACAAAAGTGACTTTTTTAATTCCCATATGAAATTAATTTTGTATAGTCAGATATACAGGGGTTTTTAGCATTTCCAAATTAGGTACTGTGAGTGTTTTGGTGTTTTACAAAGGGGAATTAGCTGTGAAATGAGCCTAAAGTATTCTGTGCTTGTCCAAAGTTTTATCATATACAAACTTTGTAGATTCAGATTAGATTGGTAGCAATGTATAATGTAATAAGTTATGTGCATGTTTCCACATCTATCTTTCATGAGACACATTTCTCATTCATTTTTAACGAGCCAACCCCCACCCCACCCGCTTTGCCACACAGTGCAGAACCTCGATTAAAGTTCAGATGTTACTGCAGAATGAAATTGGGAACATGCCAGATAGTTCCCTTGTGTTTTTTTATTTATTTATTATTATATTCTTGCAGCCTTGATTAGGATTAGTTAGGATTTACACTATTGATTATGCACATTCCATTTATACGTCTCTATAGAACCAATGTAAATCTGATTTTATATTCTCATGCTATATGCAAATAAAGCAAGTTCACTTCTGTGATGATGCTGATGTGAATGATTTCTATTGAAGGTTTGAGAGAGTTTCTGCAGAATGCCCCATCTTTCAATGCAATGCAATAATAGTTTTTTTTTCTGCGCACAATTTAAGTGCGACTGTCACAGTACTATACTGAAGTTTGAGAGAGTTAGGGAGTTAGAGAAAGGTATTGGAATGGAAGAGAGATACTTTTAGAAGAAGCATGAATAATACTTTGTATTATTTCTTTGGGCGCATCTTGATGAACCTCCAGGATGCTTTTATGTGTATTTATACATCTGTGATTTAATGGCATTCCTTAGGCTATAGAGCATCCCATGCTATAATGCTGTAGAAAATGTATTACACTGTCACAGTAAGTTACAAGGAATATGCTACTAAGAAGATAACCGATGCAAAAGTACAGAGGGAACAAGTTCAGGTTGTTTATAATGGACTATATCAGTGGTTCTCAAACTTTAAGAACCTGCACCCCCGTTTTCTCAAGAAATTCTCTAAAAAGCAATTCCTAAGCACCCCCATTACCCTATCTCACCTAAACATGGTAATAGCCAGAGACACAATAAAATGTAAATATAATCAAATGCAAAAAGAAAATCTCACTATGTGTAACAATTTTTTTTTACTCACATTTCAGCTATGAATTCGAATGATTATTGCTTGGTACCTTGTCTGTAGATTTGCCTGAATTTTGCATGTTAATGGTATCTAGGCTGCTGTTGTTTAATTAACTGCCAGTTCATGCCGAATATGAAAACAGGCACAGGCATTTGATGACAGAAGTATCTGTTGTTAGATGAAAGGGACAATAATGAAATGTTATTAGTAATGCTTGTAATATAAAATGTGTAAAAGTTATGTGACAGTAGCTGGGTTTCCATCCATATCATTTTATGAGCTTCTTGGGATATCACATAAAAACTGCTGGATTGAAAAACCAAGATGCAAATCTGAACCGGTACCATCTGCTGAGGAAGGGGAGGAGCGGTTCCGTCTGCCAGGGCCAGGAGGTCTCCCTGTCATCCGCTGGGGGAGGAGGGAGCTGGCGTACGCCAGAGGGCGGAGGAGTGGTTAAGGACCGGGAGATGATGCACGGCCGGCACTGAATCAGCTGATCACGTGGAGAGCGAGATAAAGGGGAGCCGGAGGCACCAGTTCGAGAGAGAGACCCACACGGCCGTGTTGCATGTGTGTATGTGTTTGTTTATGTTTGTTTTATGTTGAGTTTTACATTAAACTTTATGTTGACTGTTCAGCCATTTCCCGCTGCGTCCTTGCCCATCCTTGAACTCATAGTCTGTTATTGTTTTACTTATACTGAATGGGACTTTGGGCAACAATATTTCTATGTCTAGTTAGACACCTACACTTAGATGTAGTCTGAAAGCTATGGACCCTTTACACAGATGGTTTCTGTCTTATACAGTGGTTTAAATCTAGCAAACTTTTTAATATTTGCAATTTTTAAATAATTTAGTGTAAATTTATCACATTATACTTTGCATTATATTACCATGTAATACATTTGATAAGAATAATAAACAAGTTACCACAGCTGCAAAAAGGTTTCTAAAACAGCTGCTGAAGGATTGACAGAAAATGTGGCCTCTTTCTCTCCTCTGACTGCTGTAATCCACCACTTTCTATTAAAAAAAAAATAATTGTAAAGCTGTGAAAGTGTAATAGTGTATTTTTCCTTTTGCTGTTGGAGTAAACAGGTAAGCAAAATTTGAGCTATATTTGCTGTGCTGTCCCTTGCACTGCTTAATAAGTTCTCCTGCTATAGGTTCTGCATTACAGACCTCGATATGTGAAAGGGTGTCCATTGACAGAACAAAATGGTCTTTCTTAAATGCTCTTAAAAAAATGCAGTGTTCTTTTAAAAATAAATTAGTGAGTTTGGTTTCAAAGCTTTAAATTTAAAGTGTCATTTTCATCATAGTTGTTTCTGACCTGTGTGAAGTCTTACAAATAACAAAATAAATTATGTGCATACTTAAATGTTGTTTTCTAGCAGCTAAGTGACTTAGCCTTTACATTACCCAAATCACTTTTTTCAGGAGAGCCATTGTGAAGTGTTTTTGGCTTAGGCTCAAAGTGTGAACATAATGGATTTCTGTGTGAGTGACACTGCAAAGGTGTGCTTGTGAAATCACAGAGGTTTGCGTCAGGGTCACGGCTGAGGTGTGTGTGTGTGTGAATATATATTTCAATGAGGTTGTGTGGATCTGTGTGGCTAGCTATTGTTGACCCATCTTCAGTGACCTGTGAGAATGACCCCCTGTCAGTCAGTGTGAAGTACAGATGATCAGAATGGCTGGGAAACTAGCTTTGTGAGCCTGCCTTGATCTCTGTGACACATGAGGCTCTTTCATGGGTATCACACTGTCACTGTCCATAGCCAGCACTCTGCTTTAAGCCACTGATACCCGCTGGATGAATCTCCTTTGAACTGCATCATGGAGTGCCATGTGAATTAGCCTTTGAGGACTGTGCAAATATCAAATATGACATATAAAGAATAAATAAATAAGATTAAATATGCTGCTTTAGATGATAGTGTCTAAATGAAGTGTAAATAAATGTCCAAAATATCAATGATTTAAAAAAAATTTGACTCTGCACTTACAAAGAAGTACCATTTCATCCCCAAAGTTTTTTTTATTACATACCATAGTAATATCAGGTATTATTTAAAGAGCATTGGAAAGCTATGTCAAGATAAATACCATCATACTGTATATGATGAAGATTCATTACTATGGTACAGAAATGTCAAATTACTGTTCGGGGTGCACCAGTATAAAATGTGTATGCCAATACCATATCCGATTGTTTAGAACAACCTCTGATACATCAGTGCATCCGTAATTACCATGATATTACCATCTCATTCCATATTCATGATTCAATTACAATTCAAAGGGTAATGATTCGATTACAAAAATGATTCTCAATGCATCACAATGCATCTTCTCCTCAAATTTTATCTATAAATTTTATCAATAAACACACTCAGTATTTAAATAGTATTCAATTTATAATTTAGAAAGAATCGATCCTAAGCCTATAACAAGGGCTGTTTTTTCTTCTCCCCATCTATCCCCAATTTGAAATGCCCAATTCCCAATGTGTTCTAATTCCTCGTGGTGGCGTAGTGACTTGCCTCAATCCGGGTGGTGGAGAACGAATTTCAGTTGCCTACAAGTCTGAGAGGTCAATCCGAGCATCTTATCACATGGCTTTTTGAGCACGTTACCACGGAGACGTAGCGCGTGTGGAGGCCCACGCTATTCCACATGGGATCCATGCTTAACTCACCACGCACCCCACAGAGATTGAGAAAGACTCCAGGGGTGGTAGTTGGCATCAATACTCGCTGAGCTACCACTTGGGCTGTTTTTAAGCATAGGCAAACTAGTTGGTTACCTAGGGTGCCACCAGTGCTGGTATTAACTGATTATATGTAATCTGGATTTTATAATCAGATTTTAAAAATCAAATACTTGTAATTGGATTAAATTACATTTTAAAAATACTCGTAATTGGAATGCGGTTACTTTCTTATGGATTACATGAATACTTGTTAATTAGGCAATGACAGTAAATTGTTCATTATATGGAATTGTTTCTCTTTTTTTAAATCTTTTACATTTTATACATGTAAAAAAAGTAAAAGATTCACTCTCTTTGAGTGTGTTCAGAAGAGAGAGAGAGAGGGAAAGTTGTCAAATTGCACACAGACCAGATACTATTAGCCAGGTGAAGATGGAATGGTTTAAATCAGCGTTGGACCACTGGATGTACGGGGATTATTTCACTTTTAAGGTGACAAGTGAAGAAAAAAAACATTACTGTGCAATGTAAAATCTGCCTTCCAAACATTCATATCCTGTCAACTGCAAAGGATTCAGCTTCAAATTTAAAGAAGCATTTGAAGATATGTTTGCATGTTTTCTTAGCTTTCTTTACTCCTGACGAAACACATTTTAAGTATTATTTAAATTATCACTCTGTGTGTAATATACACTGTAACCATGTGTCACTATGTGTTTGGAAGGGTCCATTAAACACATCATAATTCCCAATTACACAACATTTCAAATGCACATATACAATTGCATTAGTGGCACAATAATAGTTTTAGTTTCGTGAATTGATTTTGTACTCTGTTTCAAAATGCACTTTTGCGGTAACTTTGAGGCTGTTTTTGTGACACTGGTTCCCAAATATAACTGGTCTAATCACTTACCACACAAGCATGGCGTTTGTAAAATGGCGAAATGGCATGACCACGTTTGTGTCCCTGGAAGCTGTCCATGTTTCTAGAAACTTCCATAAGAAATGCAAATGACATCAAATAAAAAAGTTAGGTTGGAAGTAATTGTCATGGAATCCAGTTCCATAATCCACCCCACTTCTTCCAGTTCCCACACTCGCTCTCAATCTCCTGAATATTAGTTTCACCTGTGCTGTTTTGTACTCTATTTATACCCTGCCAGTTCACTTTTATTTCGTTGGTTATTGTATGTAGTTATCCTGCTTTGCTAACTCCTTTAGAAACACTTCTAGTTGTCTCTAGCGTTCTGTCTCGTGTTTATTTCCCGCCTGCCCTGCTCCATCTGTTTGTTTATTGGATCTCTTGGCTCTGACTTTGGACTCTGTTTTGACATCGCTATCTGGATTTGCCCTCTGAGTTTTGTTGAATTCTATTATTAAACCTTTTCCTGCATATGAATCCATCTCATCCTGTTCCTGTCACAGTAATCCAAAAGTAACTGAATTAGATTACCCCAAAATGTAATCAGAAAGATTACATTACCGATTGCAATTTTTGTCATGTAATTTTTAATCAGCACCTAAGAGGAGGTTGCCGCCACACACGGCAAACGCCCCCACCTCAAAAGGGCTTAGGGCACCAGAATGGTCGGATATGGCCCTGCTTATAACTATAATAACAAATATTGATTGCTGGTCCAGGATGGCTACATGAGATATCTGCTTCTGTGAGAATGCAGATGTCAGTGATCTCTTTCCACACCACAGGTGATAGTTCAGTTGAGCGAGAGACCGGCAATGAGCAACAGCCAAAGAAATAGAGAGCACAAGAAAGGCATGAGGGAAGCAGGAGACAAAAAAATAATTGGAAAATAAAAACATCCCCCACGTCTCCAGAACCTCTGTCTCATCATTATTTTCAACAGTGTTTTCCCCTTTCTATGCAAATCAGTGCAATTACAGGTGCAAGCTCATCTTTCATGTGGTTTGTTGACATGCCATCACGAATAAACTCTCCAGTTTCTATGCACTTGAGTTTGTAAATTAATTTTGGAATCATAGATTTAGTTGGGGGCAATGGTTGTGTGTTTGATTCATCCAGTCTGTAATCATCTCAGTAGTGCGCTTGGCTTTAGTATATTTGTGTCTGACCATTTGTTTCTAGCATCTCACTCTGTCTCTGGCATCACATCAGCACAACTTCACTGCAACGATTTAAATTGAACTCATTCAATTCAGAATTTTTGAGAATCGATTCAGAATCATTGGAAAAAAAATTGTGATGCATCAGAGAATCTGACCACCCCCCCAACCATCCCTAATAATGATACAATTTTATAAGAAGGCATGTGAAGAAATCTTAATTTAACTGCATTATAATATAACTCCGACATAAATAGAAATATAAACCTTCTTTTTGAGGAGCTGTGCTCAGAGCACACAGCCATACATCTAATTGCATAAGTTTTAATTTGTCTTAATTGCTTGATTTAACATGCAAGTACATAATTAGATGCTCCGCACCTTTTTGAGCATAAGAACAGCAGTGTTCGTTTTATGAATGAGTGCATTCAAGTTCTTTCCCCTGACTGTCAGATTGTTTTGCACTGACATGGATACATTTCTTAAGCCGTTAATTCAGATCTGTTATTGGAGCGTGTACGTTTGAGTTATGAGATTTGTCAGAGTGTGCCTAAACAGAACACATTTGTACAGGCTGAAATATGATCAGACCCTCATTTCAAACTGTGATACATTTTTGCTTGAGACAGATTGTAAAATGTATTTACAGTCATTGATTGTGATTGCTACACAGAGGCTTTGCTTTAAATGTTTTTGTGTTGCATTGATTGTTCTAACAGCCTCTAAGGTTGAGTAGGCAAAAGATCCATTTTAGACAATTCAAGCAAGAAATTAGGCATTTATATCAGATCAAAGAGCAATGACTGTTTGTCTCCTTGCCTCATTTTTAACATAAATTCCCTGTTTGGTATCAGGGGTGAGTTGCTTGGTTTGCATGAGGCAGCTTGTAATTATGAATATATGCGGCATCTGAAAGCTGCTCTCTTGACAGATTTCCAAAACTGGAGTTGTACACGGAAGTGGATATTTGAGTGTATGCTTCAGAAATATTTATTTGCCTTCCATTTTCATATATTAAAATTCTTATATGATTCTATGTAAATTAATTGTGACACAGGGACAAATGTTGAAGTCAAATTCCTTGCCAGTGCAACTGACTTAAAGGACACGTTCTCCCAAAAATGTACATTCTGTTATTTTACTCACCTTTCTGTTGTTTCAAACCAGTTTGACTTTCTTGCTTCTCAGGAACTCTAAAGGAGGAATTTTGAAGAATGTACTGGTTACTTTTTCCATGTATGGTTTTATTAATTAGATTTTTTTCAGTGAATCTGTTGATCACCACAAAACTGGTCTGAATGATGATTCATTCACGAACTGAACTAAAATAACTTATTTTAGTCTGATCGTCACACAAAGCAATCAAATGTCTTCAGAAGACTGGGAATAAAGCACATATGGAGTTGTAGGGACCACTTTTATTGTATAACTCAACTTTTAATAGTATAAGTCAATGTTACATGGTTAAAATGGGAAAGGAGGAGGCAGGAACCGGCTGAACTCAAAATAATTTTTAATGAAACAAGACACACAACACAAACGCACACACGGCAGCTGCTTGTGACTTTTTCTCGCTCAAACTGCCACATCCCACTGCACTTATTCCTCTCCTTGGCTGATTAGCCTGATTCGCCCTCCTCCTTGTCACAATACATTCTCACCATTTGCATTAAAAATGGCTGTTTAAAATTGACAAAATACATTGAAAATGTTAACAGATAAAATCCTGAGAGAACCTTGCCGCTAAATCAGTTATGATGTATATTGAAAACAGATACAGTATGTATAATAAAGTGTTATGTATACCCTGTCTTGTTCCACTGTTGCCCTTTTGTTTACCATTTTTGTCACTTTTGTACTCCTTAGTTTTCACTTTTGTCCCTTTTGTAGCTCCACAGTCTTGTTTTCCCTCGTGTTCACTGTTCATTGTTTTCACCTGCCCTTGTTAATTTGCCTTTGGTTTCTGTTAATCACCTTGTCATCTAGTTTGTGTTCTGTTTGTTCATTGGCCCCTTTGTCCCAGATTCTTGTATTTAAACCCTGTCTGTTTGTTCAGTCTCTGTCAGTCGTTGTTTGATTGTTTGAATGTGGTTGGATGTTCCTCCCAAGCCTGTGTTCCGTGTTCCGTGTTCCCGTGTTTCTAGTTCCTGTGTTTTCTAGTTTTATGTTTGTTTCCCCATCGTGGGTGTTCCTTTGTGTTTGTTTAATAAATAAAGATAACTGCATTTGGATCCTCAACCTTCGTCTGCCTTCTCCTACTTCCACAACCGTTACATAAAGATAGATAATATATTTTACTTATGTATTTTTTATGTTATAGTATTAATGTAATTCTAATAATATTTATGTATATTGGTACACTTATTAAAACTGACTGATTCACACAGAGAAAATACCTCACATGCATACATCAGATGGAGCTTTAGAGAGATGAGAGGTGTAACAGACCTTCGGGATAGGTCTGATTTAAATTAATCTTTTCACTCTACAGATGGTAGCACAATGCGATTTTGCAGTTTTTGCCTTTTTTGCTGTTTTATAAGGGAGCGCCATAATGTAACGAGACAAAATTATCGCTCCAACATTGCGCGTGTGCGATGAAGACATCTTTGTTTGTTTATAAACAGGAGCGTTATTTGCTGAACGCTACACGAGTGAAGGCGAGAGGGAGAGAGGGCAACGTGATAGAGGGAATTCCCCGAATTTTGAAAATGAAATGTGGGAATTATAAAAATTATGCTCAATCCCTGCAATCCTGTGCTATTGAGCTAACATTCATTATTGAGATTTTAATCAGGCTACTTAAAAAATTTCTCCTTAACTTGTCCCGGACAAGCGGGCAAGTGTTAATGTCGAGCCCTGGATCAGTACATTCTTCAATATGTTTTTCTTTTGTATTCCATAAAGGAAAGTCATACATACAGGGTTGAAATGACATGAGTCAGTAATGACAGAAACTAAGTATTTGGATGAACTGTTCCTTTAAACCAGAATCAAATTCTGTATTATGCTTATGCTAAAAGAGTGTCAACAGTGAACGCAAATGACATTCAATGTTGCTGTTGATGATTAATGTTTGTGCTGGAGTTCTGAATCCCAATGTCCTTTTAATTTGATCAATAACTATACATAGATAACTCCAGAGGGTGAAGCCATGTGATTGTTATAAATATGGTCCTTGTTCATTAAGAAGAATTTCCTTGAAAAGCATGTTTTCTGAAACTTTGTGGGGCATACAACGTAGTCAAGTGTTCTTTTTCTCTAGCCACAGGCATGTTCAGTCATGCTCTGGTCATTGAAAATGTTCTTAAATGAAATCTATGCACAAATACCGGTTGTGTGATTGGTTTTTAATCATTTGCAGTAATGTGTACTATTATATAGCTTGCCACACTTTAATACTGGTGATGATTTTGGTAACATGAAGCCTTGCATGTGTTGGCTTCGCAGATGTTGGCTTCTCATAATGGTGGTGTATTGGAGAGACCTGACTTCCATCCCCTTAAAATAACCTGCCTACCAATCATCACACTGGTCAGAACCACATTTTTTATGTGTTTATCCCCCATATTGATGACCGCCCCATCACCCAAAATACAGAGTCTTGGGAAAAAAAAAATTTTAGTGCCCAAAACGTCACAAATAAAACGCTGAACATTTAACCAAAATTCTTGGATCTTAACACACCACCAAAAACATGGGTTGTGTTCCAACTTCTGATTGGCATTGCCAGCAGGTGGGTGCGTCTTTAAGACCAAGCCTAAACAATCTAGAGGGGGTCCAACAGAATTGATGTAAAATCTTGAATTGCATAAGGTGCACTCTTGCATCTCTAGATGCAGCCTTGATGTTTTTAGAATCATAGTCCACTCTCCATCCTCCAGTACCAAGTTTAAATCTTTCTCCACTAATCTCTTTATTGAATTTAAAGCTACATCCCCCAGACTCTGAATTAGTAGGGAGTAATACACTGATGCCTCATGACCATTTCCAAAAGCAGTAATCCCCTCTTCCAGAGTATGTGCCGCTTTATGGGGGTGTAAACTACTCTCGAAAACAGTACAGAGCAGATGGCGCAGCTGTAAATACCCTATCCAGAGTAAAAAATATTATCTGTCTGATGTTAATACATTTTTATAAAGTAACTTAAAGCATGAGTTTAGAAAAAATAATCCCATTCTACAATAACAAATGCCTTTTCGGCGTCAAGTGAGATGGCCAGAGTCTGATCATTTGCCACTGACCAAATAATATTAATGAAACGCCTAATGTTATCAGAAGAGGTGTGACCCTGAAAAACACCACCTGATCTATATGCATAAGAGATGTCTTAATCGGTTTGCCAGAATTTTTTACAATAATCTTACGTCGCCAAAAAACATTGCTACTACAATATTTCAACATAGTAGTATTAAAGGAAATATTAAGAGTGAAGATAGGAAACAGGATGGAAAAAGTGGGCAAAAGGTGGATTCGAACCCAGGTCGTCTCATGGAAAAAGCACATCCACTCCGTCTTTACATATCACGCCATTGCAGTGACTCTAGGGGCACAGTTTTTCTTAAATTTCTGTGTTTCCACCAGACTATTGGAGTGCAAGTAGCTGCTCTGTGTGGCAGGTGCTATTTAGTCCTAGTGCAAATAGTCAGTCCGTATATTACATGACTTCCCACATTAGCCTAGTTTCCATCCACTTTTCAAGCTATTGTGTTATCGACAAAGTGAAAATGCTTTGCCTGTTTCCATTCAAATGGCCTTTAATCGATAAATATTTTGTGTGATGACGTCATGCCTAAAAAACATCGCAAAATAAATCTGCCCTTTATTGAAATGTGTGTATATCACTAATTGTGTAGCCTACCTTTTGCCTCCCTGATGTCCCTAATTTTTTGTCCCCCAAAATTTTGGTAAAATGGTGAGTGTATTGAGACAATTCATAGAAATTAGACCGCTTACTGTCATTTCACAAATAAATGCAATCAGAAGAGGAGAGTTGCCCTTCTGATAGGACTGTAATATTGGTCCTGATGTTGCTCCTATCGCAGGTTGCCACCGGGTCCGCCACGAAAGCGAATTGTCATGGCCCTGTTCAAGCTGGCAACCTGCACCAAATAGTAGGGGAAACTTTTGAACTAAGTATAAGGACTATCCATATATGTGTGTATGCTGTGTGCACAGCTATTAAAGAAAAATTGATAGGCTATTTTGAACAATCATCTAATCTAAAGCATCACCATCACAACTGCATTATGTCCCGCATATTTGTCCAGCAACTTTTTAACGACCAACTGAACTTGATTGTCATCACAATCTAAATTAATTTAATTATCATAATGCAATTTACATATTCTGAGAAAGCTCAGCAAATGTGATCTGAGGTAAAGAGGGTTAGATTTAAAATATTTAAAAGTTTTAAAATGTTCAAAATCTTGTTTTTTGAAAGTGAACTCCACATTGGAAAACAGTTCTGATAGTTTATAGTCTTGAAGGCTAATTTAAGTTTGTGTATAGAAAAGGCATATATAGGTCTAAACGTTTTTTTTTTTTCATTTGGTAATTAATTATTTTATTTAATGCTTTATTCATTTGGTAATTTATTTAATTTGCTACAGGGAATTTTGACAGCATTTTTTCAAAAGTAACTAAACAATCATTTTTATAGAATTGGGCTATATGTTAGTGTTCCAAAAAAAAGCACTGTTGCTTGTCTCCTAGTATTGTGTATTTATTTTTAAATTAAAATATCTTTGTGCACAGAAATGATATGTTTTTTATTATGGGCTATTCCATGACTGCTGTCTATTATTTTGAACTGTGTGAAAAAGCACCTTTAATAAATAAACAGATGGCTACCGTGATTAAATTAATCGCAAACAGCGGCCATTAATTTGTTCTCCGTGCACTTGCCGATGTACATGATATGAGATATTTGTGTCGACACTCCTAGAAGTGTCATGATTACAGCATCGGATCTGTGATATGCCGTTAAGATCAATCCATTATCACGTACAATAAATTGGCTTTCAATGATGTATACCTTGTTGTCATGATTAACACATGCTAATGATTGGGGTAAATTCTGTCATGAGACACTACATTTTTTTCACAAAAAATTATTGAATGGAAACGTAGTTATTGATATCTAAAATGACAGAAAATATGAATTTATTGTGAAAGTTACTTTACTCTGGCACATAGTATCCAGATTAAAGTCGTTTTATGTAGATTTCCTGAAAGTTCTTCACAAATGGTACTGATTAGCGATAGACTGATAATTGGTCTTATACGAGTGGTATTATTTAACGATATTCACATTTCTGTATTTAATGTAATTGGTTGTCTGAATGTAGGGTTTACTAATCAATTGCATGCCCTAACTGATAATAAATCATAAAGTTTGTAATGTTTTTATTTCTGTAGTCTAAACAGACACTTAAAATAACAGAAATAATCAGTAAAATAAAATCTGTAAAAACAAAGCAAACACTATTCTTAGATCTCTAGAACAGATTTGACTAAATATTTGGGAATGACAACTTTTGATTTGCTCATCTGCTCAAGCTGTTCTATAAGCATGTTACCACATTTTACATGGTTCTGTTTTCCTTTTGGGTTTTCTCTTTACTCTGCTTTTGATCTGAAAGCACTTTGCAGTCATCCGTTTGCATTGCCAGCTGAATCCTTCCTAGCTGGCATGCTCTCATGTGTTTCCAGTTTATGTGTTTTATTTACTGAAATGGGTGGTTGTCTCTCCTTCAGGCACCAGGCTGCTGTTGTTTCTCTTCTTTGTGCTAAGCATATTTCACACTTCACAAGATCTATGTTCCTTCTGCGCTCTCCAAACGCTGTTCTATTTGACATGACTCAGTAACTCTCAGTATTTGGATTATGATTTATACCCATTCTCTCCAAACTCAAAGGCATCATAGCTCCCTTACAACTGTTACTTGCATTGTTTCTGTGAGTGTGCATATGTTTGTTTGTGTACCCTTGTTTGAATGAACTCATAAAACGTTAAAGTGACAGTCTAGCAAATAGCACGAGACAGACAGTGGCCAAATGGTTTTAGCGGGTGATGCAAATAAACAACCCTGAGAAAGCCTGCCATATTTAGTCTGTATTCCACACTGAATGTTCAGCTCAGGGAGATCCGATACGGCACTGGACTTGCAACATGCTGTCACTCACTTTGATCCATACAGCCAAGGACTGACGGAGTGGCTGATTGCTCACTCTGCTGATTATTCAGACATCAGTTTATAGCGGTAGCTGTATTTAAAGATAATTTGATGATTGTTAATGGCTTTTGATGTAATGCAGAATTTACTGTGACTGTATTGAGCTTAAATGTGCATTGTGCAGAATTGGATGACATTCTCTGGACTATCCTCATGATTAACTGAACGATTGACTGCCAAGCTCTTCCTGATAACTTACCACTCTCATTGAGTGTGTTTGTATGTGTTTGTTGTGTTTCAGAGGTGCTGGAGGGTAAGACGGCCATGCTCTTAGGAATGAGTCAATGGAACTCTAATGATCTTGTTGAACAGATAGAAACCTTGGGCCACATCGACCAGACTCAGGGTAAGAATTCACATCATTGAGATGCTACATAGTGTTTTTTAAGAGTCTACTTGGGTAAATGCTTCTATTTTGCAGTCATCTCATTTACAACAGATTTTCAATTACAAATGATTTATCAGAGTATGAATTTGAGTGACAAGTTGAATTGAAAAACTTGTCTGTATTCCAGATTTTCTTAGTGTTTTGGTTTGCACTCGAGCTTGCATGGACTCTATAAGTTTGTGTGAAATCAGGTCATCTGTGTTATCCCAGCATGATTTTAAGAATGATACAAAGAGCATCTTGTGTGCTTCAATGGGCGCAAGAAATCTGACCTTTTGACCAAAGAAGTTTATATGATCAAATTAGTCTCAAATTAGTTTGTTTCAAAAGAAATAGTGCTGAATCTAAAATATAACTTATATATTTTGCACCAAAATGTTTCCTTGTTTTACACCTAAAACTTTGAATTTGAGTGAAAAAAATGTTGAATCCCATATCGTCAATGTGGACTTTTGAACCCAACTGTACAGCTTCCAATCACAATACTTCACTCCCCCACAGAAATATTAAATATGCATTGTTTATGTAAATTGTACATGAAGTAACTGAGAATATTCTGCAATGGACAGCTCACATTAGAGATGGTCATGAGTAATTGGGAACTTAAAAATTATTAATGATTTTTTAAATGTATGACTTGACCATCAAAACATAATTTTTTTTATTGTTCCCAATGGTATTTTGGTCACTGCCTTGTAGCCGAATTGGTAAGTGTAAGTATAAATTGGTAAGTGAGTGGTGTGTTGCATCAAAAACCCCATTATAATCAATGATGCTGTCTACACTGAAAACATCAGTTGCGGCGTGGCCATTGCGCCATCAATAAACTGGTGTCACGTTCCATTTTGAGCTGCATGCGCTGGTGCAGCTCCTACACAAATTAAACAGTTTAGAACGTTTGTGTCGACGTGTCCAGTGTAGATAGCCTTAAAGCCGTTGCGGCAAGTCACGTCAACGGACACGCCTGGTGTAGACAGGCTGTTAGTTGTACAAGTTGACTTTCTGTCCAGTCTAGCCAAAGCATTCAGACTTTGTTTTGAGCGATTCAAGGGGAGTAAACAGTATGCATTATTGCTTGTAAAAACAGCTAGAATGGAACAGAATGCAAGGGTCTTGAGACACATTTTAAAATAACAGAATTTAAACAAAATTTAAAATTGAGATGCGATGCAATGCCCAAAGACACAATTCTGACCTAAAGTCTGATGCATACACTACATAGACCAACTGTTTGAAATAGTGCAAAACTGCTTAATTTCCCCTTTGCCCCACACTGAGTAGAAGGCTGATTTATTTGTGGAGTACTTCAGCTGTCAGAATTACTAAAATGCACTTTCTTAGCTCATTTTCTCAAGATCACAGGAGACTCTAATGTGAAAGGACATTTTATAGTGCTTCTTATTATGTTTTACATTAACCACCCGTGTCACAAAAATTGCTCAAGAACCTGCTTTCTAAACAAACCTCAAGTTTTTCATTTCACCGTTAAAATAGAGGAAACAGACTTCAAATCACATTAAACAACATTACTCAGCTGTCTCTATTGATTTTTTTTCTCTTTGTTCTTATGCAATCTATGCTTGCAAAAGTAAGGGTTAGCAAGCATGAGTCATTAGCGAAAGTGAACATTGGGACTCTTCACTTTCTTGTTGCTTGGAGCCACTGAAATCTCTGCTGGGAGTTGCTTTCAGGCTTTTCTTTTCATAATGTAGCCATATTTATTAATATCCAATGTGCTCTGTGTAAAGGTCCATGCATACTGTATGTGAAACTTAAAGAGAGGTTTATATTAATGCTGCAGTGAGTGTTTATAGTCTGAAAGTCAAACGAACACATTTATAAACTCTAATCCAAGCTACATCCATATAAGGTTTGAAATACAATTAAAATCAGATTTTTGGAAATGTGTTTCAGTCTGAATTATCAGCTCTGCGTTCAAGTGTTTTTTGTGTGTGTGTGTGTGTGTGTGTGTGTGTGTCATTTGTTTGCATAGCATCACTGCCATGTCATAAAGCGCAGTATTGTCTACAGCTGCGTCTGAATTCACATGTGCCATTCTCTGTTTATGGGGATGATGTCACGATTCGTCAAGATGGACATTTCCAGATTTCCATCCTCTCTTTCAACACTGACAGCTACTCTTCTGTCTCTTGATTACTATGGCAACCAATGTAGATATACCAGATATTTACTGAACTGTCTAAAAAAACAATGCTTGCAAAATGATGGTGTGGACAGTGTGTCCGAAATCAGATCTAAAAAACGAATCGGAATTGGGTGTGGTATGAATCTCTTTTCCATGCTTGCTAGCTACTTTTATCTGTAGTGTCTTAAAGTTCTCTGCCCCAGCTGAACACAGCCTTGTGCTTGCGCCGTTCATCTGTGAGTGGTGCAGGTCGTAGTGGTTTGTTTTATGACTCCAGCAGGGACCTTTTTTTTGGACATTTTATTTGTCTACTTGCCCTCATTCTGTTCAGACTGTCAAGTGGATTACTGTACATTCCTCTTTATCAACCCCATACCATCATTCTGGACTATACTGTGGACTTGGGCTCCATTGTAAGTATATTGTGTTTTATTTTAGTTTTTTTGTTTGCTTGCTTTGTTTGCATGTACTTTTATGTTTGAGCCTTGGCTGAAAGTGCTAAATAAAGTAAACATGGTATTATTATTAGTTAATATTAGGGATGCACTGATACCACTTTTTCTCTTCCGATACCGATATCGGAAACCTCAGTATCAGCCGAGCCCGATACGATACCAGTGTTGTTTTTTTTTTTTTTTTGCATAATCAGTTTAGAATATCTTTACATAATTGTGTGGAACTAATTGGGAGTACTCTTTAATGTGTAAAGAAACACAAACCTCTAACAAACACATTATATCAATATAAGTGTATAGCTTATTGTTAACTAGTATACTGGATAATGTAGCAGTAAAATTAACATTAATTCCAGTATAAGTCATCAGTAGAAAAGAAGCCATTTTTAAGCAGCTTTTGTTATGTTTCTGATATGACTGCAGTCTTCATCTATAGTGAGTGTACATCATTTTCAGCATATTTAAAAAAAATAATAATATTCATGTCTTTGTGTAAAACCTTTTTAAAAACCAATAACTATATTGGTAGCTTGTGTCTTTGTTCAGAGCTATTTTGTACAAATCTTGATTACAACATGAAAGGAGGATGGTGTAAATCAAATTTACGTACAAAATATTTCTCTCCTGTGATTTATAGCCTGTTACATATCAATTGCATATTGATTTATTTTTCCATATTGAGTGATACCAGTTATGCAAAGTCAGCATATAATAAGCCTCACAGCCACAACAGATTCCAATTTCCATAAAAACATGATATTCACATATATTAAAAACTACTTCTCTGAGCTATTTTTTGTCATGTACTGCACATATTTTTTTGATACTCTAATTTACAGTCATGGAAATGGTTATTTTCCCTCAGACTGTGCATGCTAGTATTGTTCAAGATAACTCACCCTTCCCCTCAATTATTCATGTGGCCTTTTCTCATGTTTTTGTTTTGCTCCCCTGTGAAATATGATTAGTCTGTTGGAGGCACTCATGGGGAAGGAGACTTAAGCTAATGCGACAGAGCGATAAATGTGCTAAGTGAGAGGCAGGCATTGACCCTGCCAAGCCCCTATCAGTTTGTTTTCAAGTGCCTTGTACTAAAATGCTCTTCTTGGCTTCTTCCTGCAAGATGAAAGTGATGTTAGCTTTTGGCTAAAATGCTTTGTGACTCTTTCAAGACCGGTGCTGTGATTAATACCATGACTCAGTCTAAAATAATTGCTTTCATAATACAAAAAATTTAGTTTTAACACTAAATCCAGATCAATGCTAGTAGGAGTAGGGCTGGCAAAAGCGTTTATATTCCACTTCGTGCTGCTCTTTAAATGGTGTGTGTATATATGTATGTGTGATATATATATATACAGTGAGGAAAATAAGTATTTGAACACCCTGCTATTTTGCAAGTTCTCCCACTTAGAAATCATGGAGGGGTCTGAAATTGTCATCGTAGGTGCATGTCCACTGTGAGAGACATAATCTAAAAAAAAAAATCCAGAAATCACAATGTATGATTTTTTAACTATTTATTTGTATGATACAGCTGCAAATAAGTAGTTGAACACCTGAGAAAATCAATGTTAATATTTGGTACAGTAGCCTTTGTTTGCAATTACAGAGGTCAAACGTTTCCTGTACTTTTTCACCAGGTTTGCACACACTGCAGGAGGGATTTTGGCCCACTCCTCCACACAGATCTTCTCTAGATCAGTCAGGTTTCTGGGCTGTCGCTGAGAAACACGGAGTTTGAGCTCCCTCCAAAGATTCTCTATTGGGTATAGGTCTGGAGACTGGCTAGGCCACGCCAGAACCTTGATATGCTTCTTACAGAGCCACTCCTTGGTTATCCTGGCTGTGTGCTTCGGGTCATTGTCATGTTGGAAAACCCAGCCTCGACCCATCTTCAATGCTCTAACTGAGGGAAGGAGGTTGTTCCCCAAAATCTCGCAATACATGGCCCCGGTCATCCTCTCCTTAATACAGTGCAGTCGCCCTGTCCCATGTGCAGAAAAACACCCCCAAAGCATGATGCCTCCACCCCCATGCTTCACAGTAGGGATGGTGTTCTTGGGATGGTACTCATCATTCTTCTTCCTCCAAACACGGTTAGTGGAATTATGACCAAAAAGTTCTATTTTGGTCTCATCTGACCACATGACTTTCTCCCATGACTCCTCTGGATCATCCAAATGGTCATTGGCAAACTTAAGACGGGCCTTGACATGTGCTGGTTTAAGCAGGGGAACCTTCCGTGCCATGCATGATTTCAAACCATGACGTCTTAGTGTATTACCAACAGTAACCTTGGAAACGGTGGTCCCAGCTTTTTCAGGTCATTGACCAGCTCCTCCCCTGTAGTTCTGGGCTGATTTCTCACCTTTCTTAGGATGATTGAGACCACACGAGGTGAGATCTTGCATGGAGCCCCAGTCCGAGGGAGATTGACAGTCATGTTTAGCTTCTTCCATTTTCTAATGATTGCTCCAACAGTGGACCTTTTTTCACCAAGCTGCTTGGCAATTTCCCCGTAGCCCTTTCCAGCCTTGTGGAGGTGTACAATTTTGTCTCTAGTGTCTTTGGACAGCTCTTTGGTCTTGGTCATGTTAGTAGTTGGATTCTTACTGATTGTATGGGGTGGACAGGTGTCTTTATGCACCTAATGACCTCAAATAGGTGCATCTAATTTAGGATAATAAATGGAGTGGAGGTGGACATTTTAAAGGCAGACTAACAGGTCTTTGAGGGTCAGAATTCTAGCTGATAGACAGGTGTTCAAATACTTATTTGCAGCTGTATCATACAAATAAATAGTTAAAAAATCATACATTGTGATTTCTGGATTTTTTTTTTAGATTATGTCTCTCACAGTGGACATGCACCTACGATGACAATGTTAGACCCCTCCATGTTTTCTAAGTGGGAGAACTTGCAAAATAGCAGGGTGTTCAAATACTTATTTTCCTCACTGTATATATATATATATATATATATATATATATATATATATATATATATATATATATATATATATTTATCCTATAAGCCAATTATGTGAATTTGTGCTACTTGAAGATGGTGTTGACCATCGTTTCTACTGACTGAATTCTGTGCATGTTCTAAGTAAACTTAAATTCAGTGACCCCATATAGCATTTAAAATGCATTAATGTCATATATCAAAACCAAGGAGCATAAACAAAATAAAAATGTCCTTATCATTTTTGCAATTACTTGATATTTTGATATCTAATATTGTGTCCCAATAAGGCATAATATAATTCCAGTGACAAGCGATTTTTTTTATCTAAACTGAATGTGAAAATGTTACCACAACATAAAACAATTACAGCAAAACAGAGCATACACTGTCATCCCTGATGTTTTTAACCTAAATAAATTACATACAATAAACATAAATCCTAAAATATAACCTCCATTACATAAGAGTTTTGAGTTTAGGTGGATGATTTTAATGATTTCTCTCATTCTG
This sequence comes from Xyrauchen texanus, assembly GCF_025860055.1. Taxonomy (NCBI): domain Eukaryota; kingdom Metazoa; phylum Chordata; class Actinopteri; order Cypriniformes; family Catostomidae; genus Xyrauchen; species Xyrauchen texanus. The sequence goes on along the minus strand of NC_068313.1, from coordinate 23,573,268 downwards.
ATGGAATTTTTTAGTTCAACAATTCATCTTAACTTGTTTTAGTCTATTCTCATTGAATTAGTTTGTATGCTTAAGGTGAATTAACAAGCGTATTTGCCAAATCAACTCATATGTTGAATCAACTAACATGCAAAAACATTTATCATAACATTTTTGATACTAAGAAATGTAGGCCTTTATTACTTAATCTAAACACATAGTGTAGACTCAATGTAATATAGTAAAAAATATGTAGGAAAAACACCTCTGCTTAAATCTCAGCACTCTTAAAGGCATCTCTGCGCTCTTATAGGCACATCCGCTTAAAAGCGCCCCATTCTGTGCAGGTCAGTGGGCTAATAAGAGTGACAGAGTTACCCGCCCCGGACGATTTTTTCCCTGCATTTGACAGGGTTTGGTGGGTGATAATTTCAAACCCTGTTTATATTCCTTCCTCACTGATTATCACGCTGTTTTCTTTGCCATATGCTAGTGCCTTAAGAGGCAAAGAATTTCATACTTTGCATAAAGTATGCAGATAAAGTGCAGGAGTGTTTAAAAAACAAGTTAAATTAATTATATTTATGTTATTTGACAAAAGAGGTCAAGTCTACATTACTTAAATTAAATGGTTTTTCAATTGTTTTGCCTGTTGTCTCAAGACTTCAGTTAAATTCTTTAATATATATTCATATTAGTATAACTTGTGTCAAAGCAAAGATAACACAACAAAAATTTAGAAGTTGAGAGAACCCAACTTTTTTTGACCTCTGAAAAATTTACTTCGAGTTTGAGTTTCCATAAAGTTTTTAAGTTAAATGAACTTTTCCAGGGTATACAATTATGTTTAATGTACTTTAATGTGGAGGTGGATTTTGGATCAATGAGCTTTCACTGTAGGCAGGGCTACCTGAAATAGAAAGCAAGAGATCGACAAAAAGAAGATATAACTTTTATCACTTGTTATCGATCACACACTTTACAAAGACACTTTGTAAAACAGTGACATTTGTATATTTTGTCTGGCTTACAAACAGGCTTGCAGACCTCTAAATCTGCCTAATAAACCATATATCTAGGGGGTTCCGGGGGCATGCTCCCCCCGTGAGATTTTTTGTTGCAAAAAACAACACCAAAGCGTTCAATTCTGGTGACTAAGATAAGCATTTATTTATTTTCTCGAGTATGAGTAGCTTTCATGTAACTATTGGCTAAAGCAGTTCTTCCAGTAACATTCAGACAGACGTATATTAGTGCTGAAAAAGCAAAACGCACCACAACGAATAGAGCAGAAAGCTGGTGTCTCGAGATGCATTTTTATCAGTTGAATACGTTTTTTTTAATTTGACACGGCATTTAAAAATTCAGCACTCCCGTGAGAGATGCTAAAAACACAGTAAAACATGACGCAGTTGTTCAAAAGCATCCATCTAGTGAATGTTTACATGGATAACGACTGAAAAACAGTGCGAGCGGATGCAAAAACACATTCAGTTTGAACAGCACCTTGTTCACGGCACTAGCTGAAGTTTCTCTAATTTACCTCTCAAAAATGCTGCCTTTTGCTACAGTTGACTGTAGGTAAATGTACACTGTATCCAGCGCTGTATTCGCAAATATCCCATGTGAGAAACCGTAGAGTGACTTCCGGCAGAAGTCCCACCCATAATCGTTTCCCCAGTAAGACTCCCAGGAAAAAGGAGGATACAGTTTTACTCTTGTTTTTGAGGACATATTTAAACATATGGATTACTGCAATCCATCGTTGCTCAACAAGATTGTCAAATACACTAAAGATGACAGGTTTTACTTGTTAAGTTCCTGTTACAGTGGAATCATTATTAACATTGATTTAGCAGATGGTTGTATTTGGATTTTTGCCATAGCATATAATATTATTGATTTAGAATCCCACTGACAGATTTTACTTGACAGATAGCTGTGATCTTCCAAACTTAGTAAGTAACTTACAGAACAAAACGGTGCACAAAATAAAGCCCTATTTGGATGGCAATTATTTTACATGGGAACATGAGGTATTTCCAGCATTTACAGGAGGTAGTCAGTGATTTTATTGCCGTCCGATTCTGAAATGTCTGTTTTTCTCACATTTCCCTCGAGAAAATTCCCAGCCAAATGACCTAATGTTTTTGACAAACACCAAGTTTGTGCTGTAATATAATAAACAGAGTTTATAACCCAAACATTTTGTAACTCCTTTTCAATCACCGCTAAGTGCCATACTTTTGCAATGCACTTGGTAACAGCTCTGTAGGGACAGTAATGGACAGTTGTGAAAGTTGGAGGATTGTGTAACAGAAATTTTGTGGGGACTCTTAAGTAGAAGGAAAAGAAATACGAGAGCCAGAACATGTTAACTTTTAAAATGGTCCATTATTATGGCAGCAATGTAATAAAATTGTAATATATCACATTTGAATCATTTTGATAGATAAAACATAAGAAAACCATTTTTACCGTAGCTCCTTAAATTTCATTTGAACTATCTTTACTGTCCTTGATATGTCTCTTCTATATCTCCTTGCGTGCACTTAGGAGAGAGCACACAAGTGATATAACTGAGGTCAGTCGGGTGACGAAACATGCGTACCCCAATTGACAGATTTTATTTGGCTGCGTTGATAAACATTCTCGTCCCTACAGTTTCTTGATTTGTTCAATCTCAAGAATTTTGGCTTGCTCCATATGTGAAAATGTACTCTGTAAATGCCCGCAGTGCTTTGCAGCATGGTTCCCTCTTGTTTTAAAATTTATATTTTCACTTTAGCGTAATTCCAAACATATTTAAACGCAAATAAAGAGGACAAGAGCAACTGCAGTCATGCTATTGACAAAAAGTCTTGCTCATCCCCCATGATTTAATTGTCATCCGAACGCATGAGTTTTATCACAGAGGAGCCATGAAAATGTACTTTTACAGAGATCACCCTGAGAAACAGTTGCCCTCCGAATAGGGTTTTAGATGACAATAGTGAAAGAAAAGCTAACAAAAGTTGGCAAATATAACTTACGGAGATCAGCTGCAGAGGACACTGGCGATTCACTGTTTATCATGAGCATTACTGGCTGAATTCAATGCCCCATTAGATAGCAGGCTGGTAGGTGTCCGAGTCCAAAACATTGTTGCTCCGTCCATTGTCGCTTTTTCTTATGTCCTTCTTGTGGTCCCTGTACTCCCTTAAATGTTTTTCAAATTCTCTCATGATTTACTCACCCTCATGACAGGTTTTTGGAAGAATATTCAGCTTTGTATGTCCATAAAATGCAAGTGAATGTGTACCAGATATTTGAAGATCTCATAAGTCTCCAGTGGATTAATTAATGTCTTCTGAAGTGAAACGCTAGGTGTGTGCAAGAAATAAATCAATATTTAAAACTTTGTTTACTAAAAATGTTTGTTTCCGGCCAGCTCGTTGACGAGGGTGGAGTTCAAGCTGCCACTCTCATGACGTAAGCACGAAAGCCTCCTTTGCATGGACATTCCTATATAGAAACCTTATTAGCAGCTGTTCCAATGGACCGTGATTCTGTTTCCACACGAAAGCAGCAAGGAGCTTGGTCTGAGGCATCTCCTCCATTCACTTGCCTTTAAACCAATTCAAACATCTCTCCTTGTTGACCATTCCAAGATGGTGCCACAGTTGACGTATCCAAACCAGCTGAACGAGGCATCTATGTCTGAATACTATGCTCCTCTATTTCATCATATTTCACATGTCAGTTCTTGCGTGAACTTGCCAACACGCTTACGTCACGCGAGAGGCAATGTGTATGACCCTCATACATTTTTGGTAAAAAGTTTTGAATATTGATTTATTCGTTACACACACCTGGTGTTTTGCTTCAGAAGACATTAATTAATCCACTGGAGTTGTATGTAATTCTATTATGATGGCTACATGTGCTTTTTACAGCTTCAAACATTGGCACCCATTTACTTGCATTTTATGGACCTACAGAGCTGAGATATTCTTCAAGTATTCTGTGTTCTGCTGAAAAAAGACAGTCATGCACATCTGAAATGGCATGAGAGTGAGTAAATGATCAGAGAATTTTAATTTTTGGGTGAACTAATCCTTTAAGCTGATAATCTTTTATGATTTGGTCAGTTGCCCGTGTGAGAGTGGCGTGCATCATTTCGTGCTATATCTTCATTCTAGTAGAGTATTTTTTTCCTTTGCGATCTGTCTAGATTATCTCGGATCTTCGTAAATACCATATTGCAAGTAGAGTATTTGTTTTTTCGTATTACCTGAATGCATTTGATGTCTGATAACTTTGTGGGCTTTTGTATTGTTGTTATAGAACGAAGAAGTACTCCTTGCTGCAGACGGAAGCTACTGTTGTTATTTGGGAAAACGTCATAAAATTTTCCTGCCCTCCATCCCCTGACGTAATCGGTTCCTGCTTAGAGACCAACAACCTTTTGGAGTCAGTGCAGAACCAGGTTTTCGGCCCCGGAATGACCTTTTCTGTGGTAGAAATGCGTGGAATAGTTCGAGAATTCGCAGCAGCCAGGAACCCACACAGGATCCATGTGTGTAGAAAAGGGCTAACAGTGCCAATGAGTCCAGATTGTTACAGAACGGCATGGTTCAGCAATGGTAACATTTTGGCCTGATGATGGAATAGTGCTTTAAGTAAACTTGAATCTTTTCAGTGCTCAGTGTTAAATTCAGTTTCCAAACATTGTGTTAATTAAGTTGGTCTGTGATTCACAGTGCTGATTCCCCATAGTCCATTACAGTTGAGACATTTTATTGACAGGATTAAGTGCTGGAGGTGCACTGAAGTCATCTGAGGGCACTGAAGGCTTCCAGATAAATTAGCCTGTCAAATATGTGTCTTTCTTCCTGGTGTGTGATAGACTTATGTTAATTAGAAAACACTGGCATGGCTACTCTCAAACACGTCTAGCAGGGGTTTCTCTTGACCAGTTTCCAGCCAGCGTGAGTTCAGCAATGCCATCTGGATGCTGTCTGATCCTGTCTTGGACTATAATATCTGGTTCGTGGATTGATCTGTGAACGGTACTTACACTTGAGTGACAACAGTAGCTTCCTGTCCAATGCTGACATCCTGTAGTGCCCATCCCTTTTACATGGCCATTTAGCTGGAAGAGCAGTTACACATTTGACATTGTGAACTGAAGGATGAGTTTTTAAATACCACAAATTGCTTGATGAGTGCAGTTTTTGTCCTGTATTTCATGTTCTAACAGGAAACTCGTCCCTTAAATAACCAATTGGCTTAAACAGCCAATAGACTTTCATAATGTCATAGCTGTTAACCTAGTTTTTAAGTCTATTGCAGCAAGTCCTATTTGGGGGAAGTTCATTATCGTTGAACACAAATCTGTGGTACCGTCATCATTATTTTTTATCCATTTTCTCAGAAGAGAAAGACTTGCAATTTAAAATGCATAATATAACTGCTAAAAGTTTATTTTGTCAACTTTAAGGAGTACACTAGTATAAAATTGGTTTCAAAGCTAATAGTCACTGACTAAAAGCCATTTTTGTTCATAATTGGTCACCTTTTTAAAAGCTAATTAACAATATCTTTCATCGAAAATGATGAACACTTCTTTGAAATGTTCTTTCTTTACATTAAAGATAAGCTAGTGCTTTTTTATTTCCCTCTTACATCAAGTCCTGGAGTCCTTTGATGTCTAATCTTGTAGAATCAGTGAAGAGGCATGTTAGATAAGGTAATTTTTACTCTGAAGGACCTGAGGCTTTAACTGTGTTGCTAGATGCTGTCTGGCTTTTCATTAGTCAAACATCTTCTTTGTGTCCTGCTGTACCTGTCTGACTTCGAAATTCGTAGAGGATCAGGGATTGCTTTTATTTCATCTACTCTCCTTGATGTGAAAGCAGCAGGTGCTTTTATATTCTGAATAATATATTGTCTGCGGTACCATTTTTACTTTTCATACCAAGATTATCATGAATCTATAAATCAATTTAATGAGGGATCATTAGGACACTCCAGTTAATTGCAGTTCATTACGGGTAAAAAAACCTCATCAATCTCTTCTTTAGAGGATCTGGGAACCCTTCCTTAAGGACTGCCTGATTGACACTGTTCGACAACCTAATTGACGACCTGACTTTTTAAGGAATCATATTCGGGACTTACAGCTGGATCCTCATCAGACATTTTAGGAATTTTTCGACTTTTCAGTCTCATCCATATTTATGCACTGTTTCTAGACACAGTTTTGTCCCAGTCAAGATTAAAGGAGTAGTTCACCCAAAAATGAAAAATTCTCTCATGATTTACTCACCCTCATGACAGGTTTTTGGAAGAATATTCAGCTTTGTATGTCCATAAAATGCAAGTGAATATGTGCCAGATATTTGAAGATCCCAAAAAGCACATATAGCCATCATAAGTCTCCAGTGGATTACTTAATGTCTTCTGAAGTGAGACGCTAGATGTGTGCAAGAAATAGATCAATATTTAAAACTTTTTATGCAAAACATTTTTGCTTCTGAAATGCTTCTGGCCAGCTTGTTGACGAGAGTGAAGTTCAAGCTGCCACTCCATGACGTAAGCACAAATGCCTCCTCTGCATGGACATTCCTATGTAGAAACTTTATTAGCAGCTGTTCCAATGGACCGTGATTCTGTTTCCACACGAAAGCAGCAAGGAGCTTGGTCTGAGGCATCTCCTCCATTCACTTGCCTTTAAACCAATTCAAACATCTCTCCTTGTTGACCATTCCAAGATGGTGCCACAGTTGACGTATCCAAACCAGCTGAACGAGGCATCTATGTCTGAATACTATGCTCCTCTATTTCATCATATTTCACATGTCAGTTCTTGCGTGAACTTGCCAACATGCTTATGTGTATGACCCTCATTCATTTTTTGTAAAAAGTTTTGAATATTGATCTATTCGTTACACACACACCTGGTGTTTTGCTTCAGAAGACATTAATTAATCCACTGGAGTTGTATGTAATACTATTATGATGGCGACATGTGCTTTTTACAGCTTCAAACATTGGCACCCATTTACTTGCATTTTATGGACCTACAGAGCTGAGATATTCTTCAAGTATTCTGTGTTCTGCTGAAAAAAGACAGTCATGCAAGATGAAGATGAAATTAGGGTGAGTAAATGATCAGAGAATTTTTATTTTTGGGTGAACTAATCCTTTAATCTACATTCATACCTATTAGTGTGCAAAATTCTGGCACCCAACGGAATTGTAGAAATAGTGGTTTGAATTGTCATTAGACATGTTTGCATAAGAAAATAACTAAACTTAAATGGAAAATCAAGATGCTAAATTAATTAAAAATAAAGACAAGTGAATTAAAAAAAAAAAAAAAAAAAAAAACTGTTATTGCCCAATTAACTTGATTACATGTGTATTAGCTGGGTGAAGGCATTATTTGGGCAGTGAATGGTTATGTGAATCCCTGTGAAACCAAAGAGTGTGGGTGCCCATTGGCTTTGCCAATGTGTGAAGATTCAAGAGACCATTAAAATGCCCTGATGCTGTTGGCATTCAATGAGAATCAGCAGACAGTGCCATCCACCTTGCTTATCTCTTTCTCTCCCTCCGGCTATCTGTCTTACTTTCCCAAATTCCCTCTCTACCTCCCTCATTGCTCTGTCCTTGTCAGCTCTGTTAGTAAAGCCAGGAAAATATTGTCACTGCCCCAGAACTGCCTCTGGACAGCTTGAAGCATCTCTTGGCAAAATCACTTTCCCCAAAATCTGCCTTAGTACTAGCACTTTCTGAAACAGTGTGATGGGCTATATAAGCCAAAACAGCAATTCTTCCGCCAGGACCACTCTTCTTTCAAAATCTTGGGCAAATAACTGTTACCCGTTTACATATTTATGCTTTTAATAAGTGAGTTCTAACAAATTTAATCTGCTTTATTGCAAGCTTAGGGTTTGGCCAGGATCTCTTTTATTCACTACAGGAATTATTCAAATCAGGTAACATGCAAGTGTGCCCAGAAAATTAGCGCTGAATGCAGTTTTCATGGCGAAGCGTCCCCCACAGGCTGGTTCTAATTGCTTGTGGCAATGATCACACGAGATGTCGACGTGTTGCTACTTAATTTTTCAGATCCTTTACAATGACCCCATTCTGCCAAGTTACTGACCAGTGCCATCTCTCATCAGACATTTTTGTGATATACCTTTTCCTGTGGTGTTACTGCCACATTGCGGCAGCAACCTTAGAGACACTGGTTTGGGTGACCACGATTTTGAGGTTACATTTAAGATTACATTTTTAATCCACTAATGTTTATATTCAGGGTTGGTGTTTGGATCAGGGCATTCCTCTTCACTTTAGAACATTATTTACAACCAGAAACACCTCCCTTTAAAACTTAGCTTTGCTGCCCCTCTGTGGACATTTCACCCAGAAACTGGAGCTTTCAACAACAACACTTCCAGCTTCGGCCACTAGGGTTAGTGTTTCAGTAGACTAGAGGCATCTGAATCAGCTCTTTAAAATCTTGAAGGTGCGTTTGTCTTAACTGCTGTGTATGGATACATGGTCAGATATGCTTTCCACAGGTGGCAATAGTGCAGTGTTAATTTGCCCAAGTAAATATCACTAACATTTATTTAATAATCTTTCTAAGACTACAGTTAGAAAGGAGGCTCTTTTCATAATCCATTTTCTGTTCCTCTCCCCTTTAAGTCAAGTCAAGGTTTTTATTGTCGTTCAACCATATACAGTTAGTACAGTACACAGTGAAACGAGAAAACGTTCCTCCAGGACCATGGTGCTACATAAAACAACATGAGACATACACCGAACCACATGAGACTACACAGACTAATTAACATACCTATATAAAGTGCACGTGCAAACGTGTGCAAAAAGTACGGGATAGTGCAATTAATTACAAAAAATTAACAGGACAATAGGCACAGTGAGAGACAGTGCAGCGCCGACCAGTACACAGTAGTGCAAAAAGATGACAGTTTCTAAAAATGCTAAATGTACACATAACATACTATGAGATACTATGAGTGTTCTATGGACATAGCAGTTATTGAGGTAGCAGCCAGGTATAAAGTGACAATAATTAAAGTTTTTAATAGAGCTTTAAAATTTTTACTCAAATTTTCAAATGTTATTTACCTATTCAGTAGCATTATGACGAAAGCAAACGCTTTTCAATGTGCATTCAAGGTTCTGATTAGATCTCACACTCTGTGTGAATAAATTAGAATGGAAGACTAATTAATGCAGAAAGTAAGAGCCCCAGTCTCCAGCGGTTGATCGATTCATGTACGTTATCTGCTCAGTTTATCTGAGGGGCCATGGCTGACAGTCTCGCATCGCTGTCGGTTCCTCACAGACACAGACACAGACCACAGCCAGGCACTCAGACGCATCTCATCTGTATTCTCCCCCACATGAGCTCCCGTCAAGGCCTTTTTTTAACATATGCCTCTAGTAGGCACAATCTCCCTCACACGCTAACTCTCATTTAATTACTCTTTCTCCATTTAAAGACAGAATGCCCCAAGCAGGGAAAACTGGAGAGACACAAAGCTAGGAACAATAGGATGACTCCACAGAGAGAAATAAATGATAGAAATGGATGAAAACCATAATAAGCTAGTGATGGAGCATATTGTCACGGGAGGAGGGCAGATTACATTATATATTGACTTGCATGTATTTGCCAGTGCCGAAGGACACTGATACTGTTCTGTGCTACACATTCTGCTGTGCAGAGAACATTGATGGAACAGAGAGTGAATGATCTCTGATAAGAGACAAGACTGGTAGTCGCTTCAGAAAAGGAAGGGTTGTTATTTGTCAGTGGGAGCTAGATGCTGTTGAATTGCAGTATTGCATCTTGGGTTGTCATGATGCCAACATTTCAGAGGTCAAGACTGATGCCAGTGTAATTTTACGATTCTCAATGCCAGTTTTGATTCCACAGGATAACTTTTTTAAAAGTTAAGCAAGGATGATGTACTTGCCAAATAAATTAAAGACAAAATTAGCATAAATTGAACTAATTTCATTAGCTTACTTGTAGAGACCATGGAGAGATGAAACATGTATTGTTGATTGATTGATTGACTTAACAGACAGCAGCAGGTCTGCTGAATTTACTCTGGAAGGTCTACATTCACCTAACAAAAATGTGATAATTTTACATTTTAAAATTAGGTTAAAATTGAATTCATTTATTTTTAGTATTGACTTGGCATCGAAGTAATGTAACGTTTTAGTATAGAACTTATGTTTGGGCTTTTTGCCTTTTATATATAGCAGAGTAAAGTGTTGACCAGAAATCACAAGTTCCAGTATTTTTGACATCCCTTACTGCATATGTATCCAGAATAATTGAACTTGTTCAGCTGTAACACTACAAGCAGATCCTGTTGTGTTGTGTCCTCCCTATTTGATGTGTTTGGTAGTGTGTGAATGTGAAGGCAGAGAGACAGTGACTGCGGTGGACAGGTGTTACACCTGGATCAGTCAGTCAGTGAGTATGCCCGGACTTGTCTACACACAGCATGCCAACATACACACAGCAGAGATCACAGGTGCTCTGTGACACTCACACCAATCACACACTCACAGACACAGTTGTGTGTGCTTTTTACTTCCATGTATACCATTACATTTTATAATTGATACAATTTCCATGAATAATTCCTCCCTACTCTACATCGTAGACTCTCTCAGGGTTAACACGGTCATGGAAAACCTAGAATATTTTAAGTTTGTGATGTCCATGTTTGGGAGAAGTCATGGAAATTAATACTATCTTTAAAATATCATGAACATTTCTTTAAAATTTTGATTTCTGCAGTAAAAAATATGCAGTATAATGCCATTACATGTTATGCTCTGTTCTAAACATTTTATTTAAAATGTTTTAATTTTATGATAGCATTCATTTATTTTATAGAAAATTTAATTATGGGGAAAAATTTATAAATGTGTGTTTATCCTGATTATGTGCTTTTTGGAGTGAATGTATGGGAATATTTATTGGTATGTGCATGCGTGCAAGGGATTGTCTGTATTTTTTCTTCACAGTCCATTATCTGAGATGGCGAGTGCTGAGGCCAGAATTTTGAATGTATTTCAATAGAGCATATTGCTGTCCATGGCAAATTTGATGAAAATTAGAAAATATATATTTATTCTGCACCTGAGACTTGGTATAGCCAGGTGTGATCCTTGGCAAGCAGATGGTCAAAAATATCTGCTCTGCTCTTCCTGTAATTGCACACATTTCCCATGTCACAGTGAGACCAAACTCATAGTGACATGTCTCACAGAAAATTATGTGTTATTGAGAGCCTCTAATTGTTCAATAAATGCCAATCACAGTTTCTGTCATCCGCTTTTTTGAACATGGGGTTTAACTGATTCAGTACGTTATTAACTCTTCCGTTATGTTATGACACCTGTGATGTTCGGGTCAAGAATTACCCATATAGAGTTCAATAGATTTTCAATTAATTTACAGCACACTATATATAAATTAGAAACATAAAAATTTGCACAGGCTTACCTACATTGTTATATGCACTGAATGAAGACTTTTATAGTAGCATTTTAACTTGAAAGAGCTCCACCTATTTGTGAGTTGTGGTACTACACTGCACGTGAATGTGTATGTGTTTGTGTGTGCGTGTGTGTGTGTGTGTGTGTGTGTGCCCGCGCACTACACACAGTTTTGGCAGTATGAGGTCTGTGTATAATATCGCCAAACATTAACCCTATAAAGCTGTGTGTATCATAATTCATAAACAATTTTTAAAAAACTGAAACCCTGTTGTATGAAATGTATTTGATGTGCACTTCACTTCTGTACATCTGGAAGTAGAAAACCTTGAAAAATGTTAGACTAAAATGATCACCGTCAAATTTATTTTTCATATGTCTTTTTTAAAACAACAAAACAACAACTTGCGATATGATTAATCGTGCAGCACTAGTTGGGTTTAACAAACTAAAAGCAGCAACACTACTAATTTATCTACAATTTCAGTAGTGTGGCAGTAGGTAGTAATAATAACTGATAGTAGTTAATCATATCGTTTGGATTGTTCATCTAAATCAAGGAGTTCAATAGATTCACTGATTCGATTGAGTCATTATACAGATGTCCCTGTAAGGTATTTTACATTCTTCTACTCACATATATGAATTACAGTAGTTTTTTTTTTGTTTCATTAGTTATATTTAGTGTTCATTTATTTTGTTCCATCTAATTTGATAATTTAATTGAGATCCTCATTGAATTTGTGTCAGCTAAATACTCTTATTGCAATACAAGTGAAGCTGACTTCTTTTAGAGTAGCTTGACTGTAGATTAACTACCGGTACTCTAAATCATGATTTGCTTGGGAAGCCACAGTATCAAAGTAGCTTCCCCAACACTACAGAAGATGTGATGTTGCACGGAGTGGTCCAAATTCTTTTCTCTCCATTGATCTCTTGTGTCTGTCTGTCTTTCTCGGTCGCATTCTTCACATGCTCTCTCCCTCAATCCCTCCGTCTCTCTCTCTCTCTCTCTCTCTCTCTCTCTCTCTCTCTCTCTAATTGCTCGGTCTGTCTCTGTTTCTCTCCCTATTGCTTGTGTTTCTTTCTGCAGGATGCTATAAATCTGCAGGGGGTAGACTGGGTGACTGAGCTGTGGGAAATATAGGACATGAGCTAAAGCAAGAGAGACAGGCAACTCCTAAGCAGAGTGAATAAGAACAAAATGTTCTCATTGAATTTATGGAGGAGTGACAATCTGGAGCAGAGGCTGTGATCAATACTTTGCCTTTCATTTTTCTCTGCACCCACCTTATCATTTCATTGTCCTGTGGTTATTGCTTTTTATCCCTTTCTCTCCATCTCTTTGCCATCACTTTCTCACCTTTTGAGCCAAATTGAAAGTAAACGGCACAACCATCGCTGCGTTAGTATTAAGCCCCTTCTGCAGAATCTCTACATTTCCACATGAAGTATGATAAAGTACAGATCCATACTAAGAAAAACCATCAATGTACTTCTTTTAAAATGTCTGTATCGATCTATCTGTCTGTCTGTCTGTCTGTCTCTCTCTCTCTCTATCTCTCTCTGCTTGTCTGTCTCTCATCTACTTTGTATGTATGTCTGTCATCTACTTCATGTGTCTGTCTGTCATCTACATCTGTGTATGTCTGTCTATCTATCTATGTGTCTCTGTCTGTCTGTCATCTACTTCATGTGCCTGTCTGTCATCCATCCATCCATCCATCCATCCATCCATCCATCCATCCATCCATCCATCCATCCATCATCCATCTGTGTGTCTGTCTGTCTGTTATCTACTGCATGTGTCCATCTGTCATCTACATCTGTGTCTGTCTGTCTGTCTATCTATCTATGTGTCTCTGTCTGTCTGTCATCTACTTCATGTGCCTGTCTGTCTGTCTGTCATCCATCCATCCATCCATCCATCCATCCATCCATCCATCCATTAATCTGTGTGTCTGTCTGTCTGTTATCTACTGCATGTGTCCGTTTGTCCGTTCGTCCGTCCAGCCATCTGTCTCACCATATACATGGTTAAGTATGCAGTCTGAATTAGAATATATTAGAATATTTTGAATTGTGTTTTATGAATATTTTGAGAGGCAGGCAAAAGCAGGAACGTGGCACTGAGCCTGATAATGAAGCAACTGATTGGCAGTGTGTGCTGTGTTAAGCACTGGAGAGAACAGATCTGCGCCCTGCCTGTTTTCCTTGCTGGAGTGGCTGTGAATGAAAGCCTTGCAGCTGGGATGAGCAGAGGCTCTCATTGTAGAGGGGTTTCTGCAGTTGGGTGCAGCTTTTCAATGAATACAATTGCTCCTTGTAGACCCAGTAATTTGGAAGTGAATAAATATGCCATTAAGAGAGGCAGTCTGGTCTGTCATCAGCTCAGTCTGTTTGAAGTCATAGTGGCTCAGGGTTGTCATGACATCATCCCGGTGGTTCACATAGAGTACGTGCGGGTTCCCACGTGCATCTGGGGAAAGTGGTTCCATGGATGGATTAAGAATCAATGCTTTGTTTGTACAATCTCTTAACTGGCTCTGGTTTTCAAATTATGTTTTTTCATTACATAATGGTGGGATCAGATTCTGGAACTGTTCTTTAAACTGAAGTGTTGCAGAGTAGCGTAATTGAAAAAATATCTGTGATGTGATGCAATAATAAGAGGGGATTTAGTGCTCTTTTCACAGCGGTGAGTGTGTGAGAGGGCTTTTATTATCCATAATTTTGACAGTGTTATATATTTGTGGAGTTTGTCATTATTCCAATGGAAAGTTTCAAAGCTAAATCGCTATAACTTTTACCAATTTGAAACCATACTTGGCAACTCTTCACAGTTTCTTCCCATTTAACATGTTCATGTTCAACCAATTCTATTTTTTATAGTGAAGTCCATTATTACTGCATTATCCTCCTCTCTAAATGGTCCTCCCCCGTAGATCAGCTGCTTTTAATGACCACTTCATTCCATTAGACTTGCACACTGAGGGCAAGACCTGCATCGACTTTTCACCTTGTTGTGCGGGTGTCCAAAATTTCTTCTCTAAAGCAGAGAGACTGGTGAAAGCTGGTGAGAGGTCCATGCTGATAGTGTGGCAGGAGTGCTAGAACATGAAAGTGTGAGAATGAGATTGAAGAACAGTGTGGGAAACCTACAAATGGAATATATATATATATATATATATATATATAGAACATGGAATGATGAAGTGGAATGATTTAGCCTGGAGGCCAATGTCCTTATTCAGACATTCGGAGACACTCAAAGGCTGCATGTGAGAAAAACCCTGTCTGTTTTTCTTTTTCACTTCCTCTCTTGTGTTACTGAAGTTAGTTTTTTGGTTTTGTTATCAGGTCTCAACAATAAGAGTTTTCTTTTCTGCCCTGCCAACATTTTCATTGCCCTCACAACAAAAAATTATATATTTTCTTTTCTTTATCAAATTTCAATACATACTATATATATATATATATATATATATATATATATATATATATATATATATATATATATATATATATATATATATATATACTGTATATGTATATATATACTGTATATGTGTAAATATACTGTATATGTGTAAATATATATATATATAAAATAATGTTTTATAAAAATTTTACTACAAATAATGTTTTTAATTTGACAGAAATGCTTGAAATGTTAAAACTGTAAAGTAACTTTTTAACATCTATAAACTTTATATACTTTTGCTGGAAACAATGCCAAATGGTGCAAAACCCTTTCCAGTGTTTGGTATATTCTTTTTACAGAGTAATTAGTTATTTTAATACAATTAATTTTAGTGAAAGTTGGTGTTACGCATTACGTTTTTAATATGTGTAATCAGATTACAGTTGCTGGCTTTCGATTAAGTTATTTATTTTTAAGTGCTTTACTTGGGTTATACTAAAATAATCTTTTTTATGTATAATACATTTAAAACATAAATTAATTTCTAATAATTATTCTAATTCTATATGTATGTGTGCATTTCTGTGACAGCTGAAGGGTCTGCGCCCCATAACAAGTAATTGAAAGGGAGAAATGCGACAATGAAGTAGGAAATACAGATAGTATTTTGAACTCGTTGAGCAGAAATTATTTTTAGAAAGTAACTTAAATGCTTTAGAAAAGTAATTAGTAATGTGATAAATTTTCTTATAAAGTAATTAGAAAGTAATCAGGTTTGTTGAGCGCATTACCGCTGAGACATAGTGAGTGTGGAGGCCCGAGCTATTCTCCATGGCATCCATGGACAACTCACCACACGCCCCACCGAGAGCGAGAACCACATTATAGTGACCACAGGGAGGTTACCCCATGTGACTCTACCCTCCCTAGCAACTGGGCCAATATGGTTTCTTAGGAGACCTGGCTGGATTCACTCAGCACACCTTGGGATTCGAACTCGTGACTCCAGATGTGGTAGTCAGCGTTTTAACTCACTGAGCTACCCAGGCCCCCTGTAACAGTTTTTAAACATCATGGAGAAACAAAATGCAACAAATGAAAAAAATCATTGGAATATATAAAGATTGTAAGGACTGTTCCATCAACTGGCCTGAAACTCTTTCACACAGCCATCCTTATCATTTAGACCTTCTTTTTTTTTACACCAGCTGACATAAAAATAGAGGGTCTGCTTTCTTATTGACTTGTTTTGAAATATGAAAGCACCAGTGTAGTTTTTGTAATAACAGCACTACATTTTCTGTGTCATCTTATGAGGAGAATAAATGGAAGTTATAATCACTATTGAAAGGGGGATGAGCTCGCTTCGTAGGATCAATAATCATTTGTGGTTAATTTTGCTGTGCAATTTAGCTATAGTCTCTCTCTCTATCTCTCCCTCTCTCTTTATCTCTATACATATCCTCCTCTCTATCTACATTATGCTTTCATCTGAATAGGGTCAGAGAGACTGTACCATGTAAGGAGGCAGAAATGTGTCCCCCAGACAAGCATTGATGGTCTAGAAGAAGCTGAGGTAAGATATTCTTTTTAAATATTCAGTATAAAGCATAATTCGTATTGAATACAGGGCTGTACCTGCATTTAATGATTTTTTTTTTTTGGAGGCACCCTACGCAAAATTATTTGTAGCTGAAGCAAATGTAATTATATTTATTTTACGTTCAGTACATAATATGGCCAGTTATTTTATCTATTTTTGCTCATCTTACAAAAATAGTTCCAAATAAATGCAATGCATACCAACCGTTGCACATCGCTGAGCAGAGCACAGACTTACCGCCAATGCCATGAACACAGACAATCAGAGTGATACAAACAGTAAAGCATTGTTTTACTAAATATCAGTATACTTGAAACTGCACTGCTCGGCCAATTAAATTGGTGGGCCGGAACTAACTATTGCATAAAGTGCTTATAACCCATGAGTTTCATCTCTTATTATCTCTATTACAATCCTGTACATTCCTGTTCTTTCTTTTGTATACTATTTTGCTGTGACCTTTCTGTGTTCCTTCCGGAAGAAATGTCAAACCCATGTGCTGGTGTTGGTGGTGCATGGGGGGAACATACTGGATACGGTGGGTGGTGAGACGGGCGCAAAGGCTGCAGATGTGAAGACCCTGTCTTCTGTGCTGGAGAAAGTGTCCCAAGCTCACTTTCAAGCCGCAGCCCAACATGTCGTCATTAAGTTGGTGCCGTGCCCAGCCGTATGTGCGGAGGCCTTCTCCCTTGTGTCCAAGTGAGTGACTATTACTTTGAAAGGACAATAACATGGTCTTTTGCATTCACTAACAAAAAAGTACCATGGATTACCATGATTTTGGACATGTGCCATGGTACTTTTTAACTACCTTGAAGTACAGTAATCATTGAGTGATACTGTACCATGGTATTACATCTGTTACCATCATTATTCCATGATTCTGACACAGTATTTATGTAAGGGTTGGATTGGCTAAGTTTCCATAATTCAATATTTTGATCCGAGGTCATGTGAACACCCTCAGGCAAAGCTACCTGAATAATGCATGAAACCCATTTCATAAGGAAGTGCTGACAGATTCAGTTGTTCTTGAGAGTTGATTATCTAATCAAGTTTAAGAACATTTAACAGATGTACTGTGCAAAAGTCTTAGGCACATTGGATGTTTCACAAAAACGTTCATCTAAAGATAGTTATTTTACATCTTTTGATTCAGTGTGTCAATAGGAAATAAAGATTTCAGGTTTACAAACACTCCTTTTGCAAATAGAAATAGAGCAAGGAGTCCTACAACAGATGGTATGGTCCCGACAGAGCCCGGAACTCGGCATCATTCAGTCAGTCTGGGATTACATGAAGAGACAGAAGCAATTGAGACAGCCTAAATACATAGAAGAACTGTGGCAAGTTCTCTGCCAACAACCTTGAAAAACTGTTTGCAAGTGTACCAATGAGAATTGGTGCTAATTTAAAGGGATAGTTCACCCACAAAGGAAAATTCTCTCATCATTTACTCACCCTCATGCCATCTAAATAACTTTATTTCTTCTGCTGAACACAAATGAAGACACTTGAATATATTAGCTATATTGGTCCATTAACTTTGAATAGTGGCCAGAACTTTGAAGCTTCAAAATGGACATAAAGGCAGCATAAAAGCAATCATACGACTCCAGTTGTTTAATCCATCTCTTGTGAAGTGATTTGATAAGTGTGGGTGAGAAACGGATCAATATTTAAGTCCTTTTTTACTATAAATACTCCTCCCTGCCCAATAGGTGGCAATATGCATGAAGAATGTGATCGCCACAAACAAAAAAGAATGTGAAAGTGGATTTTTATAGTAAACAATGACTAAAAAATTTCTCACCCAGAGAATTTTCTCTGAGAGAATTTAAATTTTTGGGTGAACTGTCCCTTTAAAGGCAAATGGTGGCCACACCAAATTGATGTTACTGATATATAATGATATTTAACATTCCACATGCAATACACAATGACTGAATCATTACGGAAAGAGATGCCCTTGAAATTATCACTAAATGATGCATAACTCAGTATTCATATTCATAGAATACAAAATTCATAACCTTTACGGCCACTGCCCTTTTTAATTGCTGATTTCACACTGAAAAGTCATAAAGACAAGGAACCAGTAGGATAAGATTAACTAGAATTAATAAGTAACCTATTAATTGCATTTCCTTTCACATAGCATCTCTTTGACTTATAGAGATAGAAGAGGAGACAGAGCAGAAAAGACAGAAAGCAAAGGCTTAGTGTGATTTGTTTGCTTAATGAAACATAATGAGTTTTTTCGGTTCTCTCTGCTGTTATTAGTTTATGAGGGATGAAATGAATAAGAGGTAAGAAGACAGCCCCAAGTAACCATGTAACGCTAATGCTTTCTGCGAGAATCAGCCTTCGTTAGGAAAAGAGTCCCTTTAAGCTGTGAAAGTGGATCCATCACTTCGAGGGCTCAGGGGACTTTACAGGATTTCTTCTAAAGCTTTAGGCCTTTTTCGTATTCTTTTCCTACCTTTTTAATCAGCTCAGTGAAGCAATGAAGACGAAAGAGCGTCGAAGAGTCACAGAGCAGAGCAGAACCAACACAGAAAGAGCTTCTTTGAACACATGATCACAATCTATGCCTTTTCCCATGAAACACAGGGTCTAATAAAAAATGTCAAACACTCGAGTACCGCGGAGATCAACATGATAAACTCTTTTCGTGAGTGACATACAAATGACATTTCCTCTTTTGCAGTGGGTTTTATGGTTCAGTGCTCCTCTTCAGAGTGGCTGTACTAGCAATGCGTATGAGCTATATTGAGCAAAGAATGAAGGAAAAGATAAATGCAGAAACCACGATAGTTGTATGTCTATCTGTCTGCATTTGTCCAATTCTGAAAAGGTAGATCTAAAAAAAAGGGATATAAAATGGACTTTCTCCTTTTGTGCTCTATGAAATAAAGAGTCATACAGAGTTAGGGGTAAATAATGTCAGAATATTAATTTTGGGGTGAACCTTTTAAGCTTTGTTTTTTATATATATATATATATATATATATATATATATATATATATATACAGTGTATATATTTGATTGCATTTTTATATATAACAGTAAAGAAAATATAATGAGAATTTACTTCATGGATGAATTTCTTGATTTTTTTTTTCCGGTTTGAAATGTGACCTGGACATGTTTTTGTGAGATTCACTTTAACATACTCTTAGTAAACATCCTGACATTCACACACCTGCCCACCTTCAAAATCACACAATGTTGTTTTCCCTTCATCCATTCTTCCATTCTATTTTCTTCCCAAACACTTTAATGATGGCATATACGGTCAGATAAATACTTACATCAGCTTCAGCAAAAACATCATCAGGAGGCAGGACACTGTGATGTTCTAGGAAGACAGCAGTGTGCTCTGTGACTGATCTAATCTCTTGCTGGGCTCCGTCAGCCTGTCTGAAAGTGAGGGCTAAATAGTCAGGCTCATTGCAGACAGCCCTCAATGGGTAAATCTCAGGAAAACATGTCCAAGTCACAATTCAACCCAAAATCGAAATAAAATGCATTAAGGAAATGATTTTTTTTTTTAGAACCGTTATAATTCATGATATTATTTTCATGACAATTATGTACTTTTTTTCCATAAATTCTAATGTGACTGTACATTTAATTTTTATGTTGTGATTCTGCTATTCTCAATATGAATTATCATTAGATACTCAGTGCTGTATTATTATAATTTTATTTTACATATTTCTTATTGTTAATTAAAATTGTATTTATTTATTTATGCCATTAGACTAATGTTTTTTGGGCTGAAATATATCCGGACATGTTATTCATAGGTTTTGTCTCATACAAACAGCTTACTTTTAGTGGATGTTCACCAGTCTGTACCATTTTGGAATAATTTTCCCATGTAAACATGCACTACATCCACTTCTTTGAACATTGTGATGCATCGCATTGTTTATTCTCTGTTTGTGCCATGACCGCAGGGATTTTAAGAAGCAGTGATGAATGTGTCTAGTTAAAAGAACTTTGAAACTTGCCTCAAAGCACCTCAATTCTATTCTATTCGTTGCACTGCTTCTAGGCTTTTTAACACTTAAACCCATACCTCGGGTATTTTAGTGATGTGGAACCTCGTTCCACCACCTGTACCTCATCGATTTTTGGGAGTTGTGCCCACAACTCTTAAGCATTCCTCAATCTGTCTCTCTTGAAAATTGTAACTAAAAATTCCAACAAAAATAAATAAATACATTTAATGTATAGAATAAAATGGCTAAAGTACCAAAAGTCATTAAAGACCCTTAGTATGTAATAGTGTCGTTTTTGTTTTTGTTTTGCACTTCCATAAATTATATTTTTGTGATTATTTCATATCTGTGTAAGTTTACTATCACAGCATATCTATTTCTATGTTCATTACATGACAAATTAGTACTATATTCATATACAAATGACTACTACATCAAATTGATTTTCAATGCAACAATGGCAAATTATCGCATGTACATGTAAACATACATGCAATTTTTTATTCAAGGTGGCACTGTTGTTTCAACGATTGACTTGATTTGCATTTGACATTGCCGTTTGATGAAGAAACAGCATTGAAGTAAACTATAGCAAGTACAACACTTGAACAGTATGATATGGCTATTGTCATTTGGGTGTACTACTGAAATTCTGTAAGTTTTACATCTGTTTAGACTCAATAAGTGCCTGAGGAAATACTTACGTGTAGCTTATGTGTAGCTTAATATGTGTTTGACAGCCAGTTGCGTCTCTTGAAATTTCAGTGTAAAAGTAATGAATTCTGTAGATTTGTCCTGATTTGTTGAAATATATTTTATTCTATTTTGTTCTAGTTGTCTTGAAAATATTTTGAAAGTTTTACACACTTTGGGCATCTTGTAGATCCAGTTGTGACCTGAATGTGTAAGAGTGTTTGGTGAAATTCTAGTGCCGTTTTTTTTTTGCCAGTAGAGCTGCCATGCATGTACAGTATGTTTTCATTTCCTCTGTTTAAGAGCTTTGGGATTTGCCTTTGAAACCTGTGGCCATCCTGCCAAGCTTTCACAACGGGTAATGAGTTTCCTCGCCTAATGAGGTGTGCCTACAGATGTGTCTTTAGAGAGTGTGGGTGTGTGTGTGTGGGGTGGAGGGCATTTGTGTATTCTTGTGGTCTAAATCAAGGGCTCACACACAAACACTCACACTTATACATGCATTAGTGTTTGCTGTTAGAAAGCACACAAAAGTAAAGGTGGAGAGGAATGGTATAGGCCTTTGTTTGCCGCCTCCACACGGCATTTCCAATTAGCAACTCTGACAAAATGCTTCCACATTGATTTTCTCTCACCGAAGCACGGTGTGCAAGTCAATTCAATACGTGACTCCTGGAGTAAAACAATTTGGGGCTCTGTCTCAACTTTGATAGGGAGGAGGTGGATGCTGATTTGTCTCTAGAGGACAATACCAGCTGTGAGTGTCGGTGGTCCAAATCTGCTCAGTATTCCTCCTCTGTGCTTGGGGACCAGACCACCTGTAGGTCTTCGTCAGTCTTCACACACGGTTTCATAACCCCTTTGCTTACTTTATACATGTTCCTGGTCTGTGCCATGAAGCCATTTTTTTGTTTTGTTTCAGTGTTGGTATAGTTACTGCATTTTTGCTTTGTGGGGCAGTATAATTCTCTGCACATTAAACTGGAATAGAGCTCTTATAGTTGGAAACTGATGAACTTTGTTCCCAAGACCATTTCCAAGGTTATGACATTGATTGAGTGATTGAAAGACATAGCTCACGGAGGCTTTTCAGATAAATATCTTTTATCCGATTCCTATTGGACCTAATGATCGGAAGGGATAACATCAGTGAAAGCTAATTCTTTATAAACATAAACAAGATTTATTATATGCTTCCCCCACAAATTAGATCTTCAAAAAGATGGCTTGTCTACACACAGCAGTGGTTGGGAATGGGTTTGATTTCAGCTCCTTCTTGTGTTTGTGCAAGAGCTTTTTGGTAGTCTAAAGATATATTATTGATCAGAAGTCCTTCCTTTCACCCTCCTCAGCTGGAGTAGGGTTATTTTTGAGACCTCACAGCCATCACCTGTGGAGAAGGCTAGCAGGAAATGCAGGGGTCTTTATTTGTTCTGAGAGGGAGCTTGGAAGGTTTTGTTGTTGAAAGAACTGGGGTCGCATAAAAACAGCTAATAAGGGTGGGAGGATTATTTTGACTTTAGGGGGTGTTTAGGGGTAAGATGGATGTTTCTGTGTGAGTGTGTGTTAGTGGGTTACTAATTTAACCTTGATGTTTGGTATAGAGGACTTTATACTTTCCATGGCTACACATACACTGTGATATTAGATGTATGTGTTTAACTAAAAAAAATATAGATATTTTCTAGACATATACAATTGTAATGTACTGAATAGTAATCATTCAGTACTGAGATATGTATCACATTATTATGTTAATACAATCTGATACCATTGCTGTAGTATGTTTTTTCAAGTTCTGTTCAAGCCTATGCTTGATTAAATTCATGATTGTAAGCCCTAACACCATTGCTTGTATAAAATGTGCCTGCTTGTTGAAGCTTAGTATTCACAGCTTTAAGGTGGAAAACAAGCAGAACATCAAAATCAATATTTTATGACATACAGGAAAGTTCAGGGCTCGTTTTCTTTCTTGTTCACTTGGAATATATTTGTGACTTCCTTTCTTGGTAGTCTCTTTTCTGGTGAGGATTTTTTACTTCTCTCCAGCCATGTAAAGAGTGTAGGCAGTGTATAGATAAAGACATTTTTGCACAAATAAAATGCAGTCCTCAAGATACTTCAGCTATTTGAAAAAAACATGTTACATTGTTTTTCATCCTATTAGTGTGTTCCCTTGTATTGAGGCCTAGTGAGAATGGTTTCCGTCTGTCAAACTGTTAATGTTATTTACAGTAATGTTAGCAATACGATACAAGAGGCTTTGCTGTATTGTTAACAGATACAGTTAAGTGTCACCCGCTAGAAGATAGTCCCTGACATGAAAAGGTAATTAGTGCTAAGATTAAAGGGATAGTTCTGCCAAAAATTTAAATTCTGTAATTTTCTCACTCTCATGTCGTTACAAACCTGTATAAATTACCTTGATGGCACACGTACATCATCCAGACTTCTATCTGATGTGTGTGTTTACATCTGGAAGACATATATTTTACATAATGTAGTTTTCTCATCTGCAAAACATAAGACGTTTTCTCTTGGATGTCAATAAGACATTCAGCAGATGTGTTTGAGATGTTTATGAATTAGAATGTTTGTAAATATGATCTTTTAAAAATGTAAAACATATGTTTTTAGATTGTGATGCTTTACAGATGAAAAGATCTGAAACAGATATTTCTGAGATGTACATGTGTTATATGGGAACTTTCTAGCATAAAAACACAAGAGAAATTTTTAAGAATGTTGATACTGCTCTTTCCCATACAATAAAAGTCAGTAGTGACTGAGGCTAAAATTCTTCCACATCTCCTTTTGTGTTCCACGAAATAAAGTCATACAGTTTTGGGACAACTTGAGGCTGAGTGAATAATGACAGCCTTTTTATTTTTGGGTGAACTATTCCTTTAATAGTTTGCATGTGTGACATTTTAATGTTGTTTTTGCACAGTGTGTTGTTGTTCAGATTTATTCTCTCTTACTGCAGCCATTTGAATTTGTGAAGAAGAAACTTCACAAATTGAATTAGAAATATTAATCCTAAAATATGACAGTTTGCCATTCAAAATCACCTTGTTTTCACCTCCCCCAGCCAGGCACATCAGTCCAGATCTTCTCGGGAGGTAAAACGGCTCCTCAGCAACACCACCAGCTGCTAGCATGGCCAAAATTAATTACACTACTGTGTTAATAAATAATGACTCTAGGGTGTTGAGGTGATGGGGCATACTGAGCAGTTTAGAGGTGCTCTTTTGAACCCTCTCCTGCTGTGGAGCGTGTCTAATTGTGCTGGCCCCTGGTCTGCTGGCTTGTTACTATAATGGCTGTGTCATTCTCCAGCCAGTAGAGTTCATGTAAACATGACAGGGACTATTGTTCCTGCAGGGTCATAGCGCATTAGCCTTGACCTTGCCAGGAGTCAGGGTACAGAGTAGCACTCGAGATATAATTTAGAAGAAATGTTTTGGATTGGTTTAGATTATTTTGTCATAAATAGCGCTTCTCACACAAAACATAATGAAGACTTGGCTCATAATTGATGTCAATAATGTATGGCATTAACGAATGGCATAAAATGCACAGCATACACAAATATATAGCAAGATTAATTTTTAATCTGATCAAAATGTTTTTTTATTAATGTTATGAAATGTAGCGAATTACATTTGCTATCAACATTATGTTTGTCTTGTCAGCCAACTTGGATGGATTTTTTGGATGCTTCCCATTCAGAAGTGATCATCCCTGTGCCCTATTAATCCCCTCGGAGGGCTGAAGTGTGAAGGGGTCAAAATTTCATGTACGCTTTTAAGGTCATTTTTTTTAAGGAACCTCTTATTGAAATTATAATAAAAATAATAAAAAAATATAATTTATTATTATTGTAGTAATTACAATATTTGATATAATATACAGTATGTTATTACTATGCATAAATAAGCATTGTTATTCTGGCTTCCTTTTGGAGCAGCCTCCACATTGGGAGCACTTGTGACACCTAAAAATACTGCCTATGGAGGCTGTTCACTAGATTTTGGACAGAGACAAAGTGAGAGAGCGAGAGGTAGCCTCTGGTGACGGTGACGCAAATAGGACCTACTCTTTATGTAGCGGTGGGCGATGTTACTGAAGACTGATTAGCATGAGCTTATGGGTTGTCATTATAATTAGAGAAGTGACTCCATACACTCTCCTCTGTGACTTCCTTCACAACATTCACAGCGCTGTGTCGTTCCTCCAGACAACAGGCTGTAAAAGGAGCTTCATTCTAGGTCTCCACCAAACAGATCCATTTGGGACTTGTTCATTTACACTTTGTGGTGTCACCTCCAACACTTATTTATCGAGGGAAAATGGATGCCATGCAAGGTTCAGACGTGTGAACGGAGGGCTCTGCGCACTTTGCTAGTTTTAATACGATTAATATCATAAACAGGTGAGATTCGATACACTCTGTTCTATAACTGTTCTAGGTGGACAATATGTTAAAGAATTCAAAATGCTTGAGCTCTGGAGACATTAAAGACACTTACGTGCTCAAGCTGACACCCCCGAGCTGCAGGCCGCGAGCCAGGGAGCCGATTTGGTCAGGGGAGTGCGGGAAATTCAGTGAGAAATCTTTAACATGTCGGCAATGCTGACGAAGGTCCTTGCTGACTTGTAGGATCTTTCTGTAATATGTCAATCGATCACTGCCATGGAGATTAAATTCACTGAGATGGTTACAAGGGTGGGGGATGTTGAGAAACAGATCCATTATCTGGAGTCATTGGAGAGGGAGTTATCTGGTAATTCGCTAGTGATTAATGGGGATTTGGAGCGTGTCTGGGAGAAGTTGGAGGACTTGAAGAACCATAGCCAGCGGAATAACATCCGTATTGTTGGAACTCTTTAGGCCGAAGAAGGTCAGGATGTGGCAAAATTCATGGACGGGCTCTTTCCGAGTCTTCTCGACTCGGACCATAAGCTGGAAATTGAGCTAGCTCACAGGGTTCTGGCTCAGCGATCCGCTGAGGGAAACAGGCCTGATCAATTCTGAAAAAGATCTGGTGTCATGCGAGGCGAGGAGTAAAGGAAGGCTTTCTTGGAAGAACCATAGCATTTTCTTTTTCCTAGACTTTGCAAATTCGACAAGAGAGAAACGTGATCGATTCAAGGAATGCAAGAAACTCTTACATCAACGGAAGGTCGCTTTTGCACTGATGTTCCCGGACAAATTGAGAATAGATGCTAAGGTTGGCAGCAAAATATTCACATGTCCCCAGCAAGTGATGTCCTTCATTAAGTCAATGGAGTGTTATTTTGTGGTACTCACATTGCAGCCAAGTGGACCTACTCTTTTCCAATGAGTTTGTTTTGTGAAGAAACACTCCTTCGGGACGGTGTTGTGGATAAATCTGCCTGTTCTTTGCACATATGCCTGCTATCGGCTATCTCACAAGACATTGGAGTAATTCGATAATTTGTTGCACTCATGTATTTGTATAGAAACACCGGACTTGAGCAATCCGATGGCAAAGTTGTCACGGGGGCTCTCGTAGGAGTACATAGACGGTTTGAGTTCAGAGGGATGGATGCCAGTTGGCGTTTTTCTTTTTTCTGTTTGTTTGGTTTTGATCATAGTGAATCAAAAGTGTGCAAGCCCCCTAGAGCAACATTGACACTTCACAGGATGTGTAGAATTCTTGGTCTTACTGATATTTGGTGACTTTTGAACCCTATCTGGTAGAGACTATACATTCTTTTCATCAGTCCATAAGATTTAATCTAGAATAGATTTTTTATATCTAAGTCCATCATTTCATCTGTTGTGGATTGCCCAATTGGAAACATCTTAGTCTCAGATCACACCCTGGTGAGTTTAGAAGTGTTGCCACATATGGAGAAAAATAAATCATACAGCTGGCGATTTAATGTATCCCTTTTGCAAAATCCTGATTTCCAACAAATGTTAAAGACTGAAATCAATGTCTATATGGAGACCAACTGGTCCTCAATATCTTCTGTGGGCATGGCTTAAGTGAGCCACTTAAGGTGGTTCTTAGGGGTCGGATCATAGAGTATGCCTTATTCATAAAAAAATCAGGGGAACAGGGACAGGCCGAAGGAGAGGACCTTGTATTGGTACGCCCGGCCCTCGAACCATAGAAAGGGTCAGTGTCAGGACAAAATGGAGACGTGGAAGTACCCTTCTTTCAGGTCTACTGCTGCAAACCAATCTTGATTCCGAACGCATGTTAGAATATGTTTTTGCATGAGCATCTTGAACGGGAGTTTGTGCAAAACCCTGTTGATAACTCGTGGGCCCAAGATTGGCCTCAACCCTCCTCCTTTTTTGGATACGATGAAGTAAGGGCTGTAGAAACCTTCTCCATCTCGGCTGGAGGGACAGGCTCTATCTCATTCTTTTGTAAAAGGGTAGCGATTTCCGCATGCTGGGTGCTGGTATTTTTGGCGTGCACTGAAGTGGGGCGGATGCCGCTGAAACGGGGTGGGCTCCTGGTGAACTGAATCACGTAGCTGAGTCGAATGGTCCTGGCCAGCCAGCCTGACGGATTAGAAAGCGTAAGCCACGTGTCCCAGCTCTGTGCGAGGGGCACTAAGGGGACGATCACTTTTGACGTACCTGGTGGGGCTTTGCAGCGGTGGGGAGCTGGTAGTGTTGCATCGGGAGGCAAAGTTGCATCCTGAGACATGTGTGCTGAGAAAAGACTCAAAGCACTTACCTTGCTCCGCGTACCCAGCAGGGGGCGGGTTAGTGACAGAGGAGGAGGTCCTAGTGAGGCATCCTCTGGACCCATCAGAACCGACCGGCTGGGGTTGTGTATGTTGTACAGCTGTGCCACTTTGACTGTAAGAGTTTAATGCTGGGGCGCCGTGAGAACGGTGTTTGTGAGCACCGGCTAGGTGACCCAAGGAATGAGGAAATCACTCTCTTATTAACAGTGTGGGTACCGCAGCCCAAAGGGGGTGTGGCAAATGAAAATAAGGAAAACAAGGATTTTCCTCCCAGCCTTTCACCGTGGGAAGTCTCCCGCATCTCGACCAAGTTCAGCCACAGATGTCGTTCCTGGACCACAAGGGTGGCCATCGCCTGTCCGAGTGCCCATGCTGTGACCTTTGTAGCCCGGAGGGTGAGGTCAGCAGCTGAGCGCAGTACATCAGGATCAGGACTACCCACGTGCAGATGTTTTAGTGCCTTAGCCTGGTGGACTTTCAGGAAGGGCCATGGCATGCAGGGCAGAGGCAACCTTCCAGAGGCCTTGTAGGCTTTCGCCATCAGCGACGACGTGATCCTACAGGCCTTGGAGGGGAGTGCACCACAACCGCTTTGTCCACCTGGGGGACCTCCTTGTACCCAATGACCACCCCGTCATCGAGGGTAGTGAGAGTGAATGAGTAAGGAAGTCGGTCCCGGGCAGTAAAAGGTGCCCTCCACGACCTCGTCAGCTTGTCGTGCACTTCTGGGAAGGAAGAAAGGAGGGGAGGCTTTGAGCGGCGCCCCTTGCTCACAGCGAGCATATGGGACATTTGTACATCAGTTTCAAATGGGGCGGGCAGACCCGAAGGTAGCAGCCCAGTTGAGTCCTCTGCGTCATACGCTGCAACGCTCTCCGATGCAGCAGCAATGTCATCATCTTGCTCCATGGCGCCAGCTGAGACATCAGATTGGCCATGAGGCGAGCTGGTCTCACGTCAAGCCTGGATGGAAGCAATTGAGCGTGCTGGGGGGTTGTGGAAGGAAAGCTTCGACCGCAGCGATGCCATGCTCAAGTTCTCGCAATGAGTACATAAACCATCCAAAAACGCTGCCTCGTTGTGATCGCCACCCAGACACATGAGGCAACACCTATGGCCGTCAGAAGCAGATAGATATCTGCTGGATCCAGGAACAACACAAAGGCAGAAAGGCATCTTGAAAAAGACGCGTCTTTAAAAAGACATTCAATGCCAATGTGTTTTCTCTTTTAGAGCAAATAGTACACTTTTAGGAACGCTGTCGAAGCACCCATGGGGGCGTGGATTGCACTGGCGTTCAGAGAAGGGAAATAGCCACTGGTAATACATTGTGTTCGAGGTGAGTGGAACAGTAGTGAATTTCTCAGCTCACTGATCAAACAACCGCTTGGATCCGAAGAAAGAATCTGACTGAATAGATGCACGATCCCCGCCTTTATACCCATATGTCCAGGGGCAGGACATGCAAATTCTGTTCACCAATTTTTCATTGGCCTTTTCTCATATTCAGAGGTAACCGAGGCTCTCGAAAGAAGCCCCTAGTGTCACTACAGTTGACACAACGTGACAGACGGGGAACTAAAAATCCTTAAAACAAGATCAATTTGATTAATCTTGTTTTAGAAACAACACTGCATAAGATATTTAGGTTTTTCAGAGAATGTATGTACGGATAGTACATACAGAGCCTATGGATATTATTTTGCATAGGCTGACTGAAAAAGGTGGGCTAGGCCTGCCCAAGATTTTGTTTTATTATTATGCATTTCGTCTCAAACATTTGGCTCATTGGTTGCTTCCACCTGAGAGAGCCCCTCCCTGGTTTTGTATTGAACAGAAAGTTCTATTTCACCATTGAAAAGCCTTTCTATCAAACTAATCTGAGAAGTTAAGTTACACCCCGTTATCTTGCATTTGCACTAGATATGGACAAAAGTGTCCAAAGAGTTTAATTCAGACATTTATTTAAATGTTGCCTCGAGCATATGGCTGAACCTAAATTTATGTATTTACAAGTCCCCATTCTGCTTGTCAGAGTGGATTGTGAGGAAGGTTAATTCACTCTGTGACCTAGTGTATATAAGAGTGGAGTGTTGAGGTTCAACATTTTACACCCCCCTAAAGTGGCAGATACTCTGGGAGTGAGTATTACTGCTTTTGGATAAGGTCATGAAGCACCAGTGTATTACTCCCTGCTAATTCTGAGTCTGGGGACGGAGCTTTAACATCTGTCAAGAGATTATGGAAGAAAGATTAAACTTGGTATTTGAGAAGGGAGTGTGGGCTAGGATGTTTTTGAGGGTCAGGGTGGGGTTGGGGATTGGGAGGGGTAATGGGGGTAAATGTTAATTCTGTGTATATTTGTTTTGCTAGCATCCCATGTTGGTTACAGCATCCAAGACTGGTGTTTTTAGCAGGTTGTGCTGTAAGGAGGAAATACCCCCCTCCATTATCTCCAGCTCCGCTGTCTTCCTGTCAGAGCCCTTGGGTTGCTAATCGCCTTGTTTGATCGATGGTTCTGGGGTTTGCACAGCTGTTCCAAGAGACACCTTGGGGGCATGGCAATATTTTGTGCTGTAGACTTACATACTCATGCACACTCATGCTGTGCAGCATGATGAAGCACCTCTGCCTTTTCAGTGGTACTTGGGCAAACTCCACATTTTGCATCATCGCTAATTTGCTGACCTGAGTCACACTTTTAATCATAGCTGCCATTTGCCTTAACAAGTCCCCGCTTACGCAGAGAAAATGAGGGATTTATTACTTTGAGTAAATGCCATCAGCAATTACATAAGTAAGTAGTGGAGCCTCTGCCAACTTGCACCTTTTATCATGCAGAAAAACTTGCTGATTAAGTATTTTGTAAACTTGCACTGCTAACATTTTTTTTTCCAATAAATATCCTTAAAGGTATAGTTTACACAAAAATTGAAATTATGTCATGTTGTTCCAAACTCGTATAATGGAACTTCCATAGATGGAACACAAAAGGAGATGTTAGGCTCTTTTAAGAAGCCAAATGGAAGACTGCTACCTTGGGTTTAAAAAGATACCCAAAAGGAATCCAAGAAGGAGAGGTGCTCATTGCCAAGTGGCGTTGGTATCAACATCAAATTGAAGTAGAAAACGAGCAAGGCACTCAATCACCAAAGATAAATATTTTTTTTGGGAGACAAACATAAAACAAAATAATTGTTAAAGCATATTGGCAGTTCAGCTGCCTTCATTAATGCCTTCAGCTAGTCTGCTAATATGTGCTGGCTTTTTTATTGTATGTTGTCCAATAATATAATATCTCATTGAAGATTTAAGTGCCTTGCTCTTAAAATATTTTGTGATTTTACTTCTCAAGTAGTTACAGATTGCTTTGATGTATGGTCACCTGTATGGATGCCAACATGGTTGTTGTCTTCTTCACAGTCTGAATCCTTACAGCTATGATGAGAGTTGTGTATCCAGCAGCGTAGATCATCTTCCACTGGCTGCTTTACCGCTGCTCGCCATAGCTTCTCCACACTACCAAGATGCCGTGGCAGCCATTATCGCTCGGGCCAACCAGGTGTACCACAGTTTTTTGCAGTCGCCTGACGGACAGGGCTTCACAGGGCAGGTGAGTCAAGGGAAACCCCACTTACCAACTATTTAACAGTATTCAGGCCTGTGCACTTCCTGCTAATAGTAGCGTATACCAGCCTAAGATGGCTTGCTGCTCTTTCAACTGTGTCAGGATTGTTATATGTTTTGTTTTTAGTTTTTGGTCACTTTTAAGCTGGTCAGGCTGGGAGACCAACTGACTGACCAGCAAAACAAGCTGAGCACCAACTTGCCAAGGCTGGAATACCAGCTAGACCAGTTAAGGTCCAGATTGTTTAGGCTTGGAGACAATCTTAAACCAGCTTAAACTTAAGACTAGCAAAGCTATTTTTATTTTAGCATGGGCTGGTCTGAAATCATTGTTGATGTTTCTTATTTAATGAAGAACATTTTACCACACAAGCAGATGAGGCTGGTCCCAGATGACTTTTGAAAATTCAGATACTACACGGAGCAGGAGTGGAAAGTGTATGTGGGTCTTTGGCAGGGCTAGTGACTCATCAATGATGAGTCATTTTAAACAGAGGGAAGGGAGGTTCTCTCTCCACTTGTTTTAGTTTATAATCTCACATGATTATTCCAATAACACACTCCTGTTAATTTAGAACACACAATGATTTCCTGAAGTGGTGACCATGGTTCATGAGCTGTGTGTTGTATTAACTCTCTAGGGAGCTGTACAAATCAAATAGCATCTGAATAACATATTAGCCCTCTGATTTTCGAGAAAAATCTAGGCTTTTTTTGACAAGGCATAGCCATCTTTACATTTGGGAACACTCAAAAAGAAAAGAAAAAATATATTTTAGTCTTGTTTTCTAGTTCAAATATCTAAACATCCTTAAAGAAATGTTCTGGGTTCAATACAAGTTAAACTCAATTGACAGCACTTGTGGAATAATGCTGATAACCACAAAAATTCATTTAGACTCATCCCTCCTTTTCTTTAAAAAAAAAAAGCAAAAATCAAAGTTACAGTGAGACACTTACAATGGAAGTGAATTGGGGCCAATTTTTGGAGGGTTTAAACACAGAAATTCTCAGGGAGAATATCTTCTGGGCTTTGCTTTGCACCACACCAGCTTCAATGGACTCTCTTCGGATTGCTCTTGACTGCCACAATGCACACACCCATCCTAAGAACACACTCTTCCCTTAGCCCATTGAGGGTCTCACATTTGACTTTGACTCCGCTCTCTTCAGCCGGCACCGGGTGCGTCTGATCTCATTCTTTGAGAAACTTTAATAAATCCTTTTGAACTGTCACCTCTGTGTTTGGGTCCCTTGTTTCCCCTCACCCTCTAACAGCTAATCAATATTATGCCACAAATGCTGTCAATTGAGCTTAACTTGTACTGAACCCAGAGAATTATTTTAAGATACATTTACTTGAGAAGCAAAGCTACATACAATCGCAAGACTTGTATTCAGAGAATATATCTTTTAATAATTATTTTTCTTGCAGTACCCCTTTGGCAAAACATTTTTTCTTCTTTTATGCATTCATCTTATGCATAAAAACTTAAAATAAGACAAAGGTCTTATTATCTTAGACAATTTTGCTTCTTAAATAAATGTAGCTTGTTTTGAGAATGTTTGTTTATTTTTACTGGAAAACAAGGCAATTTTTGCAGTAAAGCAAATGTGAAAAGGCCTCATCTGTTGTTGAAAGATAATAAGCCCTGTGGATTTGTTTGTTTGTGGAGCATCAGTACACTATCTGTACTCACTGTTGAGATGCTCATCAACATCAACTAGAAAAGTGGAAGAGTTGCAGCTGTGTTGTTTCTGTTCCATTAATTAAAAGTGTTTACAGTCAGGGTGTGCTGTAGATTGAGCTGTCATTAAGAAATCTTGAGATTTGCCTGACAGTGCTGATTGAATGCAGCAACAAAGCACTGATTCTGTCTGACTTTTTTAATGTGTGGATGTGTGTGTTTTGGCCAGGTGTGTTTGTTGGGTGACTGTGTGGGAGGTGTGCTGTGTTTCGATGCTCTCTGTTTCAGCAACAGCCCACGACATGGTAGCCCCATCCACAAAAGCAGATATAACAGCACAGAAAGCTTAAAGGTATGTATTTAAACACTTAATCATTATTTGGGTCTATTTCACCCTTTTTTTCTCTTGCCTAGTTTTGAAGATGCATGGTTGACAACATTCACTTTTCTTGTTTTTAATACTCTTTGTTCCCTTACGACTCTACACTTGACATTGCGTTTGCTAACGCATATGGGGAGTGTCCTTCCACACGACCTAGTTTAAACCTCTCTACAATAACGCCAATATTTTAATACTGGCTATGATGTTTGAGCCCTGCCTTTTTAGGCGTGAAGCTGTCCGCTATAAAAGCAAGTTTGAAAACACCATTCCTCAGAATTTTCTTCCTTCAAGACAGCAATTCATCTCCCATCTATAAGCCCTCTACTACTTTGCCATCAACTACACAGGTCAGCAGGTGGGATCTTCATGGCAATGAGAAGACACTCCGGCGAGGCGAACATCACTCACTTCACATATATATATACAGTGTATATATATGACACCCGACTTTTGACACCTGGAAACAGGTACGAAACGGCCGTGATATGTCAACTGCCTAGAGCTACTGACTGTCTTTATAGCTTTGAGAGCTTTTCATTGTGAATCACCACATCCTGATTCGTTTGGACAACACAACAGTAGTGGCATATATACTGGATGTCGCCATGATGCACTGGCCCACATATGGCCGGCGAAACACAAGTATGCGCTTCCCCCAGTGCATCTCCTTCATTCTGTCATCAGTAATGTCTGAGTGGAAATGGAAACAGTTTTGTTAATTGTGCCGAAATGGCCCAATCAGTTTTGTTTTCTGGAGAAGGTAAAAATACTGGACCAGACTCCATGAGATATACCACTTAGGAGGGATCTCCTCTATCAGGAGCAATCCACAATCTGGCCTCCCCAGCCCAATCTGTGGAATCTGCATGTGTGGCCCCTGAACGGAGCGCACTAAACGTGCCAGAATTAACGCATTCAGTCGTGAACACCATTTTACAGGCCAGAGCAATGTGCTCGAGACGCCTCTACGCGTTAAAATGGAATGTGTTCACTGATTGGTGTCTATCACATGGCAAAGACCCAGTAAACTGTCTCATACATTAATTTCTCATATTTCTTCAAGAGCGATTAGACGCAGGACTTACAGAGTCAATGCTCAAAGTTTACTGTATGTGGTGACTATGTCTGCATATCACGCACCTGGCGCCAGCTTCATAAAGGTTGTTAGAGCAAGAAGATTAAATCCACCTCGGCCTGCTACAGTCCTGACTTGAGACCTATCTTTGGTCCTAAAAGTGCTCACAAGGCCCCCCCTTTGATTTACGCACACTCTCCATTAAGACCGCACTACTGCTGGCTCTGCCCTCAGTAAAAGTGTTTGTTGAATTACATGCACTATCAAGTGGCAATTCATGTCTGGAGTTTGGCCCCAGTCTTCCAAAAGCCACTGTCAAACCCAGAAAAGGGTCTTACCACACCCTTCAGAGCGCAGGTGGTTCACCTTCAAGCCTTCCTCCATCCTCCATTTAATTTGGATGAGGAACAATCCTT
The DNA here is from genome assembly GCF_025860055.1 of Xyrauchen texanus. NCBI lineage: Eukaryota > Metazoa > Chordata > Actinopteri > Cypriniformes > Catostomidae > Xyrauchen > Xyrauchen texanus. The sequence goes on along the minus strand of NC_068313.1, from coordinate 23,538,082 downwards.
GCATTTTTTATGCCCTGTGTGGGCACTACACGCTTCTGTTGAACGCACTTGCCAGATCAGACTGTCTGATAAGTTCTTTGTGTGCTGTGGAGGATACACGAAAGGAATGTCCATCTCCAAGCAAAGACTTTATCACTGGATCGTTGATGCGCTTGCCCTGGCTTAAGAGTCGCAGGGTACGATTTACTCAATTGGTGTTAAAGCACACTCAAGTAGAGACATGGCCTCCTCATGGGCATGGACGAATGGTGTGTCTTCAAGGCCTTGTTCAGACTGCCACTAAAAATCGGATCTTTTTGCATATCCAGATTGTATCCAGATGAGTTTTTGATAGTTTGGCCGTTCTGGCTGATCAATTCGGATTTCAAATGGTCTTTTGCGTCACTCTTAACAAGACACACAACGATGACGTCAAAAATCGGTGACTGCAATACAGAACACCAGTCTCTTCCATCGTTGAGATTTTCTTGTGCGACAAAGGAGTTCTTCACCACAACTGGACAGGACTCTTATCTGGAGAGCGAGATAATGCACCTAAATTTTTCCTGCATCTGTTTTGAAAGCATCGTCACGTGGGTACGCCTACATCGTTACCAAAGCAACCCATGCAGATTGGCAGCAACCCATGCATTGCAGGTTGGTTCTGTCTGAACACGCAAATCTGATTTGATCACTTGCAATTAATAGTGTGGACAGTCTGCCTGAAAAGATCCAATTTGCCTGCAGTCTGAACATAGCCTAAAAGACATGTTTTGCTGCCGGATGGTCTCCTCAAAACACATTCAAAAGGTTTTACAACCGAGACGTAATGTAACCTTGGTTCCCTGAGATGAAGGGAAAGAGACATTGCGAATGCTGGCCGCATTACAAACTCTGTCTTTTTAGGTGCGAGCGATACGCTCCTTGTCCTTCAATCAGAAAACTCTGAGGAATGGTGTTTGCACACCTGCTTATATAGCGAATAGCTTCTCACCTAAAACGGTACGTTTGGAGAGGTTTCAACTAGGTCGTGTAGGGCACTCCCCATATACATTAGTAAACGCTGTGTCTTGTTCCATTTGTCTCAGGGAACTGAGATTAAGTACATAACTGTGACGTTTTTGTTTTGCGTGATCTTTTCATAAGAAAGAAAAGTAAAAAATGGGATATCTTTGATATCTAAATTGTTTATCCTTGACAAAGCAAATGAAGACTTTTGCTTAAAGGGATAGTTCACCCAAAAATAAATTTTCTTTCTTCATTTACTTGACACCATGTCTCTAAATCCTTATGACTTCCTTTTGTGGAATGCAAAAGCAGATGTTTGGCAGAATGATAGGAATTTACAGGCTCAAGGTGCGGTCACACATACCTTTGCATGGGGAAATTCCGCAAGCGAAATACAGTCATCACAATAGGGATCCACGTAATGGTGAATTTCACGCAGTGCTGATTTTGCATAAAGTTCAATTTTGGTGAACTTTGACAGGCTTCTTGGTTTGGCGTAACCTCTGTGTGGGCGGTGCTTCATAAACTGCTACACTGAATATTCACAATGTGCAAGGATGTCGTTTTAGCGGTGAGTTTCTTTTTAACTTAAGTCTCACTGACAATAAAGTGCAGCATTAAAGAGATAGTTCACTCAAAAATTTAAATTCTCTCATCATTTACTCACCTAAATGCCATGCCAGATGTGTATGACTTTCTTTCTTCAGCAGAACACAAACAAAGAATTTTAGAATAATATCTCAGCCCTGTAGTAGGTCCATTGCATTGCATTGTATGGAACTACAGAGGTGAGATATTCTTCTAAAAATCTTTGTTTGTGTTCTGCTGAAGAAAGAAAGTCATACATATCTGAGATGGCATGATGGTGAGTAAATGATGAGAGAATTTTCATTTTGGGTGAACTATCCTTAAAAGTATCCAACCTAAAAAGGTTGTTTGACAATTATATTTTTGCTGGAATCACACACGCCCACGCCATCATCGCCTGCAGAATTTTACTGTGAGAAGGTATGTGTAACCTTGCCTTCAGTCATCATTCACTTTCTCTTTAAGTAGCCTGGTTTCCACTTGAGGAGTTTCAAAAGGCTCAACAACGCCACACACTGTGATTAGATTTATATACATATTATCTATATATTTTTGTCTTCTATACTGTATGTCTACAATTGTTTCATTTATTTCTATTTTTATTTCTTCATAGACATTTTAAGAGAATCATCTGTCTCAGATACTTGACACTTAATGAAACATTACATAACCAAAAAAAAAAAAAACGTTTTTCCTCAAATTACAGTAATTCTGTGTCTTTGACATTTTGGTCCAATCCTCTCCAAACACCTGTAATGTAACGCTGTTGTGTAAAAGCAAAAGGCATAGTTGCACTATTATGCAAATGAAGAATAATTTCCTCTCACTTTCCCCACCCACTCAGGATAACCCTGAGGTCAGCCCCAGCCTGAGCTCCAGCAAGCGCCTTAGCAGGAGCAACATTGACCTGTCTGCCCCCAGTGACTCCCGCTGCAGGAAAACCCAGCTCAGCCGTAAACAGAGCGACTCATACGATGGAGACTCCTCCTGCAGCCAGCACCACCCTTTCCTTAGCAGGTACTGCAGACCTGTTGATGTTGTTTAAACCAAAGCAATAGATAGAGGTTGGCATCCTTAGTCAGTGTCTATTTTTATTGTTGTGTATGAATATAATTCTGTTTCTTTTTTAATAAGAAATCAGAACAAGATTAGCCAGATGTGTCCCCCTGGCCAAGCTACCTGTAAATGTGTCATTCTTCCTCCTGTTTCTGTTTATCAGTATTGGCTGCATGATGGCATGTTGTATCTTCCTGCCTGTCTGCAGTGCTATTAATAGTCTGGGCCACAGTCAGTGTGCATATACAGGATGAGGCACAGACAGATATATACCTTTTCTGATCTGTTTTAAAAGTTGCTTAGTGCTTCTGCAGCAAAAAAAAGGTAAAAAGTCTGTTTATCTTATAAATGATCCTTTTTTTTAGGGTATTAATGTGGAGATTTCTTGCTCTACTTTCATCACAGGCCTCCGACAGAGTTCATCTATCATAATTGTTCTTAGACGTCCTATTTACGATAATAGCATTCCACTTCTTTGCCATAAATTAGAGCAATTGGTTATGTCATTATAAAATAAAAATAAGGCATTCATTACCAAATCAACCAGCTCAGAGGTAAATCACAACATCACAAACTTTGATTTGAAGCAAAAAGTATTTGAAAATCGGACAAAAAAAACTAAGGTACAAGACTGTGTACTTTAATGAGGGAATAAACAACAATCATGTTAAGCATTGTGAATGGTGTAATCTAATTAAAAATTTTACAAATATATAAAACTACTGATTTAAAGTTGTTGATTACAAATATAGAAACAATATATTTTAATTGAATTACAGAATGAATATACAAACATATAAGTAGTTTGAGAGTGTAGTTGGAGACAGACTCGATCATGCACAGTGCATAATGGGATTGAGCGATCACTGCTGGGCTCTTTTGCCACTGTTTGTAGATCTTTCTCTGTTATATCATGTATAGTATTGCTCTTCAAAAGAAATTCCACTATTAAACACAGTTTTTAACTAATTAAATTAAATTAACATGGACTGATGGTTCTAACATGAGGATATACCATCAATTAACAACTTCAGAGCCCACTTAGGTCTATCTTTATCAGTTCCCCTATATAAGTATATAATTATAAAACAATTCCTCTATGGAAAATATTTATACAGTTTTTTTATTTTATTTTTATTGCCCCAATTAAAAAATATCTAAGAGGATTTAGCTACAACACAGCCATGAACAATGATGAACAATGAACAACTTCCTAGTCAGTTGCAGATTGTATTAGGAGAAGAAACATTCTCATTCTTGAGAGCATTCGATTGAACAAAAATCTGCGCAATACATAATGAGATGTACACTAGCATATGCATGACTTCAAAGCTAATAGACATGAAGTGGAAGCTATAAAATTCCCATTTTGATTACATGAGGTCAGTTTAAGTGCATTTATGTGGTGATGACTCATGGCTACTCCTTGTGGGAACTGACCCAGCAACCTTCCCGTAACCATCAGCCTTGAGATTTAACCACTCCACTACACCACCCATGCAATGCAAGTCATTTTGCCCTAGATACTTGCTATATCTTTGGCCTTTGTGCAGTCACTAAATGGCCACTGTGAGAATGCTTGGCAAAAGCAAAAGATTACCACAAAGGACTGATAGCGCTGGTCCTGAGGGAAACTTATCATTCAGCTCATCCACATCCCTCTGCTCTCCTACATCTTTCTCCCAATCATCTCTCCCCTGGGCCCTATACACCCCATCCTTTTCACACTCAGTCTGAGGTGAGATAGCCGGCCAGAGTCTTTGGCAGCCTAAGAGCTTTTCTGTCATCGCTCATAGTGTGATGTAACAAAGAAAAGAAATGTGCAAAAAAGGGGCGGAGATTTGAAAGGCAGCGAAAGAACAGCGTAAGTTGTTGACAGTCTACCTAAATGATTCTTGTTGTAATCCATTTGGGTAGGTTTGGATTTTAGAGTTGCTAAGGGAGGGTAGCCGTAGAATGAGAGGGAATGCGCCTTTGTTTAGTAAAGCACTAGAAAGCCTAAGGAACTACAAAGCAGGAGGAGAGACACTGAAAACAGCTCGTCAGGCTGAGCCTTCATCTTGAAGAATTAATACATGTCACCAAAATCAAATAAAAAAAATCTAAATCAAATCACTTTATTGTCACACTACTATGTACACAAGTGCAACAGTATACCAAAATAAAACCAAAATAAATAAAAAAATGTAACTGGATGGTTTTCTTATAGCTGGGGGAGAGGTATGTTTCTTTAACTCATGGGGTAGAGCATGGCAACAGCAATGGCAAGTTCATTGGTTTGATTCCCAGAAAACACACCTAGCCCTATTATTAAAATAAATACAGTGTTGGGTAGTATTTGACTGCTTGTAACATGGATTACAAAATCAGAATACAAAATCAAGTACTTAAGATTACATTTTTAAATGTGTGTACTCAGATTACAGTTACTTTTTATGGATCACCTATCAGTCTTGACGTTCATAGAATTGCCGAAGTAGGAGTGGATGAGGGGGTGGGACTGACAAATAGCAAATTGTTGTGTGATTTCATGTTTACTGATCATAAATAGGTATGCAATACACTTAAAATTACATTTTCAACAAAACTTGCAGTAAGTAATCCAAAAGTGAGCAGATTAGATTATCTAAAAAGTATCATATAAAAGATTATGTTACTGATAACAATTTTAGTTGTGTAATTACATTCATAATTACATTTTAGCAGTAATCTTCCCAACACTGAATATATGTATGAAGTGCACTGCACAGTGAGTTGTTTTGGGTAAAGAGAATGTGCTAAATGAATGTAAATCTAATATATCACAATTACTCTGCTGAAAAGACTAATGTGAACTTCCATGGTGGTATAGATGGATCCACATAGCCATGCTGTTCAACTGTTAAATTTAGCTGGTTGACCAGCATGGTCTTTCTATCAAAGCTTATATGAAGTTAACAAAGGAATAGTTCACTGCAAAATTAAAATTCTATCATCATTTACTCACCCTCATACCATACCAGATGTATATGACTTTCTTTCATCTGCAGAACACGAACACAAAAAGAACAAAAGTCAGTATAAAATTAATCAATAAGACTCCAGTGGTTAAATCCATCTTCTGAAGTGGTCTAATCGGTTTTGTGTGCTAGCAGGCCAAAATGTAACTCCTTTTTCACTGTACATCTTGCCATTGCAGCCTCTAGATATGATCATGGTTTCAGGCTTGATTACACATTCTAGTGCTCAACGGATGAGCAGAGCACTAGATGGCACAAGGAAGTGTAATTGAGCTTGAAGTCATGATTGTCTAGGAGACTGCTGATGTCAAGATTTATAGTGTAAAAGGAGTTGTATTTTATTCTCATCCAAAATTGATTGGATCACTTCAAAAGATATGGATTAAATCACTGGAGTCATATCGATTGCTTTTATGCTGCCTTTATGTGATTTTTTTAGTTTCAAAGTTTGGTTACTTTTTACTTGATGATGATAAGAGAATTTAAATTTTTGGGTGAACTATCCCTATAACATGGTTGATAAAGATTAGGGTTGCAAAGTTAATCCTGCAGGTTAAGCCTAATGAGGACACACAGAACACCAGCATCTCATTCCGGGGACCATTATCTAAAGCACAGCATTATGATGTGAGTAGTTATTTTGGTCTTTTCAGCAGGGTAATTATGGTCAGTGTGAAAAACCACTTTATCAGTAAATGTTATCCTTGTGTGTTTGTAGTCTGATTCAGGACGAAGTGGACCAGAGACCAGGGAGCAACACCAGTCTTGTGCTGAATCCAGGTCGCTTTGACTTTGAGGTTTCGGATTGTTTTCTGCTGGGCTGTCCTCTTGGACTGGTGCTAGCCATGAGACGCACTGTGCTTCCTGCTGTCCAGGGTTAGTGTCATGCACACTCCACAATTCATGACCCTGCACACATTGTCCTCTGGATACACTGCTTGCACAATGGCAGGCATTGACGCCACCTCAAAATTCTCTATAATGCAATAAACACTAGGGTGATGCAAAACTACATATTTTTTTAAACTGACAAGTCGGTGGGCATTTTGTTTGGCTAGTAGATGAATTGGTCATAAAGAAGCCATGTATAATTAGGTTGGCTTTGGGTTCACCTGACCCCGATCAAATGTGTTTCTAAGGGGTGTTTAAAGAAGACTTGTTCTTGCGTTCAAAAACAGCTAAGAGGTGTGCAGAACAAAATGCAATGGTCTCAGGATGTACTTTTAAAAGTTTACCTATTTGTAACTTGACATGTCATCTTAATTTTTTTATTTTATTTACCTTTATTTTACCAGGAAATAGTCCCATTGAGATTCAGAATCTCTTTTTCAAGGGAGTCCTGGCCAAGACAGCAGAATAATAGTTCCATAATAAAAAGTACATATACAAACAAAAAAAAAACAAACAAAAAAAAAAAGAATACATTTTGGCAATTTAACATACTCTGAACACAATCACCAGCCGCTCTCAGTAACAGCACATGTGCATCTAGTACTCAAACAGTCCTTTATCCTCAGTTTAAATTGTGTCATTGTCGGTAAACGGTCAAATTTTAGCTGATTTTGCAATTTATACCAGGAAAACGGTGCAAAAACTTTAAAGGCACTTTCACCGAAGACAGTTTGCATTCGTGGGATTTCATACATGATTTGCCCATATGATCTAAGATTACATTTCCTGGTAGTGACTTTAATAGTCAAAAGAGAGCATAAGTAAGAAGGCAGTTTACAAAGGATGGCCTTAAAAAGAAAAATATACCTGTGCTCCAGCCTGCGATTGTGCAGAGATGGCCAACCAACACTCTCATACAAGCTACAATGATGAGTACGTAAACTGGAATTAGTTACAAATCTTAGTGCTGCGTGATATACTGATTCCAGCATTTTCAAAGAAGATTTATTTGCATGCATGTATAAAATATCACCATAATCCAGCATTGACATAAATGTTGTTTGTATAAGTGTTTTTCTCGTACTAAAAGAGAAACAACCTTTGTTTCTATAATAGAAACCCAACTTTACTCTTAGTTTTTTTGTTAGACCCTCTATATGCTGTTTGAAGGACAAATTTTCTTCTAAAAGGAAACCAAGATATTTATAGGCTGATACTCGTTCAATTACTTTCTCATCTAGTGTAGCAATTGGACAAGCATCTTCTGTTTTCCTTGATTTAGAAAAGCACATAATTTTAGTTTTATCTGAGTTTAGTACAAGTCTCAATTTCTGCAGATTCATCTGAATAATTTTAAAAGCAGATTGCAGGTCCTCAATAGCAATTGTCAATGCTGGTGCAGAACAATACAAAACAGTATCGTCCGCATAAAAATGACACTTTGCATTTGTTACATTTTGACTCAAGTCATTTATATAAATAGTAAATAAAATAGGACCCAAAATGGACCCCTGGGGACACCATTTTGTATAAGTAATGAGTTTGAGGACACACCATCAACACGAACACTTTGTGTTCTGCCACTCAAATAATTATCAAACCATTTGACTGCTTTTGGAGACATTCCAATATCCACCAATCTCTGAGACAGGACATAGTGGTCAACTTTGTCAAACGCCTTTGAAAGATCTAAAAACAGTGCAGCACAATATTCTTTAGAATCAATAGCACTTATAAAATCATTTAACACTTTCATAGTGGCAGTGACAGTGCTATGTTTTTTACGAAAACCCGACTGTGAATCATTTAAAATCTTTTTTTAATAATTTAATATTTAATAATGTGGCTCTTGTGGAGGGAAGATCAAATGCCAACCCAAATGTGACGCAATGGACAGAAATATATATCTTATTGTGTGTGGCTGTATCAGAGGTGTTTTATATGGGATGCATCTGAAGACGTAACTTTTATGAGAGGGTTTTACAAACTTTTAGTGAAAGCTAAGCATGCATATTAAAGCAGTGCCACTAAAAGTATAAATTCATATACTGCATATATAGATAGACAGACAGACAGTCAGACAGACTAGTCAACCTCACTATGACCTTGTTCATGAATAACTAGTCAACCATCAAAAGCCATCCCTAGGCAAGACACAATTGCAGGGCTTTTCTATCATCCTCCACATCAGTCATATGTACAGTACAGTGAATTTTGCAATTGCTGTAGGTAAATCATTTTCACAGACACTTTATATATAATCCATCCACACTAACATCATCTGTCCTTTATCCTGTAGTGTCTCAGCTCCGGCCTGCATGTTCTCAAATCTTCAACCTGTTCTACCCCTCTGACCCGTCGGCCTCTAGATTGGAGCCCCTTCTACATTCCCAGTTCCACAAACTGCCTCCTTTCCCTGTTTCCCGCTACCAGCGATACCCGCTGGGAGACGGTCGTTCCACCCTTATTGGTGAGTAAATGTCTCATATTGGAAGCATGTAAGATGAATCTGTGCCAGAGCATGTCAGGGGAGGCACGGAGAATGATGATTAATTCACCAAGTAGAATAAAAGGAAACATTAATACAATAAAAATTTATTAATCCAGCTTAATAGACCATTGCTCTGTAGCATTATAATACTGTTAAATATCACATCCGTATCTATGTTAGAGCGCATCCGTGTACTGGTTGCACAGGCACGAATCTCTTCATTCACATGTGAACGTCATTGGCATTCACACAAACTGGTCACACGTTCTCAAGCTGCTCTATGAAATCTTCCTGCTCTCGCTCAGAGAGTGCGTGTGTCTTTAAATGTGTACTGTGCACTTGCAAATCGATTATAAAGCCATAAAGCTCTGCCTCTGTTCATTTGAAGCCTACAAATACAGTATTCTGCCTGTGTTGTATCGAGAGAGAAAGGATAACCGAGTTTGAGTAATCAACTCGCCATTTGACAATAACTTTTTTGGAAATGCAGCATAATTTGCTTAAATTCATATTGTAAGAATTATATTCTGATGATCGCTGATGATGTAAGAGACGTGAGCAAATCAAATGACATAAACCATCAAATAAGAACATCTGTTTTGACCTGTGTCTTCTGTCACCTCAGTGAAAAACAACTGCACAAGTTTATTTAGGATGCAAAAAAGTGGAAAATATGTGAAAAAAATCACGACATGTCCATTATAACGAGTTCAACATGATGTTATGTTAACGTTTCTTCATGTGTTTGTGACAAGTGCAGTTTCACATAGAGTTTATCGTTTATAGGCTAAAAACATTTGAGTACAGGGTTCCCACACATCCTGGAAAACCTGGAATTTTGCAATGCAGTTTTCCAGTCATTTAGTTCCTAAATGTTCTGGAAAATAGCTATTTGTCCTGGGAAATATTTTTGCGAACGAATACATTTTCTACTCATCTGCTATTATCTCTGCTTCGCTGTGACGAAGTATTGATATAGTACAAAATATGATTTTTTTTTTCCTTTCCAACATTGCTGTTAACCAAAAAACAGTTGAGTTATAAACTTTAGACAACGATGACGACAGTCCCATTGTCATGAGGGCAAACAGGTATTTTTAAAAAATAAAAATTATGCAAAAAAACTATTTAATATTATTAATAGAAAGCCATTAATCATGCACAATTGTATGAAACATTGCTGAAAGAGTCTGTTAGACTGAATTTTAGGTTATTGATAATTATTGGTGAATTTCTCCAACACCTGAAATATGATTAATTTTGATAATATAACACTAGAGGATAATACCTGATAAAACTTCCAATAAGTGGCCAGAATGTACTATTCTACTATTTTTTAGTTTTTTGCCATTTAGCAAACAAAGGGGGCTTGTTTACAGATACCCTGAAGCTCTTATTGCAAGCATCCTCTGTTTATCCATACAAAAACTTAAATTGTGCCACATACCAAAGAGTGTTACCAACATGTGGAGGCTGGTGTCTCACACCGTAACGAGTTTCTGATTTATTTAGAGCAGATTTTATCCTTCTTTGCAGACATATTTGACTTATATGACAGCCATTTTAGGCTCATTCTACATTTTAAAATAATCCTAGATAACAACTAGGTCAAATCTGTACATCTGAAAAGTTTTGACCAAAAAATGATAGCCAGGATTAGGCGGGATTATTATATAATAAATGACATAAATGCTAAGTATATACTGTATATTATATACACTTAAACATTTAACAAGATAGCAAATTTAGACAAAAATTACTCACTTCTCTTTTAACTGGGACACATTTATGTAAATGGATGGATTATAACCTTCATCACAACAGTGCAGAAGAGAGAAACAACAGCTATTGAGATGATAGAGTGTCTGTCTCACAGGAAAAATGACACTGACTTTTAATTATATCAAGTCTCACTCTGCTGATCATAGGAAAATAGTGTCACAATATTTGTTAGATACTGAGGCGTGGATGTATCTGCATGCACACACACCCTGCGCACACATACACACAGTGTCTTAATGCTGTAGTTAATTATTGCCATTCTAAAGGAGGATCTCTGGAGCAGCCTTCCATATGTAAGGTTTTTCCATTATGAATCATTACAGATTTACTCTACAAACATTTACTTTACAAATGTATCTGATATCCATCTGTTTTCTTGTTCTTTTTTCTGCGTGTCTGGATTGATTAATTTCATTTTGCCAACTGCTTGAAAACTCTGAGTCATTCATTTGAAATGTCTTAAAAAGGGCTGGAAAATGGGGACTGTGTTCCCAAAGCCATGCAAGGACCGAAATCATGGAGTTGTTTTATTTCATTAGGCTGAAGAACAGCCTGTTTCTTGAACCACTGTGTTAGCAGCACTGTGTACTAAATGCTATACCCTGCTATACCTTGGTCTTCAATCCTCACTGGGTCACCCAATCATCTTCGAGTCATGCTAACCTTGTATTTTGTAAATTATCAATTAACCTCCCTTATTGCATTCTAGTGTGTGTGTGTGTATGTGTGTGTTTTTTGACTACCTTTTCTAGTGCGTAAGAGTAGAGCGCTGTGACCTGCTGCTCCATGTCCTTGACTGGCAGTCTCAATTTGTATTTCCTATAGACCAGCATTGCTGGTCAAGAGCATGTGTTGTGATTTAGATGCTGGTCACCAGCATGGGATTCTGTTGTGCTGGTTGATTAGCATTTTTTGATGGTGAACAGCATGGTCATTTCAGCAGGGTAGACTGGGAACTGGATGATTTTCATAACATATAGTATGAGTGGTTCTTTTTAATTAATCAGCCCAAAACTCTCAAAAATCAGTCTTAAAATCTGGTTTTGTTTCGATCTAATGACTTACTTAATTGGTCAGATCGATGCGTAACTTATTCACTGAACCGCAAGTTATTATTTTCATTATGTCAAACTCTAAGGGTGTGTTCACACTTGTAGTTCGGTTCTCTTGGTCTGGACCAAAAAAGAAAATGATACATTTAGTGCTGGTTCGCTTATTGTTCACACTGGCATTTTTACACCGACCCTAAAGATACAAAACATAAGGATAAGGATAAGGTCTCAACCTGATTGGAGAGCTGAATAACATATATTTTGCAACAGAACTCGCTGAACATCCAAAACAATGCTGGCTGCTGGGCTAAATGTGCTCATTGGACCCACTTTCCCTTAACCTATCACTGAACATTTTGAACACTTGAGCATTTTTCTGCATTTTCTCCAGTATACTGGAAATATGCTCATCGGACCAAATGTTAATAAGGAACTTTACCTCCTCATTGGTCCATGCTTGCCCTCTGCTCATTTTGTTTTGCAGAACCCACTCTTACCACTCTTTCTATGTTATTAAATCATGTGATTTTTAGGGTCACATCTTGTGACATCATAACCTGTTATTGGTCCTTTTAGACATCTTTTGTCCATGCTGCGTTCATATATCAGTCGAACCGCAACAGAGTCATTTGGAAGCGGACCGAGACCCTCTATTCAGGAGGTCTCGGTCCTCTTGTTTGAGTGTTTATCGCTGCTACAGCTGGCTGATCAAATCACAGACACAGAACAACAATACCCAGACTCACTTATTATTATTCTTGGGGATTTTTAACAAGGCAAACCTCACGCGTGAACTGCCCAAATATAACTCAGATTATATGCCCCAACAATAAAGGATGCATATCACTCTGTCCCTAGAGCAACTTTGGGACTCTCTGATCACTGTCTGTTTCATCTTCTTCCAACCTACAGACAGAAACTAAAATCTGCTAAACCTGTAGTAAGGACTATAGTGAGTTGGCCCAATAAAGCAGAGCTGGAACTACAAATCTGCTTTGACTGCACTGGTTGGTGTGTTTTTGAGGCTGCAGCCACTGACCTGGATGAGCTCACAGATATTGTGACATCATGTTTCAGTTTCTGTGAAGATATATGCATTCCTACACTGTATTCTGAAAACAAAAGACAAGGAAAGCACAGGGCCTACATGGGTTTCATCCATGTGTCTTAGATCCTGTGCTGGCCCCCATCTTCGTACTGATTTTCAATAGATCACTGGAGCAGTGTGAATTCCCATGTTGCTTCAAATGCTCAATCATCATTGCTGTCACAAAGAAACCAAAAATCACAGGACTTAATGACTACAGACCTGTCACCCTGATGTCTGTGACCATAAAATAATTTGAGAAACTGGTGTTGGCCCACCTGAAGGACATCACTGGACACTTTCTAGATCCCCTTAAATTTGCTTCTCGAGCAAACAGGTCTGTGGAGGAGGCATTCAACTGGGGATTTCATCATATCTTGCCAAATCTGGACAGACCAGGGACATTTGCAAGGATAGTTTTTGTGGACTTCAGTTTGGCTTTCAACACCATCATCCCAGCTATACTCAGACTAAACTACACCAGCTCTCTTTTCCCTTGTCTATCTGTCAGTGGATTACAAGCTTTCTGACGGACAGGCAACAGCTT